>NC_074715.1:16633875-16981375 GCF_947242115.1 Biomphalaria glabrata
CCGTTCCCTTTGTTACCGCCCCCTGTGCCGCATCCGACTCCGAAACCTCCGCAGTTTGAGCCCGAGCTGCTGTTACCGTTGCTTCCGCCTCGGCCGCCTGAGTTGTTGTTGTTATTGCCACCAGAACCGTTGCCCTCGGATCCACCCATTCCACCCGATCCTCCAGATCCACCTCTTCCGCCAGATCCACCTGATCCGCCAGATCCACCCGATCCTCCGGATCCACCTGATCCTTCAGATCCACCTCTTCCGCCAGATCCACCTGATCCTTCAGATCCACCTCTTCCGCCAGATCCACCTGATCCTTCAGATCCACCTCTTCCGCCAGATCCTTCAGATCCACCTCTTCCGCCAGATCCACCTGATCCTCCAGATCCACCTCTTCCGCCAGATCCACCTGATCCTTCAGATCCACCTCTTCCGCCAGATCCACCCGATCCTCCGGATCCACCTCTTCCGCCGTAGCCACTGCCACCAGACGAACACGTTCCATCAGCTTGCCTGTAGACCTTTTCATCATGTGCCACGTACTCTTTGCCTCTGCACAAGTCGTTGACGTTTCCCCCTGCTACAAAACAGGTGCCACTCTCCTGCAAGTACGAAAGAAACCATAATTGTTTTATCTCTTCTCCATTAGTTTTTATATGTAATTTGCATTTTTACAATACCTCTTTTCAAATCACAATTTATATATATATATATATATATATATATATATATATATATATATCATATGTATATATATATGTATATATAAAAATATATATGTATGTATGTAACAAGTATATATGTATACACATGCCATCCGGCGATTTCTATAAGAAATCCAGAAAAACGCAAATATAGCAGAGAAAAGAATAAATAACTTTTTGGCCATACAAGGATCATTCCAGTTTGACCGTTTTAATTTCCTCAAATTGAAAAGGAAATAAATGTAAATTTGCCTAGACACGTGGTCTAGATCTAGATCTGACATCGGTTTTGAAAGGACTATCGCTTTTGGAAATTTAAAAAATGTAAGGCATCCTTGATTCAAGAGTTAAGTCAATTATGTTCTGTACAATTTTGCGCATCGTCTTCTAAGTCTAGATCTAAAGGGAAATCATTGTATTGATATAAAGGTAATCTTATCTTCTTCTTATCTTATCTTATATGATACAGACGTTACTTCAAAAAAGAAGATGATTACGTTCTACGCGTCATGCATTTAGTCATGCTTATTAACCAATGACCTAAACTCTGCCAAGTCACTGGTTTTCCTGGCTATAATATATATAGTCTTAGCCCACTGCAACCTATGCGGTCGCAGTGGGCCCCGCTCTTTCATATATATATATATAATACAATAGATCTATACATTCGCTTAACCAAGATTCTTTCTCGAGGGAAAGGGGAATCAGCGGGGTAAAAAATGTTCCATTTTTTAATCTATCATTCATTAGTTATTAATAGAAACAACAATCGCTCTATAAGCTGTAGGTATTGTCTTTCAAAACAAACTATTTTTAATCTTTTCTTGCCAAGTGAGATAATGAGTTCAATACTTCAAAGCCAATACACCCTGTTTACAGTAGGGACGATGGCTGAATAGTTAAGCGCTGGGGTCAAATCGCGGTGAAGACTAGAATTTTAAATTTGGGGATTTTTTTTAGGGCGCCCCTGAGTACACCCAACTTAAATGGGTACCTGATTTAGGTTGGGGAAAGTAAAGGCGGTTGGTCGTAGTGCTGGCCACATGACACCCTGCTTGTTAGCCGTTGGCCAAAGAAAGAGATGACCTTAACATCGTTTGTCTTATAGATGAAAAGGTCTGCATTGGAAACTTTACTTGACTATGTTTCATGTTTACAGTATTAATACTAAAGATTTTAGAAAGTTCCTAAACGTACCTCATTGAAATACATGGTCTCTGGGCAGAAAGTGCATGGGCCTAGAACTTCCGTCGGGCTGCACGTGAAGAAGGCGTTACAATACTCTTCGTGGGCTATGAAGAAGCCGTCTTCAGACAGTCCGCTCTGTCTGCTGCTGAAGCATCGTGGGTCACCGCCTCTATTGCTTCCACCGCTTCTGCCGCCGCCTTGATTCCTGTTTCCGGAGCCACCAGACTGATTATTTCTTCCCCCTTGATTACCCCCGAAACTGCCTTGGTTTCCACCTGATCCCACTTGGTTATTCCCTGACTCTCCTCGATTGCTGCCGGATCCTTGGCTGCATCCAGAGCCGCCACATCCGCCGCTGCCTCCTCTGGCTCCTCCATTTCTGCTGTTGCCATTGTTGCTATCCTCGTCGTAATCATCGCCGCCGTTGTTTCCGTTATTTCCCCCTCCTATGATTCCATTCCCATATCCTCCAGTGTTACCACCTCTGCTATTCCCTGAACCAGTGTTCCTTTGGTTGCCGTTATTACCTGCCCCTGAGTTGTCCCTGCCTCCTTGACTTCCACTACCACAACTGCCACCTGAACCAGAACGAGAGCCAGCACCACCGCATCCACCACCGTTGTTTCCCCCTCCTACGTTTCCGCTGCCAAATCCACCATTGGTTCCTCCTCCTATATTTTCATTTTCAGATCCACCATTCCTATTGCCACCGTTCATTCCACCACCCATATTTCCACTTCCAGATCCACTATTCGATCCACTTCCCATGTTTCCGTTTCCGGATCCACCGTTTCGATTGCCACCGTTCATTCCACCACCCATATTTCCACTCCCGGATCCACTATTCGATCCACTTCCCATGTTTCCATTTCCGGATCCACTATTCCTATTGCCACCGTTCATTCCGTCACCTCCTACATTTCCACTTCCTGATCCACCGTTATTTCCACCTCCCATATATCCACTTCCAGATCCACTATTCAATCCGCTTCCCATGTTTCCGTTTCCGGATCCACCGTTTCTATTGCCACCGTTCATTCCACCACCCATATTTCCACTCCCGGATCCACTATTCATTCCACTTCCCATGTTTCCATTTCCGGATCCACCGTTTCTATTGCCACCGTTCATTCCACCACCCATATTTCCACTCCCGGATCCACTATTCATTCCACTTCCCATGTTTCCGTTTCCGGATCCACCGTTTCTATTGCCACCGTTCATTCCGTCACCTCCTACATTTCCACTTCCTGATCCACCGTTATTTCCACCTCCCATATATCCACTTCCAGATCCACTATTCAATCCGCTTCCCATGTTTCCGTTTCCGGATCCACCGTTTCTATTGCCACCGTTCATTCCACCACCCATATTTCCACTCCCGGATCCACTATTCATTCCACCACCCATATTTCCACTTCCGGATCCACTATTCATTCCACTTCCCATGTTTCCATTTCCGGATCCACCGTTTCTGTTACCGCCAATAATTCCCCCTCCCAAATTTTCATTACCGTATCCTCCAGTGTTGCCTCCCCTGTTATTCCCCGAACCAGAGTTCCCTTGGTTGCCGCTATTACCTTCCCCTGAGCTGCCCCTGTTTCCACCGACATTTCCACCTCCCATGTTTCCGCTGCCGGATCCACCGTTTCTGTTACCGCCATTCATTCCCCCTCCCACATTGTCATTACCATATCCTCCTCTGTTACCGTTTCTGTTATTCCCCGAACCAGAGTTCCCTTGGTTGTTATTACCTCCCTCTGGGTTGCCCCTGCCTCCGCTGCCTCCCCCGTTACTTCCACCTCCCATGTTTCCGCTGCCGGATCCACCGTTTCTGTTACCGCCATTCATTCCCCCTCCTCCGTTTCCACCTCCCATGTTTCCATTACTATATCCTCCAGTGTTGCCGCCCCAGTTGTTTCCCGAACCAGAGTTCCCTTGGTTGCCGTTATTACCTCCCCCTGAGTTTCCATTGCCTCCGCTGCTGCCTCCTCCATTGCCTCTTCCTCCTCCATTGCCGCTACCACCGCCTCCACCTCCACTTCCGCACACTCCGTCAGCCTGAATGAAGACCTTCTCGGAGTGCTCTACGTATTGTTTTCCACCACATACTCCTTGAGGGTCTCTTCCTGCAGAGACGCACTCTCCTGAGTCCTGTTAGATGGAAGGAAAACAAAGACTTAATTATGTTCTAAACATTTAGTCATGTGCTAAACACACAGTCATGTGCTAAACACACAGTCATATGCTAAACACACCGTCATATGCTAAACATTTAGTCATGTCCTAAACACACAGTCATGTGTCAGTTGTTAAAAATTTAATCATAATGTCGCACGTTACACGTGCGTTACACGCAGTCACGTGCTAAAGACCCAGTCGTGCGCTAAAAAATGTGTTAAAAAAAAAAGAATCTATATATATATATAATTCTCTTCATGGCTCAACAGTTTGGACACCAAGATGTAAAGGAAAGATAACTCTCTTATTTCTGCGGAGTTGAGTTACCCCACGATATTTTAGAGGCGAAAACAAAAGAGAGGGAGGGGGGAGAGAACAAGTAGTAGTCACCCGTCACCAAATAGCAGGGCTGGGCTTAACAATTGTGACCAAGAAGTCATGGAAAGAGAACAAATAAACTACTCTGTATTCTCCCGTCACTAAATAGCAGAGCCGAACTTAAACATTGTGGGGCCCTATGCGAAACGTATTTAGCGAGGCCAAGTTTGTTTAGGGATACGGATTATAAGTGAAAATTAAGAGTTTGTATTAGAAAATACATTCGTCTTTGCATTTCATTCATTCTTTACTACGTACATAATTATTTTACGAGCCTTGCGTGTAGCGAAGTTATACAGTATATCGTAAAAAATTTATTTCCTTCATAGAAAACGCTCAATAGCAAGAATTACCAAATGTTTCAATCTATCTACGAGAATTGTTGACCTCAAGTAATTCTTCATTAGTTTGAGGAGCGAGAAGCTTCACTAGATTACACAATTACGGGTATTGCGTAATGTCTTTTCTTTATCGCGCTTAGGATTGGCATTTCCATATTGAATGACACCTCAAAATGACAATTTTTGTCTATATATTTCAGGAGATTTGTATGAATTTTCCAATGATTTTAATTATTTCCGGATATTTCCAGGACTTTTCGAATATTTTGCAATTTCAGGAGATTTCCAGGATCTCGCTCCTCATAAATCAGGAGGCCGCGGGATATCTGTTATAAGTTATAAAATGGTTTCATTTAATAATTTATACACCTAGAATTAGCGCGGGTCCTATGAAAGTGCTGGGTCCACTGAGGTTGCATAGGTTGCAGTGGCCTAATGCCGGCCCTGCAAAATAGCGCCGTATGCTACGCCACCGGTCGACTAGTAAACATTAATATTGATTGGATCCGGGGGTGCCGGGTTCGAATCCTGGTGAACGAAGCAGGACGTTTTGGCGCCGCCGTTTTGGCCACGCCGTTTTGGCGCGAATGTCGTTTTGGCGCTAGCCGTTTTGGCGACGGGACGTTTTGGCGCGAAATACATTATGTACGTTTATTGTATTATTTCTTTTAAAAGAATTATTCATATCTATGTTTTGCATGAGTGTTTGTGTTAAGACATATTTTTCACGTACTAAAGGTAAATGTGTGTTTGTGTTTCACATCATTTTCTTTAATAAACATTTTGGCTTGTTTATGTGTGTTTATTAAGAGGCACACTTTTATTTCAAAAAAGTTTTTTAAAATATTACTTTAAAATAAAAAAAAAAAGAAAAAAAAATGAAACGATGATAGACTAAAAATTGATGCAATTATTTGTTTACATTAACATTGGTTTATTTAATGACTGTATTGTATCTCCAGCTATACGTACCAAACACTTGCTAATAAAAACAATTCGCTGAAAGGTGTTAGAATTCATACTATACATACAATATTATGGTAGAGTGAAATAAACATTCTTATAAAAGCTACGTGCTTATTAAATTATCGTCAAATGATATCTCGCGCCAAAACGTCCCGTCGCCAAAACGTCTCGCGCCAAAACGTCCCTGTGCCAAAACGGCGGCGCCTAAACGTCACGTACCGCTGGTGAAGATTAATTTCGGGATCTTTGGGCGCCTCAGAGTCCACCCAGCTCTAATGGGTACCTGACATAAGTTGGGGAAAAGTAAAGGCGGTTTGTCGTTGCGCTGGCCACGTGACACCCTCGTAAACCATAGGCCACAGAAACAGATGACCTTTACATCATCTGACTGGCCACGTGACACCCTCGTAAACCATAGGCCACAGAAACAGATGACCTTTACATCATCTGACTTATAGACCAGAAGGCCAGAAAGGGAAAATTAGAAAAGAATAGAAAAGATATGAATGAATGTGGTGGCAAGCACCTCTAACACAGTTTGATTTCAGATGTATTTAAAAAAAAATAGAAATAAAACGAAATGCACAATAGAAACGATGCTATTAATACTTAAGGTCGACACGGAAAGATGTTTATAAGATGTGGTGGGGGAAAGACGAATCAGCGGCCATCTTGATCACTTCATGTTGAGGCATATTTGTATTTTATTTATCTTTCCTATTGTTGTAGCATCAACTAGAGCAAGCAGATGTGTTGAGTCATCGATAGGGCCAAGCAAAACTAGAGAGCAGGGCCGCCAATGACACCATTTTAAGTAAAGTAGTGATAAATGTAAAGGCTATTATCGACAGAGTAAACTCTTAATAGGCTTAGTAAAGACTCATCGACTAGTAGAGCTCTTCGAGTAGATAAAATGTCTAACACGTTTTCTTCAGTCATTCTTAGTTGATAATACCCTAATGTCTGGACGGGGGGTCCCTGGTTCGAATCCTAGGATTTTTAATCTCGGGATCTTTGTGCGCCTCTGAGTCCACCCAGCTCTATTGGGTTCCTGACATTAGTTGGGGTAAAGTAAATGCAGTTGGTCGTTGTGCTGGCTACATGACACCCTCGTTAACCGTAGGCCACAGAAACCTATGATCTTTACATCATCTGCCATATAGACCACAAGGTCTGAAAGGGGAACTTTACTTTTACTATTACCGTAATGATAAAATACAAATTGTGAATATCTATAAAGAGAAATATGCAAGCTAATTGTCCTGATAGACAAGACTACCTGACTAAGTAGACAGAGACAATACAAAGAGACTGAGACTACCTAAGTAGAAACTACCTAAGGGGACAGATACTAACTGACTAAGGTGATAGAGAATATCTGACTAAGTGGACATAAACGCCTGAATAAGACAGAACTTGATTAAGAGACACAGACTACCTAAGTAGACACAGACTATCAGATTAAATAAACGATAGTATCTGACTTAGACTTTTGGACTAAGTAAACAGAGACAGATTAATAGAGATTATCTGACTAAGTACACAGAGGCTATCTTTCTAAAAGATGTAAGTAGAATCTTTCTTGGAGATTATCTAAAAAGACAAGGGCTATACTTCTAAAAATAAGTAAGCAGAATTCTCTAAGAGATTATCTGACAATTAAGTCAGATGCTATCTTTCTAAAAAAAAAAAGTCGGCAGAATTTTTCTAGCCAAACTCTAATAAGAGAAGTGTGTTAATGCAAAGTCCAAGTTAATTAGTTTCTTTTACCTCATCAAAGTACAGAGTCTCTGGACAGAAGATACATGGACCTAGCACTTGTGTTGGACTGCAAGTGAAGAAAGCGTTACAGTAGTCATCGTGGGGAATAAAGAAAGGGTCTTCAGACTGACCAGCTAGTCTACTATTGGTGCATCGTGGGTCACCGCCTCCTCTGCTGCCTCCTCCGCTGGATCCTCCTCTGTTGCTTCCAGATCCACCTCTACTTTGGCTTCCACCACCTCCCCCTCCTCCACTGCCGCCTCCGCAACCACCTCTTGATCCACCGCCACAGCCTCCACCTGAACCTCCGCCCCTGCTGCCTCCGCAGCCACCCCCGCCGCATCCGCCGTCGCTGTCTCTCTTGCGTCGGCTCATCATTTCCGATGAGGACTCTTCGGATGAAGCCTCTGGTGAACCTTCGGGCGCGCCAAAGCCTTCCAAGGGATCGGGACGACAGGATCCATCGGTCATGGCCCAGGTGATGTCTTTATGGCCCACTATCTTCTTGTCACCGCAGAGCTCTTCAATGTCCATGTTTCCTTTGTCGAAGCACATTCCTTCTTTCTGTTGACAAGAGAGTCACAAACAAAGTTTATATTAAGTTATTATAATTTATGCAACTAGGAAACTAAGTCTTTTTTCTAGCATGGATTTTTATTTTAAAATCCTTCTTGATAAAATACGTTACATAACCGGCTGTTACATCTGTTAAGCTATATAGGTCACAATGATGTCTTCCTAAATGCCAATGCTTCATAGATTTTTCTTCTAAAATTTTGTTTAGAATATGCTAGAAAAGAATGAATACCTTTTCCTAGACTATTTGTTAAGGCAACTAAAACATCATTATCAAGCAATAGCTAGTATTTCAGTGTTCTCATCAGATTGAATGCAGTTGCCAGGATTTTGTTTTCGTGACATTTCGTACAAAAAAAAATGTAGTAAATCCCAATGTGTTGTTGAAATGTATTTTTCGCGTGAATGGACCTCATTCACCAATCGTAAATTAACACATTTAGCCACGTCATAATATTGATAAAACAATGAAAAATACGTATCAGGTGACAGCCTTTATGGATTACATAATTTGTATAGAAGATATATAGAATCACGTGGCTAAATGTTGTTTGTTTACGATTGATGAATGAGGTCCATTGCTTAGATGATATAATCACCTTTTATATTAGACTAGCTGTTGTTCAGTGTAGGATTCTTTTAAGAAAAATGCTTATGGTAGTTCATTACATAATAATTAAACTATTTTTTTTTTGTAATAGCTTAAAAAAGACAGTCTTGTTTTTAGTATTTTTATGTACGCATTTATTAACGCTTTATATTAGAAATCTTTTACCAATTTTAGTGCTTTAATAAGTACTACATGAACTTATCAGTAGGCAAATTTTTATGGTACAACGAATGTATATCATGATCTACTAATACTACACTTATACTTGGAAGTACTCATGTCATTAAGTAATTACATACTTAATATCGTTACCATATCCCTATCTCCATCCATAGGACCCTATTGAGAAGTGTGATCAATGAAAAAACTAGTTCCTAGACCTATCTTATCCTCTTATCTTATATAATACAGACGTTACTTCAAAAAAAGAAGATGATTACGCCCTACGCGTCATCAGATCTAGAGGACTATGTATACATTTATAAATCAATTTAAAGAAACACCCAAAGGTTTCATTAATACTCGATCCATAGTGCAAACTATTTGTTCTTAACTTTACCCTATCCTTCCAAAATCACCGAGTCATTCAAAGCCGGAAGATGATTTGACGATTTGTAGCAAGGGGAGATGAAGCCTGTACACGATTTCAAATTGGGTGGTAGATTTGTAAACGCCCCAAATCCCAGTTTACGTTGGGAAGAAAAAAAAAGGTGCAGAATTGTATCCATTACGACTAATCCATAAATTTTCAGATCTGATTTCTACCTGCCCATAAACTTACATGGTTGAAATAGAGTCCTTCACCACAGAACATACACTGAGGGAACAGGTGACCAGGACTGCACACGTAGTAGGCATTGCAGAACCTTGGGTGCTGAACGTGGAAAGCCTTCTTGGAGCTTTCGTAAGGATTCGATGCACACACGGACACTGACGCTTCGACTGGGAAAGAACACAAAATCAAACGTAATACTAATGGCTGGAGCAGTCGTGGTGGATGGCTTTCCGAGGATTCTAGCTAATATAAATGGTGAGTTCTGTCGAGTCGTAAATGTTTTTTAAGTTAACCTTTTTTAGTTGGTTAGTGGATATTAAAATACAATGTCGTTCTATGCGAAAAAAAAAAGAAAGCAGATGTAACTGTTTTTACAAAGCTAATATCAACTCGCTCTGTTTGTCTGGTAAAAAGCTTGTACACGTTATTTCTACCACACCCAGTCTCGGATCAAGCTGAAACTTTGCACAAATACTCATTGGCATAGACAATTTATTAATCAATAAACAAATAATTGTCAGGTAATTAATTATTTGTTTGATACCAACAAGGGAAATTAGAACTTCCGTATGCAGGAGATATGGCTAAATATATAGGGTTTGGTCCCCCAATAGGATTGCTCACATTAATTCTCCAACACCCATTCTAGGATCAAGTTGAAATTTTAAACAATTATTTATTGTATTATTGTATCTAACAAAGGATGAATTTAAAAAATTGTCAATTAATTATTGGTAATTAATTATAAGAAAAAAAGCTTCTACATTTTTGAGAGGTTTTTGTGTAAGTGCGGAGTTCTTCCCTTTAAATAAGCTTTTTTTTTTAAAAATGAAGATTTTTAAGATTTTTTTTTTTGCTTGTTTTTTTTTATATATAATTATCGAAAACTTTGATACCACTAAGAACAAATTTAACTATGAGCATCAAAAAAAGTCATTTCCATTGCATTTACCTAGTTGAGTTGTACGTTCACAGCCAGGGTAGGGCTCTGGACGTGGCCAGTCGCAGTAACTTTTCTTGGGGTTAAACTCGAGTCCGTCGCTGCATTTCATGACTGTAGGCTCTTTGTTATCACACTGAACATATTTAGAGCAGTCCGGGGAATACTGAAATGCTCCCACGGGTTCCGGACATTTGACTGAAAAGAAATAGGATTCGAAATAATTTAAAAACTTGTCTTATAGTCCAATATGTTTTGTAAAACATTTTCGACCCAGGTAATAAACTATGATATTGTTATAACCCTGCCATGCACACCGCCATCCAAGCTAGTGCAGAATGTGCGCACTGTTAGAGACTAGACTAGGAAAGATGTTGACATTGGAAAGAAAATAACGAAGTTCCGCCCAAGTCTAGAGCTGATGATGAGGCTGTGCTCAAGGCAAACGTTGTTCTATGTATTTGTGATGTCCCCACATCTATATCATTGAGTTATCTCCCTTAAGTTATGATAAAATGAAACGTAAAGAACGATAACTTCAAACCAAATTGCAATGAATATGAATCGAAGTAATAGATAATGGGCTATTGTTCGGGTTTGAAAATCATAACCATATTTCAGATTCACCATTGGAATGGAACCAGTGGCGTAACTAGGGATTCATTTAGGGGCCCGATGGGGGGCTTGACCTCTTTAGGGGCCCCAACAGTTTGACATCCGACATCATTAATTGAGATAATCGCGTAATATTTAATATTTAATGTAAAAAAAAATTCGAACTTTCATTTGGGGTGCCCCAGATCCCCCTACCATAGCTACGCCACTGAATGGAACTCGAATGCATACATTTTGGTTTCTGTACTTAAGGTCTGTTAATCATTCAAATCTATTTGACAATCAATTGTCGAATATATCATTTTAAAAAGAAGCCTGCTCATTCTGGTTCATCTTTAATATTTCTACTTACATTCATCATTGGTGGGTATAGCTACAGCCAGACAAACAAGGACACAGACAATTATGCACTGCAACACGCTAGTGTTTTCTGGGGATTAAAAAAATTCCATGGTATTATTACAACTTTATTAAATTTAGAGTTATATAGAGTAGGTAATCATTTAATATAAAAATTTAAACACCAGAAAAACAAGGTTACAAAGAGTGAAACACAAACTCAAAATCAGCCCCCGAAAAGGTTCGCTCAGGCATGTAAAAAGGAAGGTTTCATTTTTTTCTGAAAGAATATCAGAAACTATGAACTACAAACTATCAACAACTACAACCCTATCTCCGTCGATACAAAAAGAAGGGACGCGCTTGTGTCGAAAGTGTTGCCAATAATATAATGTTGTATTGATAATTCGACTAACGACTTGATACCACAGGATACGGAGAATATTAATGCTATTACTATTACATTGTTAATATTCATTTGTATTCAATGAGATGATAGTTATGAAGATATAGTTATATCCTATAGTGGTATGTCATAGTTCACGTCTACAATATGAAACACTACTTATTAATTGTTGTTTTAAATTCAATTCAACTTGTATGCATATTAAATAGATTTTTTCTCTTTAAAAATACAAGTAAACATTTTTTTTTTAAATTACTTAACTTAGTACAATTTCGGAAATATTTTTTTTATGACAAAAAAATCTAAGACCGTCTGCATAAATATCTTAAAATGTGGTGAATAGACATCTTCTTTACTAAAAAAAAGTCTCCCGTGTTTGTTACTATTAATAGGGAATAGTTGTAAAAATTGTGTATTTTTATGAAAAAAAAAACTACTTGCATAGTTGATTTTAAAATTACAATTTTTCGATTTCAGAAAAGAAAAAAGTAGGCATTGCATCAGAATGGTCTAAAATATCATGATGTCAGATTTTCAATATATTTTTTAGTTTACGAGATCTTAACGGGACGGACGGACAAACAGACCACACAAAACTAACTATTTCCCTTTCGGGAGCCGGTAAAAATTACTTTAAAAAAAAAAGACAATTCCTCCTTAAGAAGCTGATGACTGTTTCGTAAGAGCAAATATTGTACTCTTAATAACTAATGTATGGGAAATTAAAACAAAAATGGAACATGTTCTACCACGCTCCTATTCTCCCTCACCAAGGGAAAAAAATATATTATATCTAGACTGGAAACCGGAAACAAATTCTTATCCGCTATTGATCGATTCACAGACCTATATATATAGATTTTAATGTACGTAATTCTTTTTTCAAGCTCAAAGGGAAGTCGCCCCAATCAATCTCTTTTGTCTTAGAAAAGTTCTGATCTTTAGTTTTCAAAGTTTAGAAATAATGCAAAATCATTTCTCGGATTTTCTTTAGAATGGACTATTAATCACAGAACTATATATTGACGCAAATGTATGAAACAAAGCCATTTCCTGTTAGTTTCCATTGAGATAATGTTTCAAAAATCCTAGATCGAAATAATTCATGTCTATTGATTTTAATCATCTTATGTACATTTAAATAGATTGATTACCAAGATCTTTCTTGATAATGTATCTAAAAATTGCAAAATAATAATTATGAGACCAGAGTACTCTTATTTTTGATATTTAATTACTAGATCTAGATCCGAAAATGAAATTATATATTACATAGGTTAGGGTTGAAAAAAACTTTACTTCTTATAACTACTTTACAAAACAACGCCTTGTTTCAACTTTAAAAAAATGTTCACGAGATTATTAAACTCTTTAGAGAAAAGGGCCCTACGGGGGGGGGGGGATACCCGTAGACGTTATCTGTTTAAGATAAAAAAAATGTCTAGTTCCCTTGCAAAATTTAAATAAATTTCAAAAACTTATAACTGTCAAGCAATAGAGTTTTCCCAGCTTGGGCAAATGGTAATTCTTTTCCCAATTCATCAACTGTCAAAATTCTAGCAAAATCTTAAAGGCCATTTTCGAAAACTGTGTTTACCCATGAGGTTCCATCTTAATTAACAGATGAAAGTGCTACCTGAATAGAGGAATTGTAAAACTGGAGGCATGGTCTGGAGACATTTTGTTATCAAAAGTCACGTGTTACACAACTTGTCACAAAACAAGTATCTCAGTAAATCACTGACCTAGATCAGTGCTTCTCATCCAGAGAAACGCTCACTTGCCAGAGCAGTCGCCATACAGATTGAGGTATTGGAAAGTAATTCTTTTAATGACAGAGAACGTTTCTATAGAAGATCGATATCTAGGTTGCAAAGAGTTTTTTTTTTTTAAAAGCTGAGGGATTCCGACACTTTGAACATTATATCTGAGGAAGAAGATCTTGGACAAAGTAAACTGTGAGAACCTCTGGGTTGACTCCATGAACAAGTTGTGACTGCAGTCAATGAAACAGAACACGCGAGATGTAAACGCTGAGGCGATGAAGTGTTCCAGTGTGGCCTGCTGGGTAGTTTGTAATGGCTGCCATGTTGTTGTATACAGGATAGGGGAAAGCGTCAGTTTGTTTGCTGGCACAGAGAGAGAGAGAGAGAGAGAGACTGCAGAGAGTGAGATGCACTGATGGAAAGACTTATTGTGTATGTGTGAGTGAGAGAGAGAGAGAGAGAGAGACTGCAGAGAGTGAGATGCACTGATGGAAAGACTTATTGTGTATGTGTGAGTGAGAGAGCGAGAGAGAGTGAGAGAGAAAGAAAGGCTAAAGAGGAAGAAAAGAAAAAAAAAGGGGGAAATATAATCAGGAAGATACAAACAGATAAAAGAAATGCATAGAGAGGAAGAAAAGAAAATACCACTAAGCTATCGTGAGAAACAGAGCGAGAAGGCTTTGACCCAAAGATTTAGTCATTGATAGACAGAGACAGTGGCGTAGCAACCATGGCGCGAAGGGGTTCATTGTGCCTGGACCCTCGACCACTAAGAGTCTAAACGGGCTCTGGTAAGGGGCCAAACAAATTCTCAAACAAGAAAAACATAACAATTTTTTTTTTTTTTTGTTAAAGATAAAACCTCCTTTATATAACGTATAGAGCGATTATATTTCTCTAAATAACTACTGATTGTTAGATTTAAAAATAAATAAAACATTTTAAATCCTGCCACATCCCCCCCTCAAGAAAGAATACTGGTTTAGCGAATGTATAGATAGATCCTTATGTATAGCTATGAATAGATATGATTAGCTATTAGACCTATAGATCTAGACATATGTTGTTCAATGCAACTTTTATCAAGAATACAAATAAATATATCAACTATGTGGGATAGATAATAACAAACCAGAGAAACACTAGTTTGGGGAGAGTCCAAACTTCACCGTTGTGAGAGAAACATTTTAAATGCCAACAGTCTGGCCAAGGCCAACATAGGTCTAGCAATATTTTAAAATAAAATACCCAAAGCAAAAGGTAAAAAAGACTAAAGATATGAACTTGATTCTGTTAGCAGAGTATAGGCTACTTATATGGAACATGTATTTAAAAGCTACTTATGACAACAAAATCCTAAATAGAATTCAAGAAGCTCATATATACAGAAAGATTATACAATGTAGGATAGAAAATATTAAATAAAAATAAAAAATAAAAGTAAAATGTACATTAAAGTAAATGAAAATTGAAATGTATAAGAAATTAAAGACTATATTTAAACATAACAAACTTTAATTAGAGAATAAAAGGAACAATTCGTTGTTGTTTTTTTTAAGAAAAACATGTAAATGTATCTAAGGAGATAGATGTGCTTTTTCTTTAGCATAGAAAAAATCAAAACAACTTTCCGCCAAATTATTAGTCTAAAATTTGTCAATAATGGTCCATTCACATGCGATAATAAAAGAACTGTCTCCTTCGAAACTGAGCTCCAGATTAACATTGACAATTTTGCTGTCCTGAGCCCGTAAGAACAATTTCTACAAGTATTCCAATACTTGTGACGAAGAAAACGAATTCAGAATATAAGAACATTCAACATGTGAGTCAAAGAACATTCAACATGTGAGTCAAAGAACATTCAACATGTGAGTCAAAGAACATTCAACATGTGAGTCGAAGTCCAAGCAATTTACTGGTTGACTAATGACATTGACGTTTCAAATGACCCGGAAGTTTTGCTTACACCCACGAGGAACTTGTGTACTTTGTGTATTGTCTGACTTAATATGTTTTTTTTTTTTTTTGGGGGGGGGGGGAGTTTAAAAAAGTGAACATAATCGTCTAATCGGCTATTGGATGATTTTTCTCCTAAGCTACTTTAATATCAACTGGCTTGCTGGCATTTACAAACTCAAATTTAATTCTTTCTACACATGATTCTTTGTCTTTGCATTTTAAATAATTAATAAGGCTCAGCTAATATAACATTGAGACACTGTAGGAAGGGACACCCAAACTATATAATCAGAACATTTATTTTTATTTGCACAAATGCACAAATTGTAAGACAAATTTCCATACGGACAATAAAGATCATCATCATTATTATTATTATTATTTATTCGCAGGGCCGGATTTAAGCATGTGGAGTGTAGATTTTTTGTTCAAGCCTCTACACTTTTCCCAAAGCTTCAATAAAAATCCAGCTATTAATGAAATGTAATAAACAAAGAGAGTACTTGTCAATTATATTTAATTTTCCTTCGTTTAAAAAAAATAAAATATTTTAATAAATATATTTTAGTAACAAAAATGTAAATCGTTAGGGTTTACGCAGCGTAGCTAGTCTGGAGTGTTTTACGAGCAAACTAAAAGCGGACACTTTGTAACCACGACAGTGTTGTTGCCAACTGTAAGATTGAAAGTATTTTCGGTAAAAATGCGAACAAAAAATATTCCGAAGTAACAGACTTCTCTCTTTAAGGATTTTTTCTCTATTGTGGGGGGGGGACTCCTTTCTTATGGATTTCCGATGGTGACAATACCACCTGCCCTCCATTAAATCCGGCACTGTTTACTTGCATTCTTCATTTTTATAGTTTTCATATTTTGAATATTTGTTTCTGGTCATCAAACTAAGGTGTTCGCTATAAGAAAGTTTGATATAGTATTGCGATAGTTCATATGACAGATGCTTGTCATTGTGTTAAAAAAAAAATCAAATATGAAAACTGTTTAAGTATTTGGTTGATCTACACGAAGGGCAAAGAAATTACTTGAATGATTACTTCAGGGACCGAATGAATCTCTATGCTTATCTCCAGGTAAGATTTATTAGCCAGAGCTAAAGTTGCGATTTGTAGAATCATGGCTTTCCTGAAAATATCAATTTTGCTACTTATAAAAAAACACAAGGGCTAGAGCCTGGACAAACAAATAGGGTTGACAAAGCTATCAGACAATAGCAAGCTGGTTTTTTTTTTAATCGTATATAAGGGAAAGAACAGCACATTTACAGCCATATATCCCGATACTGAAAGATTTAGTTACTTTGTTCTATATCAAACAAAAATAATTAATTACCGCTAATTAATAAGATAATTATTTAATTTTTTTAAAATTTATTCATGTTTTGCTAAGGACAATGGATAACTGTGCAAAGTTTTAACTTGATCCGAGAATAGAAGTGGGAGAAATAACATGTACAAAATGTGTACCAGACAGACAGACGGACGGAGTGAGTTGATAGAAAGTTTTTGCATAAAGATTTAAAGGACCATCTTCTGATTTTATACTACATTAAGTTCCGGCGTTTAAACAAATAATTACAAAATTAATATATTACAAGAAATCCGTGTATTTCTAGAAAGGTGTACGCTTTGAAGCTTCAATTGAATGCAATAATGTCAATCTATTTCTTAGTATTGAGGGTTAACGAACTTACTGACGTCATAATGTTTACTCGGGGTCAAGGCTGAGTGGGGGTGGGGGGTCCATGTGGTATAAGGGACTGGTGCAAGGCGTGGGAGGCGTATGTGGTAGAGGGATCAGGGCGGGGGAGGCGTATATGGTATGTGGCTTCACATATCATTCATTCTATGGGTGAAGTCTTTACACGATGTTTTAAGCCTGAGCTGTATGTTCTGAGAGAGAAACAAACAAAGAAAATAGTTCAAAGTGTATAAGTCAGGATGCCAAACAGTTATCGTTTGTTACAAAATAGCTACACACGGGAGTTAACTCTTGTAGCCAAATTTCACATATCGACAAGAAACGTGGGAGTTGGAGCAGCGACGGAGCAAAGGATCAGTCAAAAGTAAATGTCACAAAGGCTAAACTCGGCGGTCTTAAGGACAGTGAGTCTTACTAAAGGGCTTTGACATAGTTTGAACTAGACTTTTGGGTGTGAAAGTCCTGCACTAGACTGTACATTTGGCTTATGGACATTTAGGTCATTCGAGACTTCGACTTTCTCTTTTACGCAATTTACTATGGTGATGACCATACGTAACGCGACTACCTAAAGCAATTTCCATTTTTTTTAAATACAAAAGCGGTTCATGCGTTCGGGAGCACACCTAGCAGTGGCGTAGCTAGGTTTGGGGGAGGAGGGGGAGAATTTGAAAATCCCCCCCGGGCCCCCACTTGAAAGGGACTCCAAATGAGTGTTTTTTACATTAAATATTACACAAAATGCAGGGATCCCAAAGAGGTCAAGCCTCCTGGGCCCACAAATGATGGAAAATTCCTAGCTACGTCGCTGACACCTAGGGTGCCAGGCGATCAGCACTCTTAGGGCAGCAATACTTCCAACGCTTCCCAACATATCCCAACAAATTACTTCAAATCATATTTGCAAAAGAAAAGTCCCCAATAAACAAATCAAAACTTGTCTAAGAAGTTAATGAACATAGCAACAGAAATATATGATACTTGACGTCATGATAGTAAGTAATGATGATACCCATTTTAGTACCTCCCTCCGGCACCAACCCGCTCTCTTCGGTAAGACACAGCATGCGATGCGATACACCACTAGTTAGCGCAACGCCCAAAGATTTCCATTGGGGCTATTGTAATGATCTATGTTCTTTTGTATATAGATATTTGTAGGCCACCCAGGCCTGTTATCAAAAGTTGATCAAGAAAACATTTTATCATTTCTAGTTATTGATTGCAAACATTTTGATCCTGCAAACTGAGCCTTACTGGCAACCCAAAAGTCTGACGTAGTTATAGAAGATTCGCTTTTTTTTTTCTGCTTATTTGAATGTGGCCAGATAATACTTCGATTCAAACGTTTGGATTTTAAGAATAAAAATACTTTAAAAAAACAACAACAAGAAAGCTTGTATTAAGCAAAGTTGTATCAATTAGTTAGGATCTGTCATGTAATTAAATTTGTAATAGAAATGGACTAACAATAATAAATCTGTGCGATTAGAAATATTTTTACTAATTGTTTACCGCAATTTTATGATTCTAGCTTTCTCAATACCCTATGATCCTATTTACTTGTCTGGACAAATGGCGAGGGGTAGAAGAAGGGGGTATCTGTGTAAACGTTATTATGATCGCTTTTTAAATGAATACAAAAACTTGTTCACTCAGTGCTCAAGCCTACTCAAGGACACTAATTTAACATATACCACCACATCTGTCAACTACGCTTTCTTTCCCTTGTTCGATACCAAACAAATTAATTAACTACCAATAGTTAATTAACTAATTAGTTTTTTTTTTTAATTCTTCTTTTGTCATGTCAAAGAAATAAGTGTGTCAAATTTCGACTTGATCCGATATTGGGTGTAGGAGAAATAAGGTGTCCAGTCTTTGTACCAGACAGACAGACTGACAGACTGAGAAATAAGGTGTCCAGTCTTTGTACCAGACAGACAGACTGACAGGAGAAATAAGGTGTCCAGTCTTTGTACCAGACAGACAGACAGACAGACTGACAGGAGAAATAAGGTGTCCAGTCTTTGTACCAGACAGACAGACTGACAGACTGACAGGAGAAATAAGGTGTCCAGTCTTTGTACCAGACAGACAGACTGACAGACTGACAGGAGAAATAAGGTGTCCAGTCTTTGTACCAGACAGACAGACTGATAGACTGACAGGAGAAATAAGGTGTCCAGTCTTTGTACCAGACAGACAGACTGACAGACTGACAGGAGAAATAAGGTGTCCAGTCTTTGTACCAGACAGACAGACTGACAGAGTGAGTTGATAGAAGCTTTGGCAAACAAAAGTACGATAACAAGAGATACACTAGTAACATTGGATTATAGCTGAATAGAAATTAAACTTGATGTTGTTTTTTAATATAGTTTCTGTTTTTGTTTTGTGTTTACTTTACTATTAATCTTTAACTTTCTTTTTGTAAGAGATTTTCACTAGAAATTCAAAACACGGTAATCTCATCGTTTAAAGATCCGTTGTACTCTAGTTAAACAGTAAAATACAGTAACAGAAAAGAAGATATTACGATGTGGAGAAACGTGGAGGCGATGTAAGGAAACCTTTAGAAAAACGTAAAAAAATAAATAGACAAACGAGTCAATGTCAAGGACGCTATATGGGAATATCATTGTTGTCAGCTTAATACTAAAAATAACTAATACCGCGGGTGAAAGAGCTTATAGATTTGGTTTTACAGTGTGAACGAAATAATTGTAAACTTTTAAAATGCATATAGTACCAACTCTTCTCATTTTCTGTACACTAAATATATATTTAGAGTTATCCGCCTTAGTGGAAAAACTCTCATTTCTGCAGTATTTTGGAGATTCGATTAACTTAACAATGTCAAGGACGTGTAAATTGAACCTTATTGTTACCAACTAAAATAGAAAAAAAACGGAGTTAAAATTCCAAGTGTAACTTTGTTTTTAAATGCACTAGCCTATAATTTTAAAATGCACTATTATATCGAAGTGTTGCCCACAAAAGTTTGTAAGTTGCGTTACTGTCATAGAATGAAAGTCTTTCATAGTGAAATAATTTTGTGCTACAAACGAAGGAGAGAGAATTGGATTCTGTAAAGCCAAAACGTGCACACAAGAATGTTCCTATATCTTCAAAAAAATGCATAGTTTGTCAACACTTTCTTTGATTTGTACACCAGATACACACACACATACAAAACAAGTTATTTAAAAAAAAGTTTTTCCGCTACGTAGCTTCAATATAGCTCTGTGGTACAGGCTTATATATTAGGACTACGGTATAAACTTATTTTACTGATTGTCACAAAATGGTGGCCATTCCATAAATAGCAAACTTTTTTTTTGGTGTATTCGGTGTACAGAATGCGGAAGTATTTATTTCAAAAATTCATCTTTAAAACCATACAATTTTGTTTCCCTTTTTAGCACCGTAGAATCAAAATTTAGCAGCAAAATGTAAACAAAGATAATAACTTCACGTGAAAATCTCCCATAGCTTTGAAACAATGTGAAAAGTTTGCAAGTTTAACGAAAACACTAACATCTAACGAAACAAAAATAATAAATCAAGATGTCATGAAAAAACAACAAGAAATACTGATTGGCCTCAACACGGTCAATACAATTGAAGAAGCAGTTCTTTCGGACGTTGTGTCCAGGTATAGTAGTGTACTCACCTTGTAACACCATTGTGTCCAGTCGATGGTCAGTCACAAACAAGATGTGACTGTCCTCTAGAACACAACCAGAATGGAATGACTGTAGCAGCTCACTTGTCCTACTTATATATATGTCCGTCTGTCACAGTCTCGACCACGGAGGCTGCACCCGTTCTCAAGTTTTTTGGTGTACCTTCACGTGGTGGATTCTCTCCCCCTCCCCCCTTTCTTTTCTACTTCTGTCATACCTGAGGGTAAAGGCGAGGGGGGGGGGGATGATGCATATTCGGAACGCCCCGTGCCCCAAAAGCATGTCCATTTCTTGATTGGTGTTTGTTTAGATGGGTTTGCCTCCCCTTCCTCCAGTTCTTTCCCATAATCCAACAGTGCAAAAGGGAACAAGTCAATGCACTTCCACTGGCTGCTTTATTAGTTCAACAAATTGCGCGGGAATGACATTTTCACGTATGTTCCCCTCCCTCTCCCTGCTTTGTGTTTTCTCTTTTTAATCTTTCAAAATTAAAAAAAAAAAGATGTGACTGAGTAACATTTAGCTTAACACTTTGTCCGGGAGAGAAACAAAAATTAGCCATCACATTCAACATTATTTGTAGATATTTACGCAAGTTTAAACATTTAAGCTTTTACAAAATTATGTTTTCTTAAGGATTTTGTGTCTGTTGTTTCTTGGTTTGTTTTGCAGCATACCCGGGATTGATTATAATTGACAATGGCGACCTGCAGACGACAATGACTTGAACGTAGGAGCGTTGAATCATCACGATGCTATCACAGCAAAGCAGACGGCTTCATTTGTCTATTGTCTAGCCTCGTGTCGTCTGCTAAGTGAGGAGAAATGTCTCGAATTTTGCGCGAAATACTAGTAGGTCAAGTTCATAAAGGTCATACAAACGAAACTTTTCAAGTGGTTGCGTTGTGGTTCAAACCTTTTCTTATTTTACAGCCCAGGCCAGGCGTAGACCTAATTTTTATCACTATTAGAACAACAAAAATTAAGGTTAAAAAATGTAATGTTAATTGGATATTTTCATGAATTCCTAAATAGCAAGCTTTTTGGTGTATCCGGTGTATAGAATACAGAAGTATTGATAAACTAAACGTTTTAAAAACCATTTAATAGTTATTATGCAGTGTCGAAAAACAGAGAACAGGGAGTAACTTAAAGTCCGAAAATTTTCAGTGAGACCAAGAACATTGAGTTGAGATTATGTCATGAGCGTTAGAAGATTGCAATGGCTTTAATTTTCATGACATTCAAATGGAAAGGACAGAAAAGTCTTGGGTTTATATGGACTTTTGTCCACTGATTTGGAATAAACAAACTTGACCTGCTACATTTTTTTTGTTTTTTTTTTCGCTATCTTATCTTATATAATACAGACGTTACTTCAAAAAAGAAGATGATTACGTCCTACGCGTCATGCATTTAGTCATGCATATTAACCAATGACCTAAATTCTGCTAAGTCACTGGTTTTCCTGGCTAGCCCAGGCAACCCATTCCATGCACTAAGGAAGAAGGAGCATTTGTACAAATTTGTCCAAGCATATGGAAATAGGAATGTGCCTTTATCTTTGTCTCTTTCTGAGTATTTTATTAAATTGTGTTCAGTGTTTTATGTATAATTGCTACTTTACTTTTGAGTCTTCTATCCTGAAGGCTTTCTAAATTTAGTGATTTTACTAAAGGTGTTACTCTAGTCAAGTGTGAATATTCGTTTGTTATGAATCTCACTGAACTGATGTGTCCCAGGATCGAATCTCGAGGGATGATTGGGATTTTTAATTTCGGGATCTTTAGGGCGCCTCTGAGTCCATCAAGAAATACAGACGTTACTTCAAAAAAGAAAACAATTAGTTGGGGAAAAAAATGGTCGTTGTGCTGGTAAAATGACACCCTGTGATAGTGAACATCTGACATCATAATATTTGAGTCCATTCAAAGTTATGATGCAACGGCTACTTTTTTCTTTTCTAAAAGCGACAAATCTAATTTTTAAAATCATTTATGCAAGCATTTTGTTCATAAAAATACACCACTTTTACAACTATTCACAGATTAACAGTGACAAACACGCTAGGCTCTATATTAAAAGACAGGATGACTATTTACCAGATTTGAAACAAATGCAAATGGTTTTAGACTTTTTTTTTTTTTTACATATTTATTGCTACGTTAAGTAAGTTCTGTCCTAATATTTACTACGTTTACCCAAAAATAATGGTTTTTTTTTCAGAGAAAAAAATCTATTTAGTATGCATATAAGTCGGACATAATTTAAAACAACAATTAATAAGTAGGTTTTCATCTTATCTCGTGAACTGCAGTGATATATCATAGCTAACGAAGAGTCAACTAAAGGAGTTGTTTTTGTTTTTTTTTACGAAAATGGTTTTTTCTTTTTTTTTTGAGGATTTGAATAAGAGTATGAGCCTTCAAAAATAATTAGATCAATTAGATATTCATTATAAGACATCAGTTAGGCCAGGTTCACATTTAATTTCACATTTACTTTCACCTATCCTTTGGTCTGCTGGACCGCTGGGGCACCATACAAGATCTGTCAACCTTCTTTCTCCATTATTCTCTGTCTTTTTCTTTGATATAATTTAATTCTGATAATCTTTCTGAAAATATTGAAACCTGCCTTTTTACCTGCCTGGGTGGACTACTTTGGGGGCCGATTTTGAGTTTGTGTTTCCACACAAACTGTCTTTGTAACCTTGTTTTTGTACTGTTTACAGCCGAACATTTTTAATTGAAATTCTAAAATAGTAATAAACACTTCCATCAACTACACTTTTAGAGTATATACTTTTCACTCTTACCACTTTCACTTATCTCTTGATCTGCTAGACGTTGGGACACCACATATGATCTTTTGCCATTAGAGTCTTTTTCACGGGCCCGTCCATTCCCCATAATATTTCACCCCATAGCTTCCTTAATCTGACTCTCCTTGTTTTCGCTGGTCATGTTCCCTGCAGGAAAGTCTTGCAAGCCCCGAGGATCTCATTATATAGCCGTCTATGCTTAATGGCCTAATGTCATATACTTTGTACAGACTTAGCCTATAACCTACGACCAACAGATGTTTTACAGTTATACGTTTTACTCATGAGACATACTTAGAATCAGAAGCGTAGTGATGGGCGGCAGGAGGCACGATGCCCTGGACGCCACACTCATGGGGCGCCACACGCAGCCTATATTTTTATGTGATGTTCATGAAAAATGGAGTGGGGGGGGGCGCCAATAAAGTACCTTGCCCCGGGCGCACGTTTTGCTCACTACGCCTCTGCTTAGAGTCGTCCAAGTTATAGGAGAATATCGTACATGGAGGCAAACCCAAGAATAGCAAGCTTTCTGGTGGATCCGGTGTACAGAACATGGTAGTGTGGATAACAAGTATTTTAATAAATCTTTTTTTTTTCAGCATTAATATCAAATTTCTTATTTCTGTCACTCGATGCACAAAAGTAATTACTTTTTTTTAGTTGGCAACAGTGATCTTTCAATATGGCGTCTTAGACATAGCGATTTCTGTCCTCATCTTTTTTTTTTATCTTTTTAATTCTTTTTTTTATTTTAACGTTTTCTTTTAGGTTCCATTACATCCCGTGTACGCTATTCTGCCTCAACGTGGAAACGATCACTATAGGAAGTGATTAGCGGAGGTACCCGGTTTGCTCGGCTTTCGGCCATGCATTCCATAGTCCATGCGCCCGGAGAGCCGGATATATCGGAAATAGCAAAGTTTTACAAAGACATTGACTTGGACCTCTTCCAGACAGAACGGTTTGTTCAAGCACGCTTACACGCCTAGAATGAGAAGAGCCTTCGGCTCAACTCTTTTGACAATGATACGGTTCCATTACATTGTTATCACATGTCTTCATATCGCTTTCTCGTTTTTTTTCTCTCTCGCTGTATTTGGTTGCTTAGAGAAAAACGGGATCTTAACAATCAATGAGTAAACAAAGAGCAGATAACTGTGTTTCACTTTTAATGTGGTAACTCCCAGTGGAGCTGGATTGGTTATTAAAGAAACGATAAAACTGTAACATTTCGAGACTACTGCTCTGAATGTATTAAAGTGTAGATCAGCGGTCTTCAACCTTTTTTGGCCTACCGCCCCATTTTCGTATTTTTTTTTCTATTTAAAAATTCCGCCAGCGCCCCCATCTAAGAAAAACACTTATAAAGAAGCGTGAGAAGGCTAATTTGAACAAAAAGTCATTTATTTATTAATTTTTATGTTGTCAATAACACTTATCCCGCATAGGAGACGACCGCATGCCAAAGGCGATCTACTTTGGTGAGCTTAGCGTAGGACCGAGTTACAGAGGTGCCCCCGTAAGCGCTTTAACGATGCCCTCACTGGCATAAAGGAAAGTAACTGGCAGCATTCTCTGGCAGCAGATGGCCTCTGGGAGATACTGTTGGAGAGCTCTCACAAGAGGAGCGGAACAAACAATTGAGACTCAAAGAAAAGCCATTATTGAACGCAGGCGCAAAAGACGGAAAGAAAATTTAAATAGACCGCCAGCAGACAACGGCTTTGTCTGCATAAAATTCGGGAAAATATGCAGGTCGCAACTGGGTTTGCGTAGTTATGTGTAACACTGCACTCAGTCATATTCTTCGGAATCGAAGGCAATGCCAATATTATCATCAGGGCCGCCGCTACCTATTGTGCAATGTGTGCATTGCACGCAGGCAGCCGACTTCAGGGGGCGGCCAAATCATTATTTCAAGGTTACTTTTTAAAAAAGAAATTAGATAAATAAAAAAAATTACTTAAATATTTTATATAAATTCTTATTATTCCATTATCCTTGAAAAATATAAACGATATTCGTACATTAGAAATTATCTCGGAAACTAGAACAAAAAAGTAGAGCAGCATACGAGGGATTCCCAAGGTTTTCCCATAGGCGCCCACTCATTTTGTGCCTTGAATTTCGGAGATGTTGATAAAATTATTTTTCAATCGAATAGCCTGCACTGTAAGTAAATATATACCGGTAATTAAAAAGTCAATTTTAAAATCATTTTCAAGGGGGGGGGGCGCAAAAAGGGGTGTTATGGAGTGTGTGTGTGTTTCTTAGGAGGCGGTAAGAAGAGGTTAAGCGATTGATTGGTGGTTATGAAGTGACGATGATGAAATTAGCTTAGCTAGTGCAAATGTGAGACCATCTTAAGACATGAAAGAGTAAAGACTTTTTTTGTTGTTGTGAGGTAAATTTTGTTTAAATATTTGTTTATTTCATTACTGTTAGATCTATATTTCATCTCAAGTTAAATCTTAAATAATTACAATTATATTGAGTTTTTGTTCACCTCTACCTCCAGGAAGAACTTTTTACGCTTAAAAATGATGTAGGCAACACAATGTCCCCCCAAAAAACCCATAACAACGTTTCAGTGAAATTTCATGACATTAATTTGGTTTCTAGACACAATGTTCACATTGAAAATGAAAAATAAAACATAAAAATTGTGACTAAGTTTCTTTTCTTTTTTTTTTATTACATTCTATAAAAAAAAAACAAAAAAAAACAACAACTCATGGATGCCATTGTGGAAGCCTACATCGCTCCTCTGGGCTCCAGCTTCTAAAGGGGGCTCGAACGAAAATGTTTTTACCTTGGGGGTCGTCTCCCGGGAATGTGAGAAGCACTGCCTTACTATGATTTATTTTAAGTCATTGTTTAATGACTTGTACTTTGGATTATTTTTTTGCATTTAACTCAAGAAAAATATTCAGCTTGAGTTGCTTCATTTGTTGGATAAATTTGTAGGCAACTCTGAATCCGTGTATGTCAGATGATTGTGGATACAATGCACATATCTCCAAAATACAATCGTGATAATTACTATGAAAGTGTACAGAACGTTGAAAAAGATCCACTGTTAATGGCTTTTGTATTTCGAGCTTTTTTTTGGATTGTGTTTTAACGTACAATAACAAACAAGTTGACATATCCACGTCCAGACCATGTAACACTGTTGAAAAGTCAAAGTTATCGAGAAATTGTATATAGATCATGATCATTTACGCTGGTCATTGTAATATTCCTACCGCAGCTCATCAACTATATTCGTCGCAAATACAGAAGCATAAGCGAGTAGTCAGAACGAGATCAGTTTTTAGTGTTTATCACAGAATAAATCAGCCGACAGTCACCAGATTCCCGGAGCATAGCCAAGGGTACCCCCTCCCTTTTCCAGAGTTTTTTGACGTTAAAAAGGGGGCGGTATTTTTAATTTCGCACGCAGGCGGCCACAACCCTCGCGGCGGCCCTGATTATCATTATACAAAAAATCTGTCAAATAATTTGCTGTGATTACACAAAAAATTTATCTGATTGTCATGACTTTCTTTAAAATCCTAAGAACAGCCCCCATTTAAATTTTGGAATATTAGGGCCTACTGTTTTCAGGTTTAACTTTAAATTTAGTTTTATTTTTAAAATAAACATTATTATTGCTGAATTCAGTACAAAGGGAAATTAAGCTAATGTCAACCTTGTGCCTCCTGCAGTCTGACACTATTAGAAATTTTAAGCTTTAAATGAGCCAAAGCAAGGCGAAGGTCTCCTTTGGTGGCTACATCCAGTCTATTTCTTTGCTTATTTATTTTGCTTATTAGTTTGTTAGCACTAAATCTAGGTATACCATGTATGTTCAAGCACTAGCGGATCCAGAACTTCGGAGTGGAGGGGGCGATTTTTTTCCAAACCCTAACCCTAACGCCCAATAAACCCTAACCCTAAGCATAAACGCGCTTACAGTGTATATATATATATATATATATATATATTAGAATGTTTAAAAAGCAGTGTTTCTCAACCTTCGGCGAAAAAAGCAGACAAAAACAGCCACATTGAGGCCTTTCTCTTGACAGCTAGGGGGTCTGGGGGAGCGCTGTAAGCTCCCCCATGAGGCCCCGAGCCAAAATCGTTTTTTTGCTTTCTTCACTGCAGAACCGCATTCTCCTGACATCCACAGCTCATTATTTATCCTATTCAAAAAAGGATCTTTTGAATAATGTTTTACTTGAAAATATTCTAATATGAATTTATAGGTCCTTACTACCTTGCAAATACAACCGATTTGTTCCTTGAAAAAAAAAGATAACTCACATATTATTTCGATTAATGCTTTGAGGATCGCAGTCGAAAAAAAATTATTTGAAAAATTTAAAAAAAAAAAGCCATGTTGAGGCCTCTCCCTAGATAGCTAGGGGGTCTGGGACCTTTCTCTTGACAGCTAGGGGGTCTGAGGGAGCGCTGTAAGCTCCCTCAGTGGGGATCGGGGCGAAGCCCCGACGCCAAAATCGTTTTCTTGCATTCTTCACTGCAGAAACGCACTTTCCTAACATCTACATCTCGGTAGAGTGAAAACGTTAATCCTCGCTCCTTTTTCTGATTTCTGCTAATGATTGCATTTGGCATTAAAGAATAGGGGGTGGGGCGACTCGATAAAAGAATTCAATTGATAGCATATATAAATTATATTAGTGACACTTTTTTTTTATTTTGTAATTTCTTAACTAAAATACAAAAAGAAAAAATTATTGGTTTGTCCGACGGGTGGAAGGCAATGGCAAGTATCACCCCTCCCACCTGGAACAACCCTTTTTCATTTTATATTTACTTATGATAAAATTTAAGATCAGATCGTGTGTCCGACATTATATACAAATGGATTAAAACATCAATATATAGTTTATATTATATAGATATTCAACTAATTTTGTTCAAAAACTATGATTTCTCCATAAAAATAGGACCGCCCCACCCCATTCAGAGGGCTAGAGTGGGGAGGGCAGCAGAAGCTGTCGCCCCCCCCCCTTCATCCACCTCACCGAATCGGCTAAGATACCAGAAGTGTAGCAACATAATATAAAAATTATAAAATGTATAAAACTAATTTTGTTCACAAACTATGATTTCTAATTAAAGTAGGACCGCCCCCCCCTCAAAGGGCTTAGGTTGGAAGGGCTACATATGTACGCCCCCCCCCCCCAATCGGCTAACAGGGGAACGACATAATATAAAGATCGGTTAAAATATCAATAACAAGTTTTAATTATATAGATATTTAATTGATTCTGTTAACAAGCTGTGATTTCTACAAATAAATTGGACCGCCCCCCCACTCGAAAGTTTATGGTGGGGGGGGGGGCGGGATTGATGCCATCGCCACCTTCCAATTAGACCAAATCGGCCAACATACTAGAGGGGGGGGGCGAAATAATCTAAAAATAGGTTGAAATATAAATAATTAGTATATATTATTAACATAACTAATAAATTCGTATAGAAATTGTGTGATTTCTTTACTAAAAGTCGTCCGCCCCCCCCCCTTGGTGGAGGTCGGCCGAGTGGGGGGGGGGGCGATCGCCCCTACCGCCCCACCCCTGGATCCGCCAGTGTGTTCAAGGAAAAGCTAAAAAAAAAATAATCCCATTTTCGACCACAGTTTTGGAATTTTACTGAAACATTCAAATGCAGCCACATCTCCAATTTCAACATTCTATCATACTGAAGACATCATTTTGTAGATCTATTTTTTCTTGCAACTCTATCAGAACATCGGTAACAGAAGTCATTTCTTCATTGAACATTGTTATGTGAATTGCATAGGCAGTAATTCATTTGTCAACAAACAAGCTATTTGAGATTGTAAAACTCTTTAAAATAGATGTAATATCTCGATAAAAGAAATAATGATATAGTCAATGAAAGTACATTTCTTTTCTTGCATTCAGAAGTTGGTTTCATTCATTTGCGTTAGATGCCTACCATGTGAAACCATTTTTTAGCCTCTTCTTTAGGTCATCGCCAACCGTGTTTTTTTTTCTCTTCCTTCCTTGCAATGCGCAAATGTTTCTTGTCATATTACATTCAAACCCCCCCCCCTCACCCCAATATAAACAAAAATATACGGATTCAAACCCGACATCTTTGATTTCTGAAGCCATATTTTCGGGTGTCAAGTAGCAAAGAGCTGATATGTGCTTTTCTAGAAGATTTTTTTCTTTCAGAAGCTCTGCCTAGTTTAAAAAAAAAACAACAACAAACAAAAACAGACAAACAGCAATGAGTTGGGTGAGATAAAAAGATGACCCCATCGGCTGACCTTCCTTTCAATACATTCATTGCTATGATAGTTATTGATTGTACAGACAGTTTCAAACTCGAAGAAGCCAGTTTGCACTATTTTACACTGCTTCTATATCGTATTCTTTTCTAAGCCTGAAGTTTCGGAAATCCTGGCCAATTGTTTTACAGCTCTCCTATTAAAAAAAAAATGGTTGCCATGCATAGAGATGCGTGTCGCCTCTCTTCCTTCTGTAGTGACCAAGCGCGAACTCTATGACGATGTGAGTCTGGTTCTTTTCCAAGACATTCTACGCACTCGACAGACAAAGATCTATTCTTCTTGATGGAGAGAGATGAGCTCTGGTGTGGCTTGAAGATCTCTGTGGTGAGTTGTAATGTGTCATAGACTGGAACTTGTTAATAAACATCTTGTGTGCATAATTATTTTTTAAATCTCTTGCTTATCTCCCATTTATTGGCATGTAGAAAAAATAATAATTTTGTTTCAGGTAACTACAAAGATAATTTCTTTAATTGTCTTTAAAAATTATTAAAAATTTTCAACAATATAAATTTCAAATTTGCGTAATAATGTGAACACTTTAGCAGAATTTTGTAAACATTTCTAATTATTAATTTTTTCTATTTACGAAATAAAAAAGGGAGACAAGCAAGAGTGTTTTGGAGATGTGCCAAGAATTGTGACTGATACCATACATTTTACATGTGCTTGAGCAGCATTTAAATATCTTAACTACGCGAGTCTCTGTAATTTGCATTTATCTAATAATTTAAACTGTTTAATAATTTATTAAACAGTATTAAGCTATACAAAAGTTTTGAAATAAATGAGTATTTTGAACTAATTAATATGCTCGAAAGGGATGGATAATAACACTATCTATCAATACTATCTGCTCAATTATAGTCTCGGACACCGGACTCCAGCACAGTTATGTTTACTGAGGGCCTAAAGGCAGCACATAAAAACCCATCTCCCACTTATCCATCAATGTAAATTGGACCATAGCGATCTGAGCATACTATAAGCAATAATCTGGAATGTTGAGCTATATAAAAGCTAGTAAAAAACAACAACAACAAAAAAAAAAAAAAAACAAACACCAAAAAAACAAGAAGAACAGACAACACTTAAAAAACACAAGACGAAGTTTATACGAAGTATAAGTGTATCAATTAGTTGGGATCAGTCACTTAATTAAGTTTGTAATAGATCTAGATCAACACTGATAAATCTGTGCGATTTGAAATTTGTTTACCAATTTTATTCTTTTGTTTAACGCTATTTCATGCTTTTAGCTTTCTCAATACGCTATGATGATATAATGATGTGACAGTAATTGGTTTTTAAAAGCATTTAAAAAAAAAAGGGGGGGGGGACGACCTGAATCAAAGCCATAGTGTATTGGCGATTTTCACGCTAAACTAAACAATGTCAAGGACGCTAAATTAACGTCTAAACTGCCAATCCAATAAAAGTTACCAACACAAGAGCTTCAAAACAAAACTTGATTCTGTAGTGCTAAAATGTTTACATTGGGCAACTTTGTAAAAACATAGAGTATCGATACTTCCTTTAGTTTGTACACCGGATACACCTAAAAGCTTACTATTTATAGATTTGTCGCCCTGAATGAAAATCTCCAATACAGGTGAATGTTGGGATACGATAGAATTATTCATTTGTGTATGTAATGGGTCGATCTGATGGCTGCGTTTGTGCCGTGAATTATGTTGAATGTGGTTAGGGTTAGGTTGAATGTTGTTGTTATTTTAATCCAACGTCGTAGTTAAAATGTTGTTGGAGTAGTAGGAGTATGTGGATGTTAGAGATGAGTAGGGACAGGGAGGAGAGAAGGAGAGAGAGAGGGGTGAAGTTGGAGAGAGAGAGTGGGGGAGGAGAGAGAGAAAAAAAGAGAATGGGAGAGAAAGAGAGTGGGAATGTCCGAATCTCTGCCCATGTATGTGTTCAATGGTTAGTTTTGTTTGTCTGTTATTTGCATTTGTAACTTTGACTTCCTTTATAGCGCTTGTGCTTCGTGACAAAAAAACAGGTTAAAGTGTTAAATTATTAGATTGAAACCTAAGAGGCTTGGATTCTTGGGCTCCATGACTTTCTTGATGCGGTCCGTGACATCTCTATGGACCTAAGTCTTAACAGGTTAGGCCCAAGTGGTGCAGTGTACATAGACATTACATATAGACGTTAGATTAATGCTGTAATGCCCAACGTAATTCGACCAGCCGGCCATTTTCGTTTCCGACACTCGTGTCGCGGGCCACATGACCGAAAAGGTACCAAAAGAAAAAACGAAATGAACTTGACCTGAAACAATTTTATTGGATCTCTTTAATGGATATTTGAAGTTGATCTTTGGTTTTACGCGTCGGAAAATGGCTTCCCGTCTCTACTTCATATGTGAATATCAATTATCATTGTAGCTATTTTCCACCGTCTCATTTTCTGGTCTCTTTCTGGTAAATATTCCCATCTATCCTACAATCTCTAGGCGTAGCTTAACAATCTTTTATTCGCGGCTCAAAGCAAGAATGGCGTCATATTTGTTTATATAGTCGTATATAGGTTTACTTTTTTTTAAAACAACCACACTTTCTTTACAAATCAAATATTTAAGATTATTATCATTATTATCATGGCGGGCCGAATAGAACCACATCGCGGGCCGAATCTGGCCCACGGGCCGTATTTTGGGCATCACTGGATTAATGGATGATCTTCATTAAGTACTTGACTGTGTAATTCATGTGTAATTTTACATGCATGTCACGTAGTCTTTCCAAATAAACACCTAGAAATACTCTGATATGTTGGTTCAAATGTGGGAGGGCATGTCTAAAGCTGCCAGAAATGATGTCCGTTGAAAACATCGTGCCAGGATTAGTCATTTAAAACTTAATAATAGACAGGTCAGACATTAGTTGATGTCAACATTGCGCCACTAAAAATATGTATTTATAGCTTATATTTTTTTTTCAATTTTACAAATTTATTTATTCCAAGCACGTAATGCAGAAGAGTAAAGAATTTTAACATTCCTGAAATCTGCTTGGAATTTGTCACTCCAATGAGTGTCTAGTGGGAGATTTGAACCTTAATGTTCTTAGAAACCACGAACATGCTCAAGCGAACACGTTGTAAATCTATGGGAGAGTGGGGGCTGAGTGGTTGAGCGCTCGGCTTCCGAACATGGGGTCCTGGGGTCGAATCTCGGGGAAGACTGGGATTTTCAGGGCTCGTCTGAGTCCACCCAACTTTAATGGGTACCTGACCTAAGTTCGGGGGAAAGTAAAGGCTATTGGTCGTTGAGCTGGCCACATGACATCCTGCTCGTTAACCGTTGGCCAAATAAAACAGTTGACTTTAACATCATCTGCCCTATAGATCGCAGGGTCTGAAAGGGGACTTTACTTTTTATTGTAAATCTATACTTTAAAAGTAATTATATAACACTTTTATTTACAGGCTTCAAACAAGTAAGATAAAAAAAAAGATTTAAAAAAAATTCTTCCATATATAAACGATTACTTTGTTATTACTAAATAATGAATGAGACATAGAAAGCAACATTTATTATCCCGCCCATATTTCCGCCTCCCCCAGGTCCGACCCCCCCCCCAGCCCGGTTAGCCTATATGTATGTATCATTCGAGTTTGGTGATACATATCCAAACATGGCGACATTAAAAGACATTATTCATTCAACTCTTTACTGAATGCATGCGGGAATACCCCCTGACGTTTGTGGATAGAAGACTCAAAAGTAAACTGTATAGACCTCCAGACTAAACTTTAAGAAGATAATAATTTTTAAAAATTTAACCGTTAAAAAACGAGTTTTCCCTGTGTGACAAATCAGCTAGTATTTCTTTCCCCAAAGACATACATAAACTGCCCTATTTCTATGAAAATCTATACAGCTGTATTCAAGATTCGTGTCCAAATTTTGTATTTTGACCCCATGAAGAATTTGCAAGCTGATAAGAGAAATTGTAAAGAAAACAAATGCCTATATCTGGGATTTTCACTATAAGCTAAACAATGTTCAATACTCTAATGGTACTAGGAAGGAATGAGTACTTGTGTAAATTTGTTCTAGCCTACGGAATAGGAAACGTACCTTTATCTTTGTGTCTTTCAGAGGTCTTTTTATCCGGTGATATTTTTGAAATGTTAAGGTTTAGTCCTTGATGTAGTATTGTTTCCTTACATTTCTGTCTCTGTCTTCAGATGTGTCTCTAAGTTTGGGATATTGTAGTGAAATTTAAGTATTCATTGGAGATAAACCCCAAGGCTCTATTCAAGTTTCTTAAAGTTTTCTAGAAGTTTTCCTTGGTATTTACAATTTCATATATTAGCGTGGAACCTGCATGCAAACTAGGTGGACACGAATCTCGAAAAAGGTTCTACTATTTTCCTTTTATAATTACATTGGCTGTATTTTGATTTGGAAATTCCCGCTTGTATTTAGTCAAAACTTTAAAAAAAAAAAAACGTTTAGGTACATTTTGCGCACCGTATTATGTAGACATCATTAACTGGATGGCTAGAAGTAACATGTGACAATAGACATAGGTACATTATATTTATACACAACTTATCAATACAGAATGTTCTAGAATAGGAATATTTTATATCTAACAAAAACCATCAATACATCTTTCACTGAATCTAAACTACTCTAGACAACTATTCTTAATGTTTCCAAGTATGGATCTATATTCCCGAACTAGAATCTTCTTTCTCTGGGATTTATACATGGGCGTAACCTGGATAGTTTTCGGATGGGGGAGGGCGGAATAGGGACGGGTAACACATTTTTTTCTTTTTATTTAATTAATTATTTAGTGCGAGGTAATCGCCCTTACAAAATGTCATCCACTCCATAAAGGAGGGATTTTTTTAAATACTTTTTTGTTTTTCCTCTATGTTTTGCTTGTATGAAGAATTTAAAAAACGCAAACACTTACAAACACTTACAAGCACACGCACAAACGTATACAGCATGGATCGTTTGGTATCATGTTAGGTTTTTTAAAATCCTAGTTTAAGGCTCAAAATCTAATCCTGCTGCATCTGAATTAGCCGGAGGAAAATAAACAAACTGGGTCGTTGTCCTGGTCACATGAAATATATATATATATAGTGGGGAATTTAAAAAAAAAAGTATCACAAATCAATGAAACAAAATATCTTCATACCATGGCCGAGAAATGAATGATATTAAAAATAGAACTGTTATATTGACATAGAAACTAAGAGTTCAAACCAATTACTTCAGCTAGCAGTACAAGTACATTGTCAATCCCGCAAACGTGAAAGTCGCAAATGATACACCTCTCCTCTATGTTCTGTTTGAAAATGAAGCTAGACCAGACATTGTCAGTTAATGCTTTCAATATTTGAGGGAAGCTTCAGAAAGTATTTCGCAACATTTTCGTGTGTGTGCCAAAGTGAACATTACATCTATCCGCTGATATTAATGTCTGAAATCTGTTACCAACCAAAAAATTCATCTCCATCTACTTGTATATGAATTGTTTTAAGAATCAACTTAATTGAAGAATGCGTGAGGGAGAAATAGCGTTAAAACAATTATTTAAGGGAACTAAACCCAACAAATTTAGCCATATCTATGAATACTGAAGTATCAGTTTTCCTTGTTGCTATTAAACAAAATAATAAATAACATGTAATTAATTGTCTAATGGTTTCTTTTTTTTTATGGATTCCTGTCTTGTCTTCGTCAAAGAATAATTGTGCGAAGTTTCAGCTTGATCCGAGATTAGGTGTGGGAGAAATAACGTGAGCACACATTTTACTAGACAGTGTGAGTTGATATAAGCTTTTTTAAAAATAAGTTGTTCATCTACATGCTCAGAGTGCGCAAAGTGTTCCGTTAAGGAAAAAATTTGGAAAACACTGTCCTAAGGTGAACATTTACGAACGAAATTGTGAAGTATTATGGGATAGGTAAGTCCAAAGGCGAACATTTACCATTGATTAACAATTAGTAAATTTTGCTAATTTGTTTCGTTTAATCTGCATAATTTACGTTATAAAAGTAAAACAACAAACCAATAAACTAAGTGTTATATAAACAAGAAAATCCTAAAAAAAATTTATAAAATAGAGCTTATATGAAGTGTAATTGTTTCAATGGACCTCATTCACCAAGACAAACGGTCACGTGATAATATTGATAAAACAACGAAAAAAAAAGGTCACGTGATAACCATTGGTGATTAAAAATAGATCGTAATATGTATAGAAAAGATAGAGAAGCACATGACTCAATTTTGTTTGTTTGAGGTCCATTAGTTAGGGTTATGATCGGTCATGTAAATAAATTTGTGCAATAAATCTGTTCAATTAATAATATTTTTACCAAATGTTTTTGTTTAGCGCTATTTCATGCTTTTAGCTTACTCAATACGCTATGCTCCTATCACTTATCTGGACCAGTTGGGAAAATGAGGGGGGGGGGAGAATGTAAAAGAAATAGTTGTGCAAAATTTTAGATTGATCCGAGATTGGTTGTGGGAGAAATAACAAGTACAAACTTTTGACCAGACAGACACACAGACAGACGACATAGTTGATCTAGGCCTAAGCTTTGTACAAAGTAAATTAAGTGTAACAACAAACCAGTGCTGTAAAAATAATGTTTAACCAGTGAACTAAGATGCTAAATAACCGACGCTAATCTAAGCCTTACACCAACATCAAGCCAGAAGAATTGGATACGAAAATAACAAATCCAGTCCAACTTTTAAAACTGTAACACCAATAATTTTGTTTCGGTTAACACTGTGCTACACTATAATGTCTTTAATGGACTCTCGCAATTTGATAAGATAATAAACGAATGAATGTCCTATTTTGATCTAATTAAAACATGTTTTAACCCATTAAGATAATGACATTTTATTGAGACGTCATTGAAGGAGATTGTACCAAGAAGAATGGAAATGCGCTGGCGTTGCCTCGTTTTAGAGATAATCTCATAACGAGGCCATTAGAGGTGACTCGACAGCAGCAAAGCTTTATCGTTTTCAATAGTATCGAGTGGAATGGTGGTATGAAACTTGCAGACGACATTTCAATTACTTTTTTTAGAAACATATTGATGAAACTATCAAAAAATCAAACAAAGCATTCGGGTTTATTAAAAGAAATTTCTATAAATCAAATAAGAACATAAAACTAAAATGTTATTTAACCTTGGTTAGGCCAATAATAGAATATGCATCCTCTGTTTGGGACCCGTCAACTCGAGAAAACATGAAGAAACTGGAACAGACACAAAATAGAGCAGTGAGATTCATAACAAACGAATATTCACATTTGACTAGAGTAACACCTTTAGTAAAATCACTAAATTTAGAAAGCCTTCAGGATAGAAGACTCAAAAGTAAAGTTGCAATTATACATAAAACACTGAACCATAATCTTCAAATACAAAATTTAATAAAATACTCTGAAACACACAACGATAAAGGCACATTCCTCGTCCCATATGCTAGGACAAATTTGTACAAATACTCCTTCTTCCCTAGTGCTATTAGAACATGGAATGGGTTGCCTGAGCTAGCCAGGAAAACCAGTGACTAGGCAGAATTTAAGTCATTGGTTAATATGCATGACGCGTAGGACGTAATCATTTTTTTTTGAAGTAACGTCTGTATTATACAAGATAAGATAGATAAGAAAATACAAATTTATTTCAAAATAAAAAAAACAAAAACAATAGTGATTTTAATATTTTATTAAGTTTTACTTTGGAAGATCGGTTCGGTGTTTTGATACTTTATGAAATTGACAATGGAAAGTAAATCTGTTCAGTATTTTGATTCATCAGAGTTGATGTCACAGCGCTTCTCCGAACTTGTAGCTGCAGGCGGGGACCCTATTGCGCTATATCAATCTGTCATTATGGGATCTCAATTTGTCAATATTTACACAGGGACCCAAGTGTGCATATCAACAAACCAAATGTAACCTGCATCTATGTACACATTCAACAGTCACTCATGACTGGTCATCACTGTATCCCAATCAACGTCTACGTTGGATGACGTGTTCGGCGTCATAGCTCAACAGAGCATGTGATGACGTAATGATCAGCATGTAATGACGTAATGATCAGCATGTAATGACGTAATGACGAACATGTAATGACGTAATGATAAACATGTACTGACGTTATGATAAACATGTAATGACGTTATAATAAACATGTAAGGACAAAATAATAAACATGTAATGACGTTATGATAAACATTTAAAGACGTTATAATAAACATGTAATGACGTTATGATAAACATTTAATGACGTTATGATAAACATGTAATGACGTTATGATAAACATGTAATGATGTAATGATAAACATGTAATGACGTTATGATAAACATGTAATGACGTTATAGTAAACATGTAATGACGTTATGATAAACATGTAATGACGTTATAGTAAATATGTAATGACGTTATGATAAACATGTAATGACGTAATGATAAACATGTAATGACGTTATGATAAACATGTCATAACGTAATGATAAACATGTAATGACGTAATAATAAAACATGCAATGACGTAATGATAAACATGCAATGACGTAATGATAAACATGCAATGACGTTATGATAAACATGTAATGAGAATCTTGACCTTAAAATTCTATTCCCCAGTCTGTCTCATACAGTTGTTCTCTTTGAAGAGTTAGGCCCCCTGCTCTTCTTTGCCTGTCATAGTATAGACCTGGGAGACTAGAGCATATTTGTACACATATTTGTACACTTATTTGTACACATATTTGTATTGTACGTTTTAAAACGTGTTCATTTCTCTTTTAATTTTGAAGCCAGAAGTAACGACAAAGGGGGGGGGGGATAAGTTACTACTGAATGGGTCTAAAATGTTTGTAAAATGTTTTACATGTTTCGGATGTTCTTTCAGAGTTGCAGATTATTTACTTATTAATTCAAACCTCCCGCAGGACGACGGGGGATGGCAGCGCTCAGTGTATGAACCCGGGACCATCTAGACGATAGAACGACAGTCCAGAGCGCATACCGCGCGGCTAGGCAGCCATCCTATGTACTAAGTAGGTACCTCGACATATTGTTTGTATAATTAAAGAGTTGAGGCTATAAATAGTCCACCAGATGTCGGGGCTTTGAATACATCTAGAAGGCCAAACCAATTGTGAGTTGAGATTATAAATGATTAATTTGATCCACGAATAAATGTTCATCTACAAAACAGAAAAGGTTTTTTATCTCTTTACATGTCATGCTATTTCCATTAAGTACACATCAAACGCACCATTATTAGTGATATTTCCTGAAATGATTTGTAAACAAATGAAAAAAAAAAACTGTGGTTTTCGTGGACAATGTAAACCTAGAAATCAGACCACGTGACCTTCCAGTGATCTGGATGTTGAATATACAGGAAAGAGAGACAGAGACAGAGAGAACGTATGGATTATACTTGAAGCGTGGAACTGGGGGCGGAAGGGGTCGGGTGTGGGAAAATGCGAGAGATTAAAAAAAAAAAGACTTTATTAGTATACCTTTCAGACATGACCTCCTGTTATATTTCATCCATTTTATATCTTAATATATAATTCTTTTCATGGCGCAACAGTTTGAACACCAAGAAGTAAAGGAAAGATCACTCTTTTATTTCTAAAAGTCGGACTGGAGTTACCCCACGTAGGTGTGGGGGAGAACAGGTAATCTACTCTGCATTCACCCGTCACTAAATAGCAGGACCGAACATAACCATTGTGGGGCCCTATGCGAAACGGATTTCGCGGGGTCAAGTTTGGGTAGGTATACGATAATAAGTGAAAATTAAGAATTTTTATTAGAAAATAAATTCGTCTTTGCATTTTATTTATCCTTTACAACGTACAAAATTACATTCCGAGCCTTGCGTGTAGCGAAGTCATACAGTATATCGTAAAAATTCTATTTCCTACATAGATCACGCTCAATAGCAAGAATTACCAAATGTTTCAATCTATCTACGTGAATTGTTGACCTCAAGTAATTCTTCATTAGTTTGAGGCGCGAGAAGCCTCTTTCACTAGATTTCACAATTACGGGTATTGCATAATGCCGTTTTTTTAACGCGCGTAGGATTGGCATTTTCCATATTGAATGACACCCCAAAATGACAATTTTTGTCTATATATTTCAGGAGATTTGTATGAGTTTTCAAAAGATTTTAATAAGTTCGGAGATTTCCAGGACTTTTTCGTATATTTTGCAATTTCAGGAGATTTCCAGGAACTCCTGGTAAATCAGGAAATCTGTTATAAGTTATAAAATGGTTTGATTTAATAATTTACATCTAGAATTAGCGCGGGTTCAATGAAAGTGCTGGGCCCACTCGGGTCGCATAGGTTGCAGTGGCCTAAGGCCGGCAATAAGAATACAGTTCTTTATGACCGTGTGGTATGAGCTCTGGACTGTCGTTCGATGGTCACAATGGTCCCAGTTCGACCCCTGCCCGCCGCCACCCCCCGCCCGCCGCCACCCCCCGCCGTTCTATGAGTGTTTCTAAGTAGGATGTAATTATCTTTAAATCTGAAGGAACATCCGAAACTTGTAAAACAAAAACATTTTCCCCCAAAAGAAACCTAATACTCTCAAGAACAAAAACAATTTCCCTCAAAAGAAACCTAATACTCTCAAGAACAAAAACAATTTCCCTCAAAAGAAACCTAATACTCTCAAGAACAAAAACAATTTCCCTTAAAAGAAACCTAATACTCTCAAGAACAAAAACAATTTCCCTCAAAAGAAACCTAATACTCTCAAGAACAGATTTCTGTTGGGTTTTTCAAGCACCACTTCACACAGAGCTCTTGTCAAACAAATGTGTGGGTAATTCTGGCATCAGAAGTAGTCGTAGTAGAATACAAGAAGGCGTTGAATTTTAGCAGTAGTCATATCAGAAGCCGGCTAATGACTTCACAAGTAGGCATATATTTAAGAAGCTGACACAATCTCTATCCAAGAACATGCTGACATTTTTTCGTGGAGAAAGTTTAATATCTAGAAGATATCTATATTATCTCTGCCTTGACTTAAGAATGGCCCCATGGTTTCAGTAGCCAACTTGAGCCTGTTTCTAGCGTGAAGTTCTCCATATTTATAGATATCTGTAGGCAAGTTTGTATGAAACTACTCTGACTTTGTTAAGGTAATTTATTTCCTTGTTCATACGTGAAAATCACATCATGACCAATGTTTTAACCTCCCCCCCCTGCACACTGTGATGGTCCATGTGGATGATTCCTAGGTCACTGTAACATCTGTAAATAGTACGCTTAATCAATAAGTCTTACTTAGTCTTCTGGGTCTAAACACGAAAAAACAAAAAGTTGGTAAACAAAGGTGTCTATCCAAAGTGGTGTCACGGTTTCATTTTTAATGTTACGGAACAATTTGTATTACTCCTTTTTTTCCCCTTCACCGTAAGAGAAATTACTTTTCTGTGGCTTACACCGTTTTGACCCCCCCCCCCCCAAAAAAAAAAAAAAACCTCATTATTTTTAACATTCTGGTGTTAATTTACATTGCGTCTGTTTCACTGACATTTTTTTGTGTGACTCCAATGTTTGCTAGCTGTGTTCCGATTGACATTTGGGAAAGTAATCCCTCTGCTGATTGTGTGTGTGTGTGTATGTGTGCGTGTGTGTGTGCAGGGCTGGATTTACATAAGTAGAGGCATTGAAAAAAAAAGAGGCTACTACTCACTTTCCAGGGCACCAATATAGATCTATACGTATTTAGTTGTAATTATTACAAATTGTAGGCCTTTTTTTTTTTTTTACAAAGATATATTTTACTACCAAGCTTATATCAACGCACTCTGTCTGTCTGTCTGTCTTGTACGAATCTTTTTCACGTTATCTCTTCCACTTTCCAGTCTCAGATTAGCTTGAAACTTTGCACAACTTGAAGACAAAACATGAATCAATAAAAACAATTAACCTATTAGTTAATTGATTAGTGGTAATTAACCCTTTAAACGCGTGTGGTAGTTTAGCCTCTAAACATTAGAATTGTAATTCCATTTTGTATGCACTCTTGTAAAAAAAAAAGCTCAGCACTTTAAGGGTTAATTGATTTATTGCAGCGTTACTGAAAGAGGTATGGCAGTAGCTTTGCTGTTCTTTACCCTTATGTAAGCTTTGTTGTTGTTATAAAAAAAAATATTTTTTATATTTTGCTTATTAACTATTTTACAAAAACCTCAATCTTAAAACGAATGAAATTAGATTGAACTGTAACATAACAGTAGCAATGGACATCTCGCAGTTGATGTATACTTTCTGGGACTTGGCTTTCACAAAGTCTTTGAGCAACTCTTAAAAGTCTTTCAATGTGATAACATCATAACTTACAATAATCACTGCTATACTACTGCAATAAATACTAAAATAATGACCACAACAGATACTAAAACAGTAATTTTAATATATATATATATCCTGTATATACTTTGTACTTTGACGTTTACGCTAAATAGCTTACTGGGGTCACATTTTCCGTAATAAGTGCACTAAATAGCTTGCTGGAGTCATATTTACTGTAATAAGTGGACTAAATAGCTTTGCTGGGGTCATATTCTTATCTTATCTTATATAATACAGACGTTACTTCAAAAAAGAAGATGATTACGTCCTACGCGTCATGCATTTAGTCATGCATATTAACCAATGACTTAAATTCTGCCAAGTCACTGGTTTTCCTGGCTAGCTCAGGCAACCCATTCCATGCTCTAATAGCACTAGGGAAGAATGAGTATTTGTACAAATTTGTCCTAGCATATGGGACGAGGAATGTGCCTTTATCTTTGTGTCTTTCAGAGTATTTTATTAAATTTTGTTTTTGTATTTGTAGATTATGGTTCAGTGTTTTATGTATTATTGCTACTTTACTTTTGAGCCTTCTGTCCTGAAGGCTTTCTAAATTTAGTGATTTTACTAAAGGTGTTACTCTAGTCAAATGTGAATATTCGTTTGTTATGAATCGCACTGCTCTATTTTGTGTCTGTTCTAGTTTCTTAATGTTTTCTTGAGTTGAGTTATTTACCGTAATAAGTGCACTAAATAGCTTGCTGGGGTCGTATTTACCGTAATAAGTAAAATAAATAGATTGTTGGGGTTATATTTACCATGTAAATGTGTTTTTTTTAAATCTTCCTTAGACAATCGCCATTGTTTTCAATTTGACTAAAGTTTGACTCAATCAATATGTAGAATTCTTTCTTTGACTGACAAAACTGATTTTTATTAAAAGTACAGGAAGTGACAAAGAGAAAACAAAAGTAAGACAAAAAAACAGACACAGACACATTTAAAAAAAAAAGAGAACCAAGAGAGACAGATAACGATGATGAGAAACGTGAGAATGAAAAGAGGGAGAAAAGTGAAATAAGGAAAGAGAGACTTTAAGGAGCGAGAAAGAATAAGAGAGAGAGAGAGAGAGAGAGAACGGATAGAGATAAAGGAAAACAAAAGAGAAAATGAAGAGAGAGAAGAAAAAGAAAAGGAAGAATAAAAAAAAAATAAAGAGAAAAAAATGTGAAAAAGAGAGAAAATGAAACAGAGAAGAAGAGGAAAGTAAGGGGCTGGGTGGGGGTATAATACAAGTATCAAGTGTTGAAATTGAAGAACAGGGAGCAGATAGAAAGTACAATCTGTAAGCCCATGTGATTAGCTGGTGTGTGATGGCGAACAAGAGAGCGCGCGTGTGTGTGTGTGTGAGTGAGAGAGAGAGAGAAAGCTATCATTAACAAGATAATGGTGTCAGGAAATAAGGTGACAAAGAAAAAAATATTATACTTCCCTGGACTGAAAGCTAAAAATAAATAATTCAAAGACAATCATTTGATATTATTTGAAAAAAAACAAAACCTCTCTTTTGACAGTTATTCCCCTTGGCGATATATTTCTCTTTTGACGGTTATTCCCCTTGGCGATCTATTTGTGATCTTCAAAGTACACGAAGAACTGAATATGATACATCAGAATTCTACCACCATAAACCAGCTCGACCCAGACATCAACCAAACATTTGCAACGTTGAAATACACTTGCCACTAAGTTGCCACACTTTCAAAAACAATTATCAAGTAGAAAAAGATGACCAGTTCTGTTTCTTGTATGGTATAATTGATAAAAGAGTAATTTTTATAATAGATCTGTGGCATTGTAAGTCTCGACAGACGACCTTTTCCCTTTGCAACATCCCACGTGACTAAATAGGCCAATCCTTGATGAACAGCTGTGGTTGTAATAGATCAATGTCAAACTAATGGTCAGTTTTCCCCCTGGAACAATGAAGCAGTCTAGCAGTCATTTTATTATTGTCTTTTCACGCTTTGACTGTTGAAACATCGAAAATGTTATGTCATTGAGAATACTCTTTGGTTATTTGTGTTTCCTTCCATGACTTAATATGTATTACTTGTTTAGATTGTCCCTTATACAGAAAGTGTCTAATTTATACATACGGGAAGGGCGGCCATAACTATTGCGAGCCCAACGCGAATTGGATTGCGCGCGGCCCAGTCAGGCTAGGGATAAGGATAATAAGTGAAAACTAGTTGTTTTTTTTTTTAAATTACAAAATAAATCCGTCTTTGCATTACATTTTTATTGAATGAAAGCTGACAATGCCGTTTTTATTTTATCGAGCGTATGATTGACGTTTACCATATTGAATGACTATGTCTATTTTTAAGGACATTTTTATGAGTTTTTCAGGAGATTCTAGTAATTTCAGGAGATTTCCAGGAATTTTTTCGTATATTTTGCAATTTCAGGAGTTGAGAACCCTATTATTAGTTATAATAGTTTCATTTAATAATTTACACCTAGAATTAGCACAGGGCCTATGGAAGTGGGGGGGGGGGGCACTGCGACCGCATAGGTTGCAGTGGCCAAAGGCCGTCACTGCATACGGGCAGGGAAATCACTTGCAAACAAATATTTATGCTTAATAATGATGTTATTGAAATGATATGTATGGAAGTTCTTTCAAAATGTTGTTGCAACGTACGCCATTTTGTTTTGTAACTATACTTTCATAAAGGAACTATCATCTTAAGCAAATTCTTGTATCTTTTGAAAATTTACAGGATTGCAGGGAATTATAATCACTCATGAGTTATCACTCTTATATAATCCTTCTAAGTAACGTCATATATTTAGGATCAGATTAATTCATAGAATTATTTGTTCGCATTACACAAGAAAAAAAGATAAACGTCAAAACTGGTTATCATTAGGCTATCGCTATAAGCCCCAGACTCTTGCGATCCCCATGAAATGAAACGACTTCAACGCTGGTTATCACATATTTTAGTAGGACATGTCACATGACCTTTTAACGTCTCGTTGACAAAGATGAAAAAAAAAGGATTGTATTCTCTGACTTAATTAAACAAGACTCTACATTAAACCTAAACATTTATTTAGTTGTACATTTTTAGCAGAGTTTTTTTCTTCTATTTTGTTTTTTTTTTGGCTATGCTTTTTTTTTGTCTCTTTGGATTTGTCAAGAAATAACATTTGATAGTTGTTGTTTTTTTGTCTGTTGTTGTTCTATTTATTAATGAAGAAATATGAGATGGCTCTGGTGGCCATTAGTTCTTTTCTTTGTACAACTTCTGTCTGAGCTACTTTTGTTGTAGGAAGACCAAAGATAAGGAGATCAATAGTCCTCCACTAAGACTTCGTCCACCGCCTAATGATAGACTATAAATCGTAATGTTTGATGTATGTTGGCTAGACTTTTTTTAAAAAAAATCTAATGTTTGAAATATGTTGGCTAGACTTTTTAAAACAAAAAATCTAATTAGGACTTAGTGTGTAGTAAAACAATTATAAAAGTAATTTTTCGAACCACTTTGTTTTTCAGAAGACGTGAATGATAATAAACAAAAGTTAAACAAGACAAATCTAAAAAAAATCCTTTTTTTTTTAAACTAAGCTTATCAATTGGGGAAGAACTCCACCCTAATCAAACAAAATAATTAATTAACAATAATTAATTGGCTGATTGCGTATTTTTGTTTATTGATTCGTATTTTGTCAAGTACAAAAAATAATTGTTTAAAATATCGATTGGAGAATACGTGAGAGAGTAATAACATTAACAATTATTTAAGGGGGGTAAACCCAACAAATTTAGCCCTATGTGTGAATACTGAAGAATTAGTTGCCCTAGTTGGGATTAAACAAAATATTTAATTCCCAGTAATTAATTGTCTGATTGTTCTTTTTTTTATTGATTCATGTCTTGTCTATGCCAATAAATAATCGTACAAGGTTGCCTGGTCGTGCGGTTTGCGCGCTGGACTGTCGTTCGGATTTATCGATGGTCGAGGGTTCAAATCCTGCCCCGCTCCCATTCCCCGTCGTCCTGCGGGAGGTTTGGACTAGGAAGTAAACTATCTTCAACTCTGAAGGAACATCCGAAACATGTAAAACATTTTACAAACAAACTTGATCTGAGAATTGGTGAGTGAGAAATAACGTGTAAATTTTTTACCAGACAGACAGACAGACAGAGTGAGTTGATATAAGCTTTGTAAAGAAAATGTTGGCCAATATTTTAAAAAGCATCATGGAAAAAATATGGTATTTTTTTAACCAAATAATACTGTCGATAGACATTAGATAGCTTAAGCATATAATTGATGAGAAAATATTTTTAAAAACTTAAAGTAATTTTCGAAAGTTATAAAAAATCTTGAAAACTCAAGACTATTTATTGTAAACCAAAATATGTAAAGACTAGCACAATACACGAAAGTGTCTTTACAAAAGAAAATGGCTGACTTTGTCATAACAACATCATTTGTAAGGCTACCACTACCACTATTCATAAACCCCTACGAAGATTCTCGTTGCCTGTCAGAGGGTGGTACTGTTGTAGACCGTGTGATTGTCAAAAGAGTTGCAGTAACCTGCTGTTGTTGTTTTCATAACGTTTAAGGAGTTTTGGCTAGAATGCCGCTAGAATGTAATAATCTTTATTTCTTAAGAAACATCTTAAAACACGAAAAAGTCCCGAGTACAATGCTAAGGTACCACTGAGTACATCTTGTGAACCACTGGATAACAGAGATAAGAAGATGACACAATAATCGCTTTTCGTATTTTGTTAAATGATTTTTTCGTGTTTGATTTTTTTGTAACTCTGTCTCTGAAGATTGCTGGTTATAAATAGATACCGTCCCTTCTCTCTCAATTCTACAGCATCAAAGTGATCATTTAGAATAGGTCTCTGTTTAGAGTGGGTTATGCTGTTAATATGTGTAATAATTTACTAATAACAATGTACATTAAATATTGTCATACTTTAGCAATTAAAATATAATAGTCACATTTTAAAAGGTATTTAAATTTATGACAGAAATAATTGCACATTTATCTGTTAAAAACAGTAGTTTGTAAAGAGTATTTTATAAATGAAATCGATTGACCAATCTTTGTGACTTTGCCTTTACGTTTCTTAGAAATTAGCGGAGGGCAATTTATGGGCATATATATATATACATATATATATAGTGGGAAGCGTGGTCAAGAGGCTAAGTACGCTTGAACCTGGCTTGTCTTGGCTACCTAGGAATGGGGCTCGAGGTTTGACACCCGAGTCGAGCAGAGTTGCGTTTACTGAGCGCCTACATGCAGCACGGAAAACCTTCTACCAGATACCCCCCTCCCCCACTGATCCACAAATGACATTGGACCATAACGCTGTGAGCATGCTATAAGCATGAAAGTAGCGCTATATAAAGCTATAAATGTAATTATAGATTATTCCTTACGCTAGAACAACCTCATTCACGTGCTCCTTCTTTCCTAGTCCTATTAGAGGGTTGCCTGAATCAGCCATGAAAACCAACGACTTAGCAGAGTTTAACATGCATGACTAGATTGACAGGTAATGCTTAGGACGTAATTATCTTCATTTTTTAAAGTAACGTCATAATATATAAGATAGGATATATATTAAGTGTAGCAGCACAGCACACGAGGACAGCAAGTAGTTAACAAGATTGTCTTATCTTTTAATTACAAACAAACTAACAAGGTAACTTTTATTATTTAATTGGTAGCCGGGATCTTGAAAAATTTAAACGCTCTTGATATTCTTTCTTTTTTAGCTGATTTCAAAATATTCCTATTTTATTTTACTACATTTATTTTTAGGTTACCACATCGCCCCCCCCCCCCCAATTCACCATATCGATTTATTTTCTCATGCTATATTAATGTGTGTATGATATTAAAGAATGTAAACCATGCTATTAAAATTACAAATTGAAACAAAGATCAGATTATTTCGAATCCCAAAATTAACCCAGGCATGTCTCATGGCTACGTTGTTAACTGGTATAATTTTTGTTCTGTTTATTGTTACATGATATTTACACAGCACTTTAACAAACATGAAGACAGCAAGTAGTTAGCAAGATTGTCTTATCCTTCAATTACAGTCCAAAGTGTAGTACTAGACTGACAACATACCTTGTATAGTAGACACACGAACATGTGACATTTGGCTGACATAACATTAGTGTTGATAGAGTGGGTGAAAAAAAAAGAGGAACACGGACGCCTTTAAAAGTTGTTTGTAGTCTGGGGTAGTTTTTGTTTTAAATTTTTAGGCTTTTTTTTAAACACTAGTGTTGTGGGTTTTTTTTTTATGCTAATGTTGGTTTAAAAATGAGATTATAATAAATCCGTCGTCTCTTCTGCTCTAACATGATGAACTGGTTCGCCATTTTGTAGCGGAAAGAAAAAAAATGTTAAATATAATCTAGGTACGTGCAAATGGAATGACGCAAGCATTGAAAGATTTTTAGCGGGCCCCGAAAGGGGTAAAAACGCTATTAGTTTTGTGTGGCCCGTCTGTCCGTCCGTCCCGTTTAGATCTCAGAAACTAGAAGAGAAAATGAAAATCGGAAATCATGATATTTTAGATCATTCACAGTTCTGATGCAACGGCTACTTTTTTATTTTCCGCAAGTGAACCATCTAATTTTTACTATTATATATGCAGGCGGATTTTTTAAAAAATTACACCACTTTTAAATGAAAAGGGGTAGGAGTGCGAGGAGTGCGGTCCGCACCGGTCGACACCATTTTGGGGGTGACAACCAAGATGGAAAAATTATAACTTGACAAAAGCAGACACATTGGAAAAGATAATAGATATATGCCCAAATATGCCTTGACACATCTAGGTGGTAGTTTAAGTGTAAATGACACAGCACAACGTTATACCATTTGAAGTATAACAAAAGAAACCTGTTCATATGATGTTAAGTCTGTTTATATTTTTAATTAAATATTATTATTAAATTCGCAATAACATTTCAATAAATATAATAAACATTGGGATTTTACATTTGAGTAAAAATCAATAAAAGTGGGTAATCAGCTCACTCTATTGGTTCAACAAAAGAAAAATAACTAGCAATAGTGTTCATTGAAACATATTTCAAGAAAGTTGATGGGGAAGGGATGACACCCTGAGCTACCGCACTAGGTGTCACCGGCACTGTATCTGGAGGTTTCCATGCTGATCTTAGGTGATCACTTAACGCTTCTCTACTTATTCCAGAAGAGCTAGAAGTCTTATCAAAGACGACATGTTGCACAGTTTGCTTTTATGTGAAAAATAACGCCAAATTTTTTAAATTTCTTTAAACGATCAAAACAAGAATATGGCTTGAATATATTTCTCGACCATTGGTGAATTTGATGGGGGCCGCCTCTGAGTTTGTATGATAACACAAACTCTCTTTGTAATCTTGTTCGAAATGGCTTGGGTAAGTTCTGCAGATAAAATTTCTTATGAGCACAAACGCTTATTTTTCATCTACACGGGTTGAACTCACGATCAGAATTAAGATGAAGATCGTTTACTTAAATCACAGATTGGATTATGAAAACAGACAGACAGACAGACACATACACACACTTTGGGTTGGAAATATAATTTTTTAATTCGATCAAATCGTTCAATCCCCGTGACTGAGACTTATTTCTTTTTAAAAAATCGTTTTACGTGTAGCCTAAGTTTCCTAATCAATATTTGTAAGTTCACTTTCCTTGACACAATTTATGTTTTATTTAGCTGTAATAGGTTTCAAACGTTTGAGCCATATTGTAACAATATTACGGTATAACAAGAATGAATTCACTTCTTCTTGGAAGGCAGCCAAAATGTTTTTTCTCTCCCTCAATCACATAGGGATTCAACTCAACACTAAATGGTTTTTCTCTCCCTCAATCACATAGGGATTCAAGTCAACACTAAATGTTTTTTCTCTCCCTCAATCACATAGGGATTCAAGTCAACACTAAATGGTTTTTCTCTCCCTCAATCACATAGGGATTCAAGTCAACACTAAATGGTTTTTCTCTCCCTCAATCACATAGGGATTCAAGTCAACACTAAATGGTTTTTCCTTGTCATATTGGTTGGCCCAGTGGTAAAGTGCTTGGGGTCCTTACTGAACAGTCACGAGTTTGAATCATAGTAACGATTTTTGTGTTTTCCTAATTTTTGAAAGAGTTGAGAGAAGCATAGACATGGCCTGGGAGTCTGGGACATTTTACTTTGTATTCCCAAACACCCCACTTGATATTTTTTGGTACCTACATTTAGCCTACGTCTTGGGGACCAGCCCTGGGATAGCACAAAGTTGTAGTTTGAAACTTTGAAAGTTTGAGTGTTATTTGTAATTATTATTATACGAACTGTGACCGGTTGGATTGAACGTTTCATTGACTCTGTGGGTTGTAGTTTGACTACCATTGGCGTTTTTGGCAAGAGTTGTCTGGATGGGGATGAATAGAGTACTGTATTGAGTCAGGTTTAACAAACTCTTTTTAGAGTGTAGAGCTACTCTGAAAATTAAAAATCTTTTTTTTTCTTTTTCAGGAATTAGAGAACTTATGTAGAGAGAAAACTTTGAATTGAGATGTAGCCAAAGTATCTGAATTGAGATGTAGCCAAAGTATCTGAACTGAGATGTAGCCAAAGTATCTGAACTGAGATGTAGCCAAAGTATCTGAACTGAGATGTAGCCAAAGTATCTGAACTGAGATGTAGCCAAAGTATCTGAACTGAGATGTAGCCAAAGTATCTGAACTGAGATGTAGCCAAAGTATCTGAACTGAGATGTAGCCAAAGTATCTGAATTGAGATGTAGTCAAAGTATCTGAACTGTTCTAAACGTGAACTGCTTGTACAAATCATCTCATCTCTCCCTTGACTTTCGTCGCAGGGGGTGTTATAACAATCCCTCCACTTTTCCCAGTCAGCAGCTGTTCTAAGTAGGATATTATGAGAGAGGCGGGTCCATTCTTGTATGTTATCCAACCAGCTTTTCTTTGGACGACCCATTCTTCGCACCTTAAAGAATGACTTTGATAGTGAGTCAACAAAGAAAATCGATTTTCAGAACATTTCCAGTCACTCCTTTTAACAGGTACGACGATGTTCTGCTCAAGCATTCAACTGTTTGTAGTGCTGAGCTTTTAAAACACTAGAATGTCAGACATAAATGAAGAACGTCACAGACTTACACCGTTACGGGCGATGAGCACATAAATAAGCAGCCAGATTTCTTTTGCTTCGCTGAACTCACTAGTCAACGCCATACATTGTCGCGATGGTAAACTAAGACAAACTGAACCAGCCGTAGATATGAAAAGTCTCATAGATTGAAGTCTGACTTACATGTGGATTTACTTTTTTTTTAAATGTCGAGTAGAAGTGAGCTCATGATTTTCTCGACATTGCCAGCACTGACTGCTTCAATGTACGCCATGAAACAAGGACATCTTCAAGCTTTAACTACTAGCTTCCTGTTTCTGTTCTTGCCTTCCATATATCCGGCGATGTCTCAGTACAGTTTTGGTGACGCCATACTTCCTGGGCTGAGCCAGGGCGCATACGTCAAAAACGGAGATTTAAATCTGGGAACATTTCTGGGGATTTATACGTCACTCAGCTCGACCAGCTTTAAGTGTGACGTCTTCGCTCTCACAGAGAGCACGCTACAGAAGATGGAGGCCATAGCCTATGCCGTGGAGCTCACCAACAACAGCTCCGCCATTCTGCCCAACGTGAGCTTGGGGTTTGTTATTCTAGACGAGTGCGGACATCCCAACACGGTCCTTGCACAGTCCTTGAACTTTCTTCCTAAATTGAAAAATTCATCTTCCGTCGGGAGCGGAGGCACCACATATGACGTCGTTGGAGTCGTCAGCCCGAGCAGAAGTGACTGGACGTCTCCGATATCTCAAATGTATTCTGTCGCCAAACTTCCAATCGTGGGCTACAAAACAGGAAGTGATGAGCTGTCTGACAAGTATAAACACCGCTACTTCCTTCGAGTAGTTCCCCCTGATAAATACCAAGTGATGGCTATGTTGAACTTTATCCACAAAATGGGATGGTCGTATATCTCCGTCCTCTATCACTCGGGCAATTACGGGGAGCCGCCTTTCGACACGATCAAACAACTGGCGCCTAAATTCGGCATCTGCATTGCATCGTCCAATAAAGTAGACGAGCTGACAGATATGGGCCCCGTGGTGAAAGACCTGCTGGACGTCCCACGAGCACGCGTTGTCATCCTGTTCACCAACTTGCCTGTGGTGGTTAACCTGTTCGACACAATTAAGCTTTTCAACGCGTCCGGATATTTCATATGGTTGGGAAGCAACGCGTGGGCGGGATCCGCGGTTGCCTCCCTTCAAAACTACGCTGCGGAAATAGCAGGAAGCTTCGTCTTTCAGCAGATTTATGCACGCGTTCCGGATTTCGAGAAGTTTTACTTGTCCAGAACTCCAGCCACCTCCTCCAACCCATGGCTTCTTTCCGCGTGGGAGTCTTTCACCAACTGCTCCTGGATGAGCTCCTCTTGTCAAGCGCATCGCGCTGAGAGCCTCGCTTTCGGGGACGACAACTCCCACGTGATCAACACTGTCTTTGTCTTTGCTAACGCTATAGATCGGTTATTACGAGACAAGTGTCCCAATGCTACAGGCAAAGATGCAAGATCTTGTATCACTGGTGAGCTTCTCCTAAGCTATCTTCTCAATACATCACTCATTAGTTACACCGGAAGGATTCACTTCGACGACAAAGGCGACATGACTGGCAAGTACTGGATTAAGCAGATCATTCCTAAAGACTCGCGAGGCCTCGCCGAGGCATTGATTGCGACTTACGACATAATTACCAGTCAGGTGGATTACAGCCTCAGCTACAAAATCTCTTGGAAGTATTTCAAAACGGTGGAAAGAATCGAACCCTTGTCTAGCGATGATGATGCTGAAATGCCAGAATCCGTGTGTAGCCGACCATGCGGACCACAAGAGCTTAAGATCCCTAAAAAGCTCGAATGCTGTTGGGATTGCCGCACGTGTCGCAGCTACGAGAGGCTCCGTCACGACATAGCCTCGTGTGAGACTTGCGCTGAATTTTATTGGCCAGATCCGAAGACGAACTATACCACGTGCCAGGCCATACCATTGTCTCACCCGTCCATCAATGGTACAATGTCCATCGTCATCATCGCTCTCGGCATTCTCGCCATCATGTTCGCCATCATTGTCTTTGCAGCCTACATTTTCCTCTGGGACGTCAGGGTTATAAAAGCCTCGAGCAGGGAGCTCAGCGTCCTGCAGCTCATCGCTGTCCTCCTGGGCTACGTAACAATCATCTGCTTCCAAAACATGCCCACCACTGAGCTGTGTGGCGCCATCTATGTTATGTTCTGCCTTAGCTTCAGCTGGCTCTACTCTCCACTGCTGGTCAAAGCTGTTCGAATATTTAGAATCTTTCAAAGCGGCTCCAAGTACAACATGCGACCAAAGTTCGTCAATTCAAAATCGCAGATCATCATGGCCACTATACTCATCTTTTTTCAGGTAACAAGTAGTAATAGAATATCATGGCCACTATACTTATCTTTTTTCAAGTAACAAGTAGTAATAGAATATCATGGCCACTATACTTATCTTTTTTCAAGTAACAAGTAGTAATAGAATATCATGGCCACTATACTTATCTTTTTTCAAGTAACAAGTAGTAATAGAATATCATGGCCACTATACTCATCTTTTTTCAAGTAACAAGTAGTAATAGAATATCATGGCCACTATACTCATCTTTTTTCAAGTAACAAGTAGTAATAGAATATCATGGCCACTATACTTATCTTTTTTCAAGTAACAAGTAGTAATAGAATATCATGGCCACTATACTCATCTTTTTTCAAGTAACAAGTAGTAATAGAATATCATGGCCACTATACTTATCTTTTTTCAAGTAACAAGTAGTAATAGAATATCATGGCCACTATACTTATCTTTTTTCAAGTAACAAGTAGTAATAGAATATCATGGCCACTATACTCATCTTTTTTCAAGTAACAAGTAGTAATAGAATATCATGGCCACTATACTTATCTTTTTTCAAGTAACAAGTAGTAATAGAATATCATGGCCACTATACTTATCTTTTTTCAAGTAACAAGTAGTAATAGAATATCATGGCCACTATACTTATCTTTTTTCAAGTAACAAGTAGTAATAGAATATCATGGCCACTATACTTATCTTTTTTCAAGTAACAAGTAGTAATAGAATATCATGGCCACTATACTTATCTTTTTTCAAGTAACAAGTAGTAATAGAATATCATGGCCACTATACTCATCTTTTTTCAGGTAACAAGTAGTAATAGAATATCATGGCCACTATACTTATCTTTTTTCAAGTAACAAGTAGTAATAGAATATCATGGCCACTATACTTATCTTTTTTCAAGTAACAAGTAGTAATAGAATATCATGGCCACTATACTTATCTTTTTTCAAGTAACAAGTAGTAATAGAATATCATGGCCACTATACTTATCTTTTTTCAAGTAACAAGTAGTAATAGAATATCATGGCCACTATACTTATCTTTTTTCAAGTAACAAGTAGTAATAGAATATCATGGCCACTATACTTATCTTTTTTCAAGTAACAAGTAGTAATAGAATATCATGACCACTATACTTATCTTTTTTCAAGTAACAAGTAGTAATAGAATATCATGACCACTATACTTATCTTTTTTCAAGTAACAAGTAGTAATAGAATATCATGGCCACTATACTTATCTTTTTTCAAGTAACAAGTAGTAATAGAATATCATGACCACTATACTTATCTTTTTTCAAGTAACAAGTAGTAATAGAATATCATGGCCACTATACTCATCTTTTTTCAGGTAACAAGTAGTAATAGAATACATGTTTGTTTGTTTTCCACGTCTCGGATGTTCCTTCGGAGTTGAAGATAATCCACTTCTTAGTCTAATAGGGAATGGCAGTTGGCAGGGTATGAGCCCGGAGCCCTGTGACGACCATTTTGTGCGCATAATACGTCTTTCCTAAACTAAATTTTGCACTTTCTTAGTTTCAATATTATTTTATTGACGATGACATCACTCTTGTTATCAACGTAATATGTAGAAGACGATAGATACTATTTAGTAAACTGTATCCATAGAATGGAGTCCATAAAGTAAATGATTAGTAATGAGAGAAATTGAAATAATGTTTTCAATTTGTTTGGGACTGAAGGTTACAACTGTGACCTACAACACACACCCCGTCTGACAACATGGCCCGCAACAATTTTCAGATCATTTGATCCCATAACTTTGTATATACTTTATATCGACTCACACTGCTGTGAGTCGTGGCTGCCTGGTCGTGTTGTAAGTGCGCTGGCTGGCTGGTTCAGGGTTGATAGTTGATACCCTGCCACTTGCCATCACCAGTCGTCCTGCGGCAGGTTTGGGCTAGAATGTAGATTTTCAACTCTGAAAGAAAATCAAAAATATGTAAAATAAAACATTTTACAACACTGTCTGTCTGTCTGCAAAATATGTTGTACAAATGATTTTTCCCACACCCATTCTAATCAAGTCAAGTTGAAACTTTGCACAATTATTAATTATCGTAGACAATACATGAATCAATAAAATAAAATCCAATTAGTCAATTAGTTACTGGTGATTAATTATTTTGTTTGATACCAACCAGGGAAATTTATCCTTCAGTATTCACTGACGCAATTACATACTAGGGTCTTTTCCCATTAGATAATTGTTATGAAATTATTTATTGTACCTAATACTGCTATAACCAATATGCTTTTTTTCTAAAGATATTCATCAACCAGTAATATTAGTACTAAAAAATATATCCGTATCTATACAGATTTGTAAGAACGCCTGCTATTGAAAAATAGTATTCAATATATCTTCAATTTAATAATGCAATGCGATTTAAAAATTGTTTTTACATCTTGATTAAACCTTATTTTGATATCAACATTTTTTAGAAATTCTATGACGTGTCAACTAAAAAAAGGCAAAATAAATTTGATTCCTTAATAAACGTTAGCATCATCCAGGTTAATAAAGATTAGTGTGCTTTTTAAACTAAAGAGTTCCTAGGCAATACCATGCCATCACTTGACAACTTAAAAACAATATCAGTTCGTTATGCTGAAAGTAGTTATAAGCAGGGCTTTTTGTGACGGTACGCGTACCGGCACCTTTTCAATGTAGGGAAAAAATTATACTTTTCTTGCATTTTAACGACGTTTACTATTAATTTATTGGTAGTTAAAAGTTAGGCAATCCATCACAGAGTACCGGCACCTATTTGTTTACAAAAAAAAAAAACAACACTGGTTATAAATATAATAATAATCCGTTGACACTTAGCCAACGCAGATACTATCAAAAATTATCTGTAATCGATTTGTTTTATTTACAGATCATCATTTGTATCATCATCTTTATCATGTACAAGCCCAGCTCTACCTTAACCCAGCCTATAGCCACCGACAAATTCGTCGAGTTGTCATGTGACATGACCCTCCCAGGTCTCATATCCTTCCTAGCCTACAACTTGGTGCTAGTCTCCCTTTGTTCCGTCTTCGCCTTCAAGACCCGCAAACTTCCGGACAACTTCAACGAGTCCAAGTTTATGTCCATGTGCGTGGCCACCACGTTGGTCATCTGGCTGGCCTTCACGCCCACTTACCTGACGGCTATCTACCAGTACGTTCGCGTGCTGCTGCTGTCGGCGGCGCTGTTGCTAAACCACACCGTGGCTCTGTTGTTCCTATTTATCCCGAAGATATACGCTGGGCTGTGGATTCCGCAGGAACCATCAGTACGCAACGTCAGCTACAGGTTCCAAACGGCCACAGCCAAGACAGCGAGGACTTCTCACCAACCAAATATCAATCAAGTAGGTCCACACAGTTGCACGGAACAGCAACGTCAAGGATTTTAATTGCAATGAGACAAAATTAAAAATCGCAACTTTAGTGTCGGCGAGGAGAAATGGGGGAAAACCAGTAATAAGTGCCAAAAAGCACAAGATTATTTTAAAAACAAATATTGCCAGAATAGCGTACGTCTACGAAAGAAATAAACCATTATGTCGAGTGTCAGAAAAGAACATGTAATAATGTAAACTAATGTCAATTATGTGCAATACTTGTATTATACCAAGTGTTTCTTATTTGCTGACATCTAAATGTATGGCTGATTAAACTAGCATTGTCACGGGAAAATAACGGCTATTTTCAAATTGCGGCCGATAAAAAAATACAGAGAATGAAATTGTACTCTTCAACGACGAAGGTGAAGTTAGAAAAGTGAGTTGGTTGTTGTTTCAACAAAAACTATTAATAACTTAAAAGAGTCTAACAACATTGGCTGGATAAGTTCAGGTAAACGCTATATGTGTATTCTCCTAAGATGACCAGTTCTATTACCATCGATAGATTTTATCACTTCAAGTAGGAAAACATTTGGATTAGTCCTGAGACCTGGAACCAAATATTCTGATGATGGCGTAGCAAACTGGGTTTATTTCTGGCAATGTAAAATTCTTGAAAATTAAAATTTATTCAGGTGGTACATTCTAGAAAACTAAAAACGCTAAAAAAAATTAAGTTCATTAAAATATTTCAGAACATTTCACCTCAGTTTATAATAAACCCTTTCTTTTGTAGTTGATTTTTTAAATTTAATTCCCAGATTGGTACTCGAAGCTGCGTAGCATAGGCCTACATAGATCTAGGTTTTGCATGATCGGTTACTTCTCTGCCTGCACCACATATATCGTCGTCAATATACCGAGCAGCCACTTCAACATAAAAAAATGGGTCATCTCAAATGTATTCCTTTTATTTGTCTTCACATCCCATTCTTTCCATCTTGTTATATCATCGACAAAATCCACCGAAATAAATCAAGATTCCTTTTCTATTTCTAACAAAGTTAGACGAGAGTCACATGACAGTCACATGATAGTCTCCACGTTGAACATTTCAGAATGGCGTCCATGTCCATAATGTCCTGCAAGGTGACAAGAGAGGATGCTACACCAACGTGGGGAAAATCTTGTTGAAAACTGTTGACAACTAGGCCTACGAGTTGAAAAGCTTAGAAATAGCATGATCTAGAAGTTGATGGAGGATTTATAGCTAACAATCATCCTAAGAATATCAGCCCCTGGAGCGGCTTCAAGATCTACTACTTTTGCCTTTACGAATTACACTCAGGAGATTTTGAAAATAAAACTTGCCCGATACACTTTGCTAGGAGATTTATTTGAAAGCATGTTGCCGCCCTGGAGTTGGCAGGCATATGAGCACAACTCTTCAAACGACTGTAACTCAAAAAGTGTGTGTAGTATAATTATTATTGTAATAGGCCTATAAGTATTTTATATTGCACATGAAAGTTTTCTCCTAAGTTCTATAGTAGAACTCAACACCCCACCCACCCCTTAAAAGAAATCTGATTTTAAAATAATTGATTTCAAAAGAAACTGATTTCGACAAAATCAAAGTACGAAATACACTCGAACCAACTAGACAGGGATTAACAGATGAATTGTTATAAGGGACAGCTTCAAACTCATTACAAAACAAAACATCAGCCATGAAACTATACTACAATACATCAACCATGCATCAACTTTGAATCTCGATGCTCAATAGTGCTCAATGAATTCATTAATTCATTATAATAATCCAATGTATATAACATATGGTGAGCATAATAAAGATTATCATGAATAATCATATGTCTATAACATATAGTCTGCATAATAAAGATGATTATAAATAATCATGAGGACAATGTAGCCTGTTCATTTATTATTTTTGTTGTTTTTTTTACTAATAAAAGATACTTGTACTTGTCAGGTGTGTGGGTTAGTTGTTGAAGAAGGATTAAGGTCAGAGCTCAATGAGACTAAAATCTACACCAGTGCTGCCCAATCTGCGGTCCATCTCCAACCCGTGGCACCATACCATCCGGTCCTCAAAACATCTGACCGCAGTTTATAATGAAGTTGAAGAGGGTCAGTTCAACAAAATAGTCTATGTAGCCATTGAGTTGATGGGTCGGAAATGTATATGACACCATGCCGAAAGAAATTGAGAGCCACTGTTCTGCACAATCAAACGATCGGGTCTATTGGTAATTGAAACCAAATAAGTATGCTTATATTTCATATGAATATTGTTTGTACCTCACTTTGGTTGATTGAATGAGCACTTGTAGAGTTAGAATGAACAATAAGTCTATTGGAAGTCTTATATTCAAAATTAGTTGGATAGAGTTTGTTATAGATTAGGAGAGATAGTCGGAGACTGGATAAAGAATCGTATAATGAATATTATAATTGTACTGGTCATGGACTAATGTAGTGGTATAAGCTGAATTAGTCCCCTTTATACTTTGTGAAGAGAAATAGGTCGCCGCTTTAAAGTTTGAAATTAACAATAGATAACTATAAAACCTTCTGTTTTCATAAGCACTTCGCTTGCACAGTGTTTATGTATTGGCTTGATGTGGAATTCAGGTCGTTCAATTTTTTTTTATATAAATGCATTTAAAAAGCGATCATAGTAACATTTACACATATACCCCCTTCTTTCTCCGCCACCGCCCTTTCCCAACTGGTCCAGACAAGTGAGAAGTTCATAGCGTCTTGAGAAAGCTAAAAGCATGAAATTGCGCTAAACAAAAACAATTTGTAAAACTGTTTCTAATCGCACAGATTTATTATTGTTAATCCTGATCTATTACAAATTGAATGACATAACTGACTCAAACTAAACTTCGTTTAATACAACCTTTGTATTTTAAAAAGTATTTTTCTTGTTTTTTTTTTTTTTATATACTTTTTCAAAATGCTGGATTAGATTTCACACAGAGTGTTCAACGATATTTTTTTAAAAGAAATATTGATTTTTTTTTTTGTTTCTGTTTTGTCCGATAAATGTACTCAGTTTATAGCGTCACAACTAGATAGAGACTTGGCTTCACTCAACCGAGTGCCTTTCATGTCCAGTGTAAGCTGTCTGATTGCTTCTGTTTCAAGAGTTTTACATTGATTGCTCCAGCTCCAAGAACTATTTTTTTTAAAGAACAAAACTAGTATGCTGATACATTTCTGTCCTATAATTATCTGCAACCAGAATTAATTTGTTTTTAATCAATAATATATAGATTAACATCTATTTTTTTAATGACGATTTCAAAGGAGAAATGTATTTGATGCTGAATTTGAAAGAAAAAAGAAAGGTTCAATATTTTTTGTTTTGTTTTGTTTTGTTTTGAGGAACTGTCAGTAGAAACAAATGGTCAGAAGAGACAAACGAGGATGAAATCATTCGTGATGACGTATGTTCAGGTCCGGATTCAAGGGAGGACAGGTGGAGCTACAACCCAGAAATATCCACAAGAAAGGATACAATATTTTAAAATCTTATAGTTGGCAACACTGTCTTGGTTTAAAAAGTGTCCGCATATGGAGTGCTCGTATTCTCGTCCTACATTGTGTAAACAAAACAAAAAAAAAACTTGCATTTTTTTGTGATTCAAATACGAATGTGAAATCCTATACTCTTAAGCGAGCAATTCTTGTATGTATGTATATATATTTATATATATATATATATAATTTTTTTTTCGAAAACGGCTCTAACGATTTTCTTTAAAAGTTCACGGTATGTGCATAATAGTGAGAAAAAAATTCTCAACTCATTGGCCACATCAGGAAAACTCGAGTTTGACCGTTATATCGGTTTGAAAATGGCTCATTATCGAAAAATTAATTTTGGCTAGAATGTTTTATGAATGAAAATTTTCCATGACGTAAACGGGAAAAACGCTGCTTACGTCACTAGGCTTATCGCAGTACACTAAAATATTTCTTTGCAAACAAGAACGAGTTTTAAAGGATCAATAGACCTAATTAAACATTTGCGCACCATCTTACTTTAGATTGATTTATTATAGAACTATGAAAGAAAAGTAATGAAATTAAATGTACCGATGTATGATTAGTTATTGTGTTTTAAGTGCTTAATAAATTGTTTATTCTTTAATTGCGTAGAGTGGTGTTGATACCTTTTACATTGTTGTTTATTTAGCTGGTGACCTCCAGCTGTCTCGTTCTGAGGCCGCATGCTAAGGCAAGTCGGCGCCTAAACTGGTCTTTTAAGCGTTACGGTGTTACGTCGACCACTTTTTAGCTCACCAAAAAAGACTTCCTCTGGTATACGTTCGTCTGAGATTCGTCTCCCATACAGGATACTGCTCTGTCCAGCGTAACTGTCGGACTTAAAGAATTCCATCTATACAAAGGCCGCGGATACACATTTGAGACCAAAAGAAAATCTGCTGCCGAGGACAGACGCAGACGCTAAAATAAAATCTTAATCGATCACCGCGGACAATGGTTATGCTTGCCCTGGATGTGGCAAAATATGTAGGTCACAGCTGCAATCCTCATTAATTTTCGGACTCGAAGACAAGCCTTATTATTATTATTATTTTCCTGGTGAATTATTACCATGTGTTCATGCTTCGGTGTCTACTGTCCTGTACCAAAACAAAGGAAATGGTCATAACACAGCTTCTCTACGCCTTACTTGCTCACACTAAACATGATATCCATCTAGCGGTCAACGAGTTTGCGTACGCTGCAGCCTCTTTTAATTTAATTATAAACCTCGGTAAAAAAAGCTTGGAGTTAGGGCGTGTTGACGGAAGGCCCATGAGAGATCTGAATGGAGAGATCTGTAAAAGCAGGCCATATCCCTCCACGGGCTGTAGCACCACTGGGATGGATGGATGGATGACAAAAGCCGTTATGAACTTCTTATAGTCCGACAGTCAGGCTGGGCAGGGCAGGTATCCCGTATGGGGGACGAACATATTTTTCGGCGTAACAGAGATGCCCCATGGAAACGTTTCTTTAGAAAACTAATGCAATGATTTAAGTCTATTAAGAAAAAAATTGCCATTTTACTTTGTCACAAAGTGCCTGTTTTACCCTATAACGTAGAGATTTGCGTCACTTGATGTTTCGCACTAAAGCCATAATGAATATACTAATTCCATAATTAAATGTCTGAACGTAACCAACTGAGAAGTAACACTGCAAAGATTTTCTTCCAAGCCAATAATAGTAGGCCTACAATAGATGGATTGTAAAACTATAAGACGGATGTGAGCTGTGGTTGGTCTAGCTCTATACTATAGGAGGACTTCAGAGACTTTATATTTAATCGTCATGTGCAATTACATTTAGAACGAACAGAACACTAAAGCAACTCTTCAGATGAGTAGTCTTTATATGGTCGTTCATTTTTGTAATTACAACAATAGCCCAATAGTTTTACGCGAAAGAAGCAATGTAAAACGTTAAGACGTGAGCTGTGGTTTTCTATAGGCCTACTGTTGGGGGGACTTTCTATTCTAATCGCCATGTACAATTACATTGAGAACTGACAGAACGAAAAAGCAACTCTTCGGATTGATAGTCTTTACCCGATCATTCATTTTCGTAATTACAGCAATATTCCCAAAATGACTTCGGGTATATAACCTTCCTTAACAAATTATTCATCCGAGCGAGGCTCGGTCACCTGATATTATTTTTTTAAACGAAGGAAAATTCAATTTCATTTACAAGTACTCTCTTTATTTTATAGCATGGCATGCTTTTAGATATTAGTATTTTTGTTTTATTAATAAGTGGATTTTAATTAAAGCTTTTAAAAAATGGTAGGGGCCAAAAGGGCCTCCACACACAAAAAAAAAAACTGCCCCGGCGCCTACACATAGTTAAATCCGTCTCTGGGTATGTTGGCTTGTTCGCTGAGTGTCTGTGTGTGTGTGTGTGTGAGAGAGAGAGAGAGAGAGCAAGAGAGAGGAAGTAACATTAAAACCTAGCATCTAGCCATTGTGTTTGAATGGACTCTACAAGACATCTATATTATAAGAAAACATTGACGACATAGCTGAAACTGAATTTTAACAGAAACTCAAACCAACTGAATATCTTTCAGAATTTATTGTCATCATTTTTTGCTCCTGAATAAAGATAAACTTCTAAAAATACTCATGCAATTACTAATATGTAAAACCTGAGATGAGATTTCAAACATGAACATCTCTTACAATTAAATATGCTAATGAACTTGTTCAGGTAAATCTAAATTCTTGTTTTAAATTTAGTTGGAATGGCCCAAAGATCGATACTTCTTTCAGCATCCCGTGACTGTTGATGCAACGTCCACACTCCGGCCTCATTTGTTGTTTTGAACAATGTCAAAACGATGTTTACAAGTTATCATGTAGATGTAGATTCAAAACAAGATCAAAGATCTAAGCGAATAATTTCTGCACATACATTACAGGCCTACTAGCTATTTTGACCCGGCTTTGCTCGGATTTTGTCGCTCTGTTCTGGCTTTGTATTATTAAAATGGTTTCTATGCAGTTTTAACATTAAAAATTTATGGCAGGATGCCTCATAGACCCAAGTCTAGCAAACTTTTTTTGTTGTAGGGTAACTTTACGTATCCTAAGATCATCACTATTCTCTAAGGAACGTTCATGCCAAGTTTCATCAAGATTGGTCAAACTGTTTTGGATTTCAATGAAAGACATACATACACCTTACATTCTACTTTATATATTAGATGACAGTCACAAGACCAAATTTGATCAAATAACCCTTGTTCTGTAATTTGGACAGATTATAATTGTACCAGCAACCATTAAATTGAATTTTTTTTTCTAAAAGTGGAAAAATGTTTGCAAAAGTTCAAAAATAATAAATGTAGCTCACGTCGTCTAGAAAGAATTCCAGTTTACTGCACGTGAGTCGGTGAGAGTGGACATGCGCAGTATGCTATTTCATCTAATTGGTTCGTTACTTCCGGTGGCTGCAGTCTTTGATGAAAGAGACACAAATCGCTGCAAATGTTTGTTATTAAAAATTTGAACTACGGGCGAAATTGCTCATGAAATTGGGTGAATTGAGTTGATATTCTTGCTTGCATGTAGATTCTAATAACAGATTTAAAATGTTTTGATTTTGTATTTGATTAACTAAATCAGGGGTACAGACACACATGCACAACAAACTCTGAACTCATTATTTAATTTTGACGGCTATTTGACTTACCTGGAAATGAATAGTAACAACTAATCTCCCCTACAAGAACAAATATGCTACAAATTGTAATATAACATCTGCATGATTTTGTTTTTAATCAAGTTGTTTGTTATTGTTATTTTTTTTTAAATCTTAACAAAATTCTGAAAAATGTATTATGCTTTGAGCAATACCAAACATTTTCTAATCTAAAGAAATTCTGGTTATGCCCTTGTATAAATGTAATCAGAGTATATTAAATTCTAGTTTGGTGATACAGACCCAGGCATAGAAATATAAACAGACGGTAGTTTAGACTGAATCCTACAAAAGACAGGGCGCGAAATATTCCTGAACGTCAAATTGTTGATTCGACTCTTTAGTGTATAGAAGCGGGAATTTCCATTGACGTGTTTCAAGATCTAGATCTCCAGACCAAATTTAATTTTAAGATTATTGATTTTGAAAAATTATAACAGACCAAAGATTTTCCTGTGAGAACATCAATGAGTTCACCAGCAATTCAGCAATGTTATGTTTTTTATACATGTGTATTATTATACATCAAAAAATACATTTTAAAAGATCCCAAGTAGCTGTTGCACACATTAAAATGTTTTAAATGTTACTTTGTAAACTGTTTTAAATGTTTCTTTGAAAAAAGGTTTTAAATGTTTCTTTGTAAAATGTTTTAAATGTTTCAGTTGTCCTTCAGATTCTGAAGATAATTATATTCTAGCCCTAACCTCCAGCTGGATGACAGGGGATGGCAGCGGGTAGGATTCAAACCCAGGACCTTCGTCACCACGAACGTCATTCCAGAGCGCATACCCCTGGTGAAACACAAACAATTGAGGCTCTTTCCTATGAGGCCTCGAACAAATTTAACTTTGTTTTTGGTGGCGAAGAGAGTACCAGTAGGATGTGGTCTGACCTATATTTTATGTTTAAATGCATCAGATGGTACGAGGTTCTGTAGGACTTATTTATTATTTAAAAATCTTATCCTAATCTTGTTTCCAAATTTTGGTTCATGGAAACTCAAGTCTTACAACTTCACTTACACCATAGAAGATAATAGTTTACTAAATAATGTATGTTTAGACATTGAAGCATAGTTGTTCAGTAAGAGACTTATCTCCATAGTTTACTAAATAATGTATGTTTAGACATTGAAGCATAGTTGTTCAGTAAGAGACTTATCTCCATAGTTTACTAAATAATGTATGTTTAGACATTGAAGCATAGTTGTTCAGTAAGAGACTTATCTCCATAGTTTACTAAATAATGTATGTTTAGACATTGAAGCATAGTTGTTCAGTAAGAGACTTATCTCCATAGTTTACTAAATAATGTATGTTTAGACATTGAAGCATAGTTGTTCAGTAAGAGACTTATCTCCATAGTTTACTAAATAATGTATGTTTAGACATTGAAGCATAGTTGTTCAGTAAGAGACCAATCTCCATAGTTTACTAAATAATGTATGTTTAGACATTGAAGCATAGTTGTTCAGTAAGAGACTTATCTCCATAGTTTACTAAATAATGTATGTTTAGACATTGAAGCATAGTTGTTCAGTAAGAGACTTATCTCCATAGTTTACTAAATAATGTATGTTTAGACATTGAAGCATAGTTGTTCAGTAAGAGACTTATCTCCATAGTTTACTAAATAATGTATGTTTAGACATTGAAGCATAGTTGTTCAGTAAGAGACTTATCTCCATAGTTTACTAAATAATGTATGTTTAGACATTGAAGCATAGTTGTTCAGTAAGAGACTTATCTCCATAGTTTACTAAATAATGTATGTTTAGACATTGAAGCATAGTTGTTCAGTAAGAGACTTATCTCCATAGTTTACTAAATAATGTATGTTTAGACATTGAAGCATAGTTGTTCAGTAAGAGACCAATCTCCTACTGTGGTTCTAAATATGGGGTCAGAGGTGGTCTAAAGTCAGTTGCCTTATGAGGCATCGTTTTATTAGCAAATTTTTCTAACGGGCCATTCACTTAGAATCCTTCCACTCCTCAATATTCCGTTCACTCATCATGAAAATAAGATCAAGGATCTAGAATCTGGAAGAACTTTCTTGACCATACCATAAACAGATCTAGCAGTGCATGCTCTAATACTCGCATGTTCTTTCTCAACTCAGGAAGGATGTTTATAGAGAAAAAAAAAAGGGGAGGTGGAATAAATCAATTGAAATGCTGTGTATTAAGGCAAACATTCCAGTTGAAATGAACCGTTTCCTCTATTTTACTAATCAGCCAAATTTGACTATGGAATGGGTAAAAAAAAATCAATTTTATTACGCAAAGTTGAGTTTAAAGTAGCAAGAAGTATCCAGTATATTAGTATAACAAGCTACTAACGAAACAAACAATAATAAAAAGCTATAAATGAAAAAAACTAAAATGTAAAAAATGGAATTAAATCATGTATTGTTTCAACATCTTTTTATTGTACAATTTGACCTGTAACATATTTTTGCAAATAAAAAATCAAATTCAAGAGATAATAATAATAATAGGTAACCAATATAAATTTGGCTCTTAAGATGTTTGCTTAAATAATAAAAATAAAATATAAACAATGTTTATACATGATAATAAATATATCCATTGGGTAGAAAGTCAGTTGAGAGTCAGCACATTCATTTTCAATTATTTCATAGGAGTAAAAAAAAAAAAAAAGAGACACTAAGTCAAAGAGTTTTTGTCTCTATACTTCCTAGAATGAAACCCAATGGACCACAAGTATGACAGAAAACAAAAAATAAGATCTACCAGTAGTAGAAAAATGTGTTTCAGAATCTCAGATTACTTAGAAGTTTATAACAGGCCAACGTAAGACTTTGTATCGCAATAACATATTATTTTTCTTAAAATTTTCTGGGCAATTAAAAATTTTAATTAATTGAGAAAATAACAAGTTGAAAAACAAATTTTAGATATGAAAACAGACTTATATAAAGTTGTATCTCTTTGGTCAATATATCAAATTGTACTTAACAGCTGCATTCTTATGAAAAAAAAACTTTTTAAAATGATGTGCTTCACTTCTGATAAAAGAATTTTAATTTTAATTTTTGGTTAACAAGAACATTTTCAATAGTTAAGGAAAGAATATTTTTGAGACTTAGCCACATTAATTTTAAAACTCCAGTAAGCTCAATGTTAAAAATAATCTTTTCAACTTATATAATACACAACATTAGTGGATTCTATTTTTTTCCAAAAAATTGTTAACCTTAAATTTATATTTTTATATTATATGGCACTTTGAAGACACTGAATAAAGTAAAAACAAAATTGATAAGAATTTACAAGTACATTATAACTAACATCAAGACTGAGATTGAAATGCATTTAGATACAAACCTGTATGTGATACTTTCTACAATTTACTTTTTCACATGATATTATATTAGTATTTTGTATCTATTAATCATATATTTTCATAAGCACAATTTTAACATTTTGAATGATGGACAAAAACTAAGCTTTTCATAGGTAAAATATTTGTGCAGAAAACATTATTTCTAAGCCTTTCATTAAACAGATGCTATCATTTAAAACTAGAACATTTTGATTTCATTGACAAAAATGTTGGTGATGAAGATATATTCTATTTGTGTTTTCAGTGTAATTAGTTAGGGCTGAGTAAGAAAAGAAAAATATCACAAATTAGAAACCTTCTAGGGAAGTTTTTGAATAGTCAGACTTTGGATCTGATATGTACCTAGGATGACTGCTATTGATGTCAAGTAAAGATGGATTCAGGGCCGCTAGTTGTTGCTGTCGAGTTTTTTCCATGCTTAGTTTCCTCTGATTCAGCTCTGCTCTCAGGGCCCGCAACTCCCCTTGTGCCTGGTTTCGTAGCTGGAATGTATAAATAAGTATAACAAGGTTGTTAAGAGGGTCACTTCTTTGATGACCCCCTAGGGTTATGTAATGAAACAGTTGGTTCTGAGCTGGGGTTTTTTAATCCCTGTACATATGATGAACTTTTAACTTTTATTACCAAAACTATGAAATTAATTTAAAAAAACAAACAATTGATAATTACATTACAACACAACCATGTCTGACAAAAAATTAGTTTGTAATTTATTAACAATTAATTTTTTTACAACAAACAATGCAGCTGAAACTATTAAGACATATACATTCTGAAGTTGTGATAGGTATATTAAAATGTTTTAAAAAAGCACATATACATTCCAAAATGTGATAGGTACATGAAATGTTTTAAAAAGCACATATATAAATATGTAAATAAATGACCTATATTTTTATTTATATACAGTACATTATAATTACTTTAATCTAATAAAACACCTAATGATAGTTTTAAAATTAAATTCTCTAGATTCTATATCTTTGGTTAGTCATATATTTACCATTCATTTAGAAGTAAATGTCCTATCTTATAGTTATTTACCAGGTATTTTACAGTTGCTTATTTTTGGCTATTAATATAAAAATAAAGAGAATATGGTTTCTACAATTTGTTTCTTTAATATCTTTTTATATGCTGACCTTTTTAGACTAGTATTAGTTTCTGTGTGTTTATGAGCTATAAATAGATGATTTGTTTGTCTGCTAATAAATATTTTTTCTTACTACAGAGTCAAACAATCCAAAACATGACAAAACGTTTTTTGTATCAGTTCAATTGAAAACAATGGTGTTCAACATATTTATGATAAAATAAACAAAACTGTGTTTCAAACCAAAGATACAGACTTGTAACAAAAATAAAATTTAGTATTTGTCATCATACACATTTCAGAATTGCTTATATTCATGCATTCATTTGGACAAGATTTTTTTTTTTAATTCTAGATGATCTCTCTTATCCCAATCTACTTTTGTGGACTCTACTGGTAGCAAAAGTCATATTTGTCTGTGTTCACTTGTAGATATTCCTTCAAATTTAGACGCAGTTAAAGAGTTAATTAGCTGCTGGTGCTACTTTGTCAGTTCTCTCAACATCAAGACTGCTTCTTGCCATCTTCAGTGCCAGTCTGTTTTGCATGGCTTCAGCACGAACACCTTTCATCTCTATCTGAGCCTGGGCACGCAGCTGTGAGACAACATTAGTTCTTATTTACATTCAACACTTTGGTTAAGTGGTGTGTGTGTTTGCAAGTTACTAGAAATTCAAGTAACATTTTAAAATTATAACTTGAAATTACCAGCTACTTTTTTGTTTTACAATTATGCATTAATGCAGGGAACATGGAAATATCACAAGTAAACAAAAATAAATGAGAGAGATGTATGATTTTTAAAACTCTTCCATTGATTTGGAATGTAAAAGTTTTTCTATCAATTTAGGCAACACTAAAAGCTGAAATTACCTTAATTTAATTCTTAAACTGTATAAATGTTGGAATGTACCCAATTATCAAAAGCCATATGATTTCCATTTTTTTTAAAGGAGCAAATGCAAAAGCCTATACTAATCTAATAAGTCTACTTAACGAATTGCATCTTATTATCCAATGTCACATTTTTAATACTGGCTTTATGCTATATATGAAACAATGAAACTACTTGACACTTAATATCTTACTTTGCTACCTTCTGCTTCAGACTTTGGGACATCACCATATTTATACAGTTATGTATTGTCAGCTTGTTAAGTCATTCTTAGCAATGTCTAATAAAAGAATTGTCAACTTTAAACAATCCCAAGTATACTATTTTTATTACATAAAGTATCCTAGCATCTGACAGAAATATTTACATCTAGCTGCAAAATATGGCTTTCAACAGCTAAAAAGTTGAATATGTCATTTAAAAAAAAAAAACAAATTTCCACATAAGTACTTAATAATGTTTCTGCTAAAACAAAAATCCATTATGAACATGTCATATGGCTCATAAAACTAATAGAAACTATTTACTGAACTCCAAAATTGTCACATTTTTTATTTGTTTTGTACATTTTTAACTATTTATTTTTTAAATTTATGTAAATAATTTATTTAAAAATTAATATATACATTTTTTTTTTATTTCTGAGTTAAGTTTAAGTATTAAGATTAAGTTTAATAATTATATAACTACAAAAAAATACTGTTATTAAAATTATGGAATGGGTTGCCTGAGCCAGAAAAAAACAATGACTTGGCAGAATTTAAGTCAATGGTTAACATGCATGACTAGATTTACTTAGCAACACACGTAATCATCTTTTTCAAAGTAATGTCTGTATTTTAAAAGATAAGATAAGATAATTACAATTTTCAGAAGAAATAAGAAAGCTATGAAAAAACATGTTATTTTTAAATTAGAAGCAAGAAATATTCTTGTAATATAGTTATTTCATTGAAGTTTTTTTTTATTACTTTCATGAAACTTTTCTTTCAATCTGTAGTTTTTTTGTGTTTTTTTTTTCAGTTATTTCTTCATTGCAAAGTTCACTACAAATTAAGTAAAATGGGGAAAAAAATGTTTTAAGATCAATTAATTTATCTACATAATATATCCTTATTTACTAGTAATGATCCGATACATAACATATACAATGACATTTTTCTGCTTAATTATCTATTTTATCTAATTTTTAAGTTATTTACAGCTGCTTTTTTCACTCTAAAAAAAAAAACTGAAATAATTTCTTCTACTTTTCTAAAAATTGTATTTAAAAAAAAGATGATATTGTAAGGTATACATTGGTAGAGCCAGAAAACAAAGAAGCAGATATATGGGATCAACTTCAAAATTGTATTACTCATTATGACAGCTGAATATTGTTTAGCATATTAAAATGCATATTTTAGCAATAAAACATTTACTGTAATCAAACATGCAAAGTGATTTACTTTTGTGATTTCAAAAAAAAAAAAAGTGCCATTTCTAATACATTTTAAATCTTTGTCATGTGTCATTGCAACTAAAGTGAGGCACACATTCCAGCTTTGAAGTGAAAACAGATTTCATGAGAGGAACACATTAGTTGTCATATGGTGCAGCAGTAAAAACAAAAAGTAGAAAATCATTTTTTGTTTATCGCAATATTATTAGCATATAATAAAAGCCAAGGGAGAAAAAAAAAACAGCCAGAACCAACAGTTTCAAAAGTTCATTATAACTATTAATATTGTATAAAAGGTTTTATAAATATATTTCTAGTTTAATTTACAAGAAAAAAAAAAAATATATATATGCAATAAAATATATATTTTTAAAGGCTGACATTTATGTTTTATTAGTCAAAATATTTTTGAAGTTTGTTACATATAGATGATTTTAGTCTTAAGAGTTATAATATACAACACAATGAAACCTAATCATGTGTTTTTTAATGATAAAAAATTGTAAAGTTTAGGTTTCAGTTATCAATTAATTTAATTACCGTATTTTCATGCATATAACCCACACAAATTAAAAAATTAGTAAAAACAAAATCTTATAACCCCATCCTTATATACCCTGCATGTGTAAAGTATGACTTGTCATAAACTACCAGTATATAAAGCTGTGACTCAGCAGACTGTCCCTTGAGATGCAATTGTGATCCTATTGTTGTTCCAACAAGCAATACTTAGAGTGCAACATGCGTTTCATATCTGTAGTTTGCTGTTTTGACAGAAAGTCATTGACCTAATTATCTGATGATGGTGGAAAGGATTTAATGGAGCAGTTGAACTTGGGCCCTATGATTTGCTAGATTGTGCATCTACCTCATCGGTACAATTTGTTTTCTTGTGGTTTATAATGAGATGTTCATAAAGCTTTCCAATGTACATTTTAACCACACAGCAAACTATAGGAGGTATAAAAAACCCACAGGCATGTCCATACTTTCTGTTATGCTATATTTATGAGTAAAATTAATTTTGTAATCCCTGTACCTTTGTATACAGCTGCCATTCATTCATAAAAACTTGTAAAATCCATGGGTTATATGCGCAAAAATATGGTTATATTTGTTTATCTTTAACTTAACATAAGTTATATACCTTTTAATGACAAAATGAAAACAAGTTTTTAAGATGAATTAATTAACATAAACACTCAGTGCAAAGACAACATTCACAATAAAATCAGATACATGCTAAGCTTACAATTAAACTCTTATTGAGTGTATATAAATAAAATGAATGTAAGTTTAAAATAAGCTGCAACTGAGTAGATACTACATCTAGTAGCTTTTACAGAGACCCTTCCTTTTACTCTACATCTGAGCAGGTGATTTTAAAAAAATGTAAATTGACTTTATGAATAGAATCAGTTGATAAATGAGGCTTCAAGGAGGAGAGACAGTACCTCAAAGTGTTGGTTTAGAGAGTTTCTGGTGGTAGACTGTTGTGTAGGGTGTAGGCAGGTGGCCTCTCAACTTTAACTAAAATGTTTACCTGGCAGAGAATGGAAGAAATAAAACAACTATTTGCCCTTTTCTTGTTCTCTATAACAGTAATGAGAATTGAGTTTGATTTCACCTATCTATGTACAAATATACACATTTGTATATTATGGAGCTAAAGAGGTCAAATGTGTCTTATTACTTTGTAACTCAGGGATCAATGTAGATATATAATAAACTCCTAATGGAATAGCTGAGCGTTGATTGAATATAGATTCAGTGTATTTTAAAATGGCAGAAATGTTGTCATTTGAAATTAATCAAAGAAAGAAATGCATTCAAAAAGAAAAGCAAGGATTAGTTTTAATGCTGAATATATTTTGTTTGGTATGGAGACTACCATTTGGAATAGAAAGATATTGGGATACATTAAACTAGGAATGAATCTTTCATTAAACATGCAGAGAAGAGCTAAGAAATACATGCTTTGAACATCAGAGAATGTTACAACATTTACTACAATTGATTTGAAAACAAAAAAGTTTAATAGCATTTATCTAAATGATGTTTTCTTTGTCTGCTTCTCTTCAAAATGAATTAATTATTAATAATAATAAGTAAGTGTTACCTAGTCAACTCAATCTTATAATAAAAGAATTTTAAATTTATTCAGTGATTCCATTCCAATCCACTAGCACAGATAATTTTGTTCTTTTCAATTAAATGATGGAGAAATACATTAATTTTATTGTATTTATCATAATCATTGAGGCTTCTTAATATTCTTAATCATTACAATAAGCTAAAAGAAAAGTAAAGAACATTCTAAAGACTATGATTATTTTAACCATATAGAAATGTAAACATTCTTTGGGACTTAAAATGAAGTTTTTTGTATAAATATAAATATCAACAAACTGAGTTTCATAAAGTATGTAATAAAACTATATTGAGTTAAAAGGATGTTATCTTTATATTTATAATACAGTTACAGCCAAAATGAAGGTTTAAGCGAGTGCACATTTATTACAGGAAGCTATCAACATCAAAACAGCATCAAGCATCCTTATCCAAAGTGTTGGTTATAAAGCCGCAAAACATAACTCACAGAACAGCAGCATTACACAAGTCTAATCACTTACCATAGGCTACCAGCGAACTCAGGCTACCAAACAACTCTTAACAGGTTAAAAACATTTGAACAAGAAGCAAGCAGTTTGACTTACCTTCATCTCAGCAGTAAGTTTCATCCTAGCATTCTCCACCCTGCGCTGTAAGTCTTCTATTTCGTGTTGAATCTTAGTACACTGGATGATATAATTACTCTGTAATAGAACAGGGGAATTATTAGATAAAAAGCTAACAATTTGTATTATTGGTTTGTTGTACAATTTTTTAAAAATTATGATTTTATATAAACCATGTTATGTAGGCCTATATGATGATATATAGTATATCTAAAATATGTGTTAATGGAATAAGTAAGAAATGACCATGCTATGCATAAGCACAGAATAAAATTATCAAAAACAAATGACAGCTAGATTATAGAACTCTCAAACTGTAATATTAATATATTGACATGAAAGAAAGATTCAGTCATAAGTGTGAAACAAAAAATATCCAAGGGAAATAACAAAGAATAAGAAAGTTATAGCTAGTAAAAATACAATTAAAAAGTCACAGATTCAAGCTAAATTCCTCCCTTTGTTTCCAGCTTTATATAAAAGCCACTGGTTTAAAAGAACCAGATTGATGTTTATATTTAAAAAAAAACCTCTCTTCACTCCCTCAATTCATACTAAAAAAATCAACAAACATTTCAATGTTCTACATCTTATAGAGGTTAGATTTTGAATAATCTAGAACTACTCTCCCTGTACTGTCAATTACCTTTGGTGATGGCTGTGCATCAATAAATTTTGCATTTTTCTCTTTTGGGCCCTCTAAAGTATTCATTAATTTTTTGTGCAACGCCTCCAGTTCTTGCTGCAGCCGATTACTATTCTCTTCAAGAGGTGCTGTTTTCTTCTTTTCTTCAAAGTATTTCTTTTTCCACATGTCCCGAGCTGGCAAAGTAGAAATAGGACACTGATGAAATCTCAAGTACATAAAGTGATTCTTTAAACATTGTTGGTTAACTAATACAAATCAGTCCACAAAATCACTTTTCAACTTTTCTCACAAGTAAAATCTACAATGTGATTTGTTAGACACCTTATTTATATAGGTTAGTTATTTAGCGACGCACCATAGATGACGCATATTGAACGGGACTAGTGACGTTTGGGATATGTTGGGTTAGAGACCGGAAAATCAGTTAGCGATAAAACATTCCAGGGTAACGACGTGTTTAGTGACAGAGACTTCTACTGTGGTCAGACTACGATGTGATTTATTGACTCAAATGTACAAAAGGAATAAGTCAAATATGTATGCATTAAAAAAATGTATATGCTGATGAATTAGAAATGAGCACAAGCATAGTGTAAGAAAGAAAACTTGGAGATGGCATTTCAAAGCTTGGGTGGAGAGAGTACGGAAAACAATTATAAGAAAAGATTTACGATTTTCGCAACTCTATAGACTCAGCAAGTTATCATTTCATTGTGCATTTGTGTGTGTATTATGAATATTTCTGTGCATGTTACTAGAGAGTGAAGAGTATTTGTTTCAAATGAGTTCAAAACATGGAGGCAATAAAAATGGGGATTGGGAACAAGTACCATGCTGTTCTTGTGTTATTCCATTCAGAAAAAAAGAAAAACACTCTTTAGGAACAGTGAATACTATGAAGTTTGATGAAGGCATTAATAGAAAATGTTTCACTGAAATTTTTTTTTTTACCATAGTTCATCAACTTAACTGCTCACAGGATACTTTTTGGCAAAAAACATTTAGGAAAAGGCAGCAAACAAAATGAATGTGACTGATATGTTTGTAAAATGTTTTACATGTTTCGGATGTTCCCTTCAGAGTTGAAGATATCTACATCCTAGCCCAAACCTCCCAGCCATCCTTTGTAAATCTCTTGCACCCTGCCAGAAGTTCCATAATGAGTTTGTTGCTTAACCTTAAGTTACATAGTAACAAAGAATTTAGGAATTAGATTACTTAGTAATACTATTAATATTGATCTTCGCTATGCTCTGTAATACAATTACAGCCACAGAGATAATGAGAAATCGTATAACATTTTTTGTGTAGCTGTTTTATGTTACAAAAAGATCCAGGGGGGACTATTATGATAAATGTAAGCACCTTCATTCCTTCTGTTCGTTGTTTTATGCTGCATCTGTTTTGCTCTTTTCACCAAATCCTCTCTCTCTTTCTCCTGGTCCTGCCTGGCCTGACGTGCATCTTCAATGTCTTTCAACAATTGATTTTCTGGAGATAGAAGTACAAAAGATTTCATTGTGAAGAAAGAAACAATGCATAATTTAGGATATGTCCTTCTGATACCTGTTGAAATATTTAAGCAGAGTGCTTGGCCTTTGATATATATGATAATAAGGTTTCATAGAAGAAAAAGTCATTGGTTTATTACATACTATATTCTACATAGTTAACACATTATTTATAAATATTTCACTTAGTTAACACATTGTTTATAAATATTCTATATAGTTTACACATTGTTTACGTATGTGATGATGGTCCACAATTTTATGTGTTATTTTTAAAGAATATTTTGATGTTACAAGTTACTTACTCAGTACTGTATTTAGGCTTTTAAAGATAAGGAACCCTTTGTAAGTTCAGATATTGTATGACCCTAAGCTATAGCGTGTGTTGCCAAGAGGTAAATCTGGACCTGTACTTATTCCCTTTGGTATGACTGGTTTGTATCTATATAATTTTCTAATAAATGGATTTACTCAAAATTGCATTAGTATTTTTCACAATACACTTATACATATGTATAATACTTATGTATTTTTAAATACAAACATTAAACTAATTAAAAGCTTTTCAAGTAATCCTCCTAAAAAAAATGTTTCATCTTGTCTGCTTTAGTATTACTGCATGGACCAAAATCAGATATCTTTATAAATAAAAACCAAAACATATGGAATCAAATCAGTATGTACTTACTTTCATTTCTTCTTCGTTGTTTGGCTGATTCTGAGTCTCTAACAGGTGGAGGTGATGTCTCCTTTGTTTGTAGAAAAACATAGAAATAAATAATTTTTTAAAGAATCTGTTAGTCTACTTCAGAAAGGGGAATGACAATATAATTTAAGAGTCTATCTGATTTTTTGCTTTTGAAACTGTTGAGAAATTTTTTACAAAATGTTTTATTTCATTTAAAATGGCGATGTTCCAATTATAAAAGAAACAAAATCCAATAAAGTAACTGAATAGGAATAAAATATAAATAATGGTAAAATATCATGTATTGAAATCAAAGAAGCACAAAACAAACTGTTTTGGTGAGTTAATATTGAGCTGGGCATTGCTCTTATTATGTTTGTAAGAAAATGATGGAGATTATCAAAATATTAAAATCCTCTCCTTAAAAATATAAATAAATTCAATAAAGTTTCACAGATTAATATTTATAGTGAAAATAAGCCTAAATTATTGCAAGCATGAAGTTGGTTACTGTTTTTAAATTACTTATACTTTTCACAATTAGCTCTCATTTAATTTATTAAATTAAATAAATATCACTTGTCAAAAAAAAAACCTATCCATAAGTCTCAACAATTTTTAACTGCTATTGAACCAAAAATACCTATTGCTATATTGAAAAAAAAAAAAAAATCTCATGTGATGAACTTTAGTCAAAGAATTATTTTATAAAACACTAAAAGCAACAAAGTGTGTGACAGTGAAAATTAAGGGCGGAAAAAAGAATTTAAAAAAAAATGAAATTTTTATTATCCAATAATTAACTGAAAATAAAAACACTGTTGATGTTTAGCAGTGACTAGTGTTTCTTATAAACAAGAATTTCATTTATTCACTTTTATATTCGTATATTCAGTAAAATAGGGCTTATGTATTAAGGACATAAAATATTTTTTTTTTATGCTATTCCTTGTAAGGGAAATAATTATTTATTTATTTTGTAAACAAAAAATATTAATTATAACTGCTTATCATAGCAAAAAATAAAAAGGGCCAAATGTAAACGACTCTTCAAATCTAGTTCCACCTAAATTTAAAAAAAATAAACAGTGAATAAAAAAGAAAAAAAAAAGTAACAACAAAATAAAGACTAACTTTTGATCTTTGATTTTCTTTTTCTCGCATGGCATGCTCTTCTCTCAACTTTTTGTCCCACTCTTCTTGGTCTTGCCTCCTTTTCAATTCCCTTCTTTCTTCCTCTATCCTTCTTTCTTCTTCCACTCTTTTTGATTCTTTTATTCTTTCTTCCTCCCTCCTCCTTTCTTCTTCTTTCTTTTTTTCCTCTTCTTTTCTTCTTTCTTCTTCTCTTTTTCTTTCCTCTGCTTTCTTCTTTTCTTCATCTTTCCTCTTCTCTGCTTCTTTTCTAAGCTTCTCTTCTTCTTTCTCTCTCTCCTCTTCTTTCCTTCGTTTTTCTTCCTCTTTTCTACGTCTGTCAGCTTCTTCTCGTCTCCTCTGCTCTTCCTCCTCCATCCATCTAGTTTCCTCTTCTGCTTGTTCTTCCATTCGTCTTCTCTCTTGCTCTTCTCTCTCTCTTCTCTCTTCCTCTAGTCTTTTTCTTTCACTCTCTTCCAACTGCTGTCTCTCAAATTCTTCTCTTCTTCTGTTCTCCAACTCTCTGTGATGCCTTTCATCCTCTTCCCGCCGTTTGTCTGCTAATGCTTGCCTTTTTCTACTGTCCTACATTACACATTGAGAAAACATGGACTCATAAAACATGAATAAGAAAAAACATTGAGATGAAAACATTTGACAACAATTAGAAAAGGAGTGCACTTGAAAACAATCAAAACTGACGTATTTTAATTTCTTGTCAAATTAAATCAAAATTTTAGATCGTTAGAGAAATTAAGAAAATTTTGAGCAGAAGACAAAAATAACAAGTAAAACATTTTAAAGCAGAAGATGATTTGGTGCACTTTAGAAAAGATGCATGTTCAATGTGAAATAAGAAATATAGATTTACACACACCAAAAATCATAGAAGACAAATCAGTCTTAGATATAACAATTTTAGAAACAATAGTTATATATTGAAATATAAAACATTTAAGTCAATATTTATCAAAAATAATTATTAACTTATTGAATGTCTCAGAGACATTTAGATTAGAATTACAACACACACAAAAAAACAAGAAAAAACAAATATTTTGAACAACCTTATCTGCCTGCCATCTTTGTCTATCACTGTCAAATCCCAATTCCAAGTCTTCTAGCCTTCTTCTCCTCTCTTCTTCTGTTTCATCATCAAATAAGTATTTATCATCATCCAGCTTTCTCTGGAGATCTTGTGTTTTCCTTTACAAAATATAGACAGTACATTACAATAAGACTAACACTAAGACTGCTTTATTGATCCTTATGGAAATTTGTTGTGATTACAAGGACTCTTTCTCATATCAAAACAACACAACAGAAACATACACATAAATAAAACAGACACAACATAAAGAGTTCATTCAGCGATTACACACAGGCATCTTGGTCATTTCAATTTCCTGATCAAAAAGTGGCGCTGATAGAGTCTGACAGAGTAATGAACGAACAAGTTTTGTACTGCTCAGTTCTTGTTTTGATAGACAGAAGTCGCCAATTTGCGACGACTTGACGTAGTTCTGATGGAGTGGGTGGCTGTTGTCTTCCAAGATTTTTCTGATATATATTTTTAAATATATAATGATAATCTGTATTATCATTGAGGAAATTTGTCTTTGTTTTATGAATTTTCTTTTATTTATTGAGATGGAAAATGATAAAGAATACTCCTTTCAGAGCTACCAAAACATAGCATAGTAAGAGGTCAGTGGATAAAAGACCTAAATAATGATCATGCACATTATTAAGAATCTGATTTGTCACCTGAGTTTATAGTCATGATCCTCTCGACTTCGTTTCTTGTAGTCATCATCATCTGTAACAATAGAATCATTATCATCTTGCTCATCAGAGCCCCTTTTTGTCTCAGAAGGATGCCCTGTTTGGCCAGATTTTTCTGAATCTATGACCATTTTTTTAACCGGCTGGTCATCCCAGTCTGATGAAGGCTGCTCATGGTATACTTTGGGCTGTGAGGCTGGTTTCCCATTATGAAGTTGGTAAGGGTTGTGATGCCCATTGTGTCTGCTAAAAGGGGAGTCATCTGTGCTATAGTTTTTGGGTTCTGGAGACATAGGGTCATGGTGTCTGTTTTTTTCTGGGCCTATTTTAGGGAGGGGATGATATTTTTGGACAGGGGAAGAAGGTTGATATTTAGGCTTATTGCTACGTTCATTATCAGAATCACCTGAAACACATAAAGAAAAAAAAACTTTAACAAAAATGTTAATAATAATGATTTTAAAGTTTTAATCAAATAACTCCAAGTCTAGAAATAAAATGTAGATAAGATTGCTATAAACTAAGTAATTAATTAATAAATTCTTTACAAAAAAAATGATATAGGTTTCATCTTTTCAATTAAATTAACCAACAATGACATATTTAAAAAAAAAAGCATGTGCAGTTAAATAAACATGAGAAGCTTTAAACATATATGTATGTGGCTAAACTATTGTATAAAATAGTGCTAAGTGATGTTTTTGTTGAAAAAAAAAACGTATGTAAAAATAACAATTTAGTGTGACTTGTAAAACACCAGAAAATAAATTTAGCATGACACAATCTAATACAACCAGTAGACATGCTAAACAGTAAAACTTTCTTAAATGGAACTCAAACGTATTGAACATTTTGATTTTTTTAAAGAGTATCCTGTGGCCAGGTAAACATAACAAGAACAGCCCCCGGGTAAGAATCTTGTGGCCAGGTAAACATAACAAGAACAGCCCCTGTGTTAGGTTATTTTACTCAGTCACTTATTTTGTATACAGGTCTACTGCAAATCAAACTTGTGAAAATGAATCCCTAAAGTAGAAGAGTGACTGTATAGCTGTTTTTTTCTGATAATCAGTATTATAACAAATCAAATAAGAATATTTTAAAGTGATGTCTTAAAGTTGTAAAAATGTTTTACATAATTCGGATGTTCCTTCAGAGTTGAAGATAGTTTACTTCCTAGTCCAAACCTCCCGCAGGACGACGGGGGATGGGAGCGGGCAGGGTTTGAACCCTCGACCGTCGATAAATCCGAACGACAGTCCAGCGAGCAAACCGCACGACCAGGCAGATATGTTTGAAGATAATATCTATGTTTTATTAAGCACATTTTTCAGCAAACATAATTTAGTAATTTTAGACATATAATTCTATAAAGCTATAAATATATAAAGAAGTATACTAGTGAAATCATAAATATCTAAAAAATAAAATGTGAAAATAAATGTGATATAATGTCTATATTATAACATAAGTATAAGCATCATATTGTAATAATATATTGTGTAGAACATATAATAATTTGAATGAGCTGTCACTATTCCCTTAGCCTCTCAAAAACAAATGGGAAAGTTTAACTTAACACCATAGCTTGTGTCACAATATTTTTGTTAAAAATAAAAAATTATTTTTCAGTCATTGTATTTAGTTTCGGGTTTATCATAGTCTAAGTATTTCTAGTATTTATATTGTGAGATCATTCTATCAATGGCAAAGAAATCGAGTCCTTTTATAGTCAGCCATCTATATCAGAGACTAAAGGAATATAGACAGATACTACTAATACATTGATATAATATCATTACAAGGCTAAATATACACTATTACAACTAAATACTCAAAATTACAATCTCAAATCCTTTCTCACTCACAGAACATTTATGTTCATTTGTATTATATACTTTTACAGCAAATATTCACACACATAAAAAAAAAACACCAAACCTGTGTCCACTATGACAGGTTAGTTTTTAAAAAAATACTTATAAAAAAATTTGCATATTTTAAAAATATTTTTCAAAGGATACCTAATTTTTTAAAACAATGTGCTTGGTGTAAATAAATAAATTGATAAATAATAAGTACAATCGAATTCAGCTAATTGGACCACTGGGTAAATAGATTATTCATAGCAAAACAAGTCCTATTACAAAGTTGTATAGTTATTCTCTTTTTGAACTGAATTTCTATTTAATCTGACCTTGGAAAGTGAGAGGGAAGAAGAAAGTAAGCCACAAGAATTAAGAATGTTTAACCTTCGACAATGATGAAATTGAAGATTAAGACACAGCAATCATTGGTTGAATAGCAATGAAACTAATATTGCAGCACAAGACAAGGAAAATGATGCTGATGCCCCTAATGAGTTGGTGCAAGTGACTATGCAGGCTACTAAGAAATACAGAGAAACTTTGAGCTATTTCATGGTGTATTAAATGTTTGTGGTCATTTTGTTCATTCTGTCAAGAGAATGAGTAAGGTCACATTGGGCTTGATCTTCAAATGATTGGAATTTTGCAGGAATGTTTTTATGTTACATACATTTTAGCATGTTCCATCTTGTAATTTAGGGCATGTTCATTTAATCAGACCAGCTGGTTTATTAGGACCAAAACTATTATATCCTGATGTGGTCTGATTAACTGGATTCGACTGTATTAAAATAAAAGTTAGAAGGTTTTCTGTTTGAATATAATATTTTAAAAGTTATTATTATAATCTTTGTAAAAATATTTTAAGCTATGGCAATTACCAACAATCCTAGGTATAATAGTGTTACTTTATAATTGCCATGATTTTATTATAATTTTAGACTAAGCCACAGAACTACATGTTTTTCAAAGTTAAAAAACAAAAACTATACATCTGAACAATCTATTATAATGGCACATGTTGTAAATTCAGAAACCAATGCTCCTGTATTAAGTTTCTGGGCATACAGTACTTTAAAAACAAGGCAAGGAAAAAAAAATTGTTTATAGGAGTATGTGTTGACTTTTATTGATTGGCTCCAGTGTAGATTAAAGCTTTTGGCTGTGTACCAGAATGTCTTCCCTGTCAAATCACTAACCCTAAAATTGTGTTGAGATCTCATTGGAGTGAAGTGCACCGACACTATTGTTTCTGAGGGACAACCCTATCTACACAATTACAGAAGGCAAGGAAATTAATATACCTGGAACTTGCTTATATAGGGCAAAGCATTATATGTGATATATGCTGGTTAATTAAATGTTTTGATTACATTTGCATAAGGGAAGTAACTAGTTATTACAATCATAAAATAAACATCGATACATGAAATATTTATGGTAATTGTGATTGTGCATGCATAAATCTAATGAAAGAAAGAATTGAATATGAAAAAAAAAAACAAAAAACAATGTAAATGAAGTGGACATACCAAAATATACCATGAACCAAGGAGCTTTCAGTTATTGCCTTCTTCTTTCAACAACAAGCTACTTTAAAATTAGGAATGTTAATGGTTGAAATGTAAACAATTATATGCAGCAAATAAATCAACTGATCTTTGTTTTTTTTTGTTGGTCACTTTACTTAATATTCACTGAATCTGAGATCAGGATCACAAAAAAAAAACTATTGAGAATATATAGTTTTCTTAAAAAACCCAAGACCCATGACAGCAAGGAACAGGTCTCTTAAATCACCCAGAAAAACTAAGGACTTATATCTAGTAAATATCAAACCCTTATATTCCTATGAAAAACTAGATCTAGATTAACACATAGATAACAGGACATGCCCAAGATATTCTTTTATTAATGAATGTAGGTATGATGAAATCTATATTAAACAAAAGTTAGAGAAATGAAATGTCTTAGCACTAAATGAAATACCATCATGTTTAAAATGTGACATCCATCTGAAATTTGAGCCGGCCATTATATCTAGATCTAGTAGCATAAATAACACAGCATTAACAAGATATCCGGAAATATGTTATGGAATAAATCAAGTAAAGGAACAGGCCAGTGAGACTGAGAAAAAGAATGAAATAATAGTGACAAAGAATGAAAGGTATTGGTGTTGATTTAATAAATGATTCCCAGAGTTTTTGAAGCATGTGGTACAGATGTCTAGATCTAATCTTTTTATTTTTCTAATAGACGCATTTAATTTGATTTAGATTAGTTATTTGTTTAAGTTTAAGGAGCCCTCCTTCATTGCAACAAAGCAGTCTCATACTAGATGTAAAGCTAATGAGTGTTCTGCTTGATAAGCTTTCAACCAAATATGCCTACTCAATTTGTCCCCATTGGCTAGAGTAGGGTTTCAATACAAATCAATACCAAGTTATATGTCTGCTAAAAGCTCAATTCTCAATCAGAGTTAAAGCCCCTGTTGTCCCAAATTTCATGTGCAGATCAACCTTGAAATTTTAAAACTAATGTGCTGAAATGGTAGCTTGAAGGTTCCTCATAAACTGTTGTAGAGTATAATAATCTAGTTTAAAGCTGTAAATAAGGTAATTATTTTTAACAAAATGTAAAAGATATCTGGTATTGGGATAATTCCAGTAGAAGAAATAACAATTTCAAAAAGATGATTTTTAATGAATAATTGGTTCATGTTGCCATAATCAGGCTTGTTGTTTTTTACATGCAAAACTAAAACAACAGAAACAGTAACAATAATCCTATTTTATTATGAACAGGAGTTATTCCCCAAAGAATTTATAACTATTCAATGCACAAGTATGAGGGAATTTTAAAATAAGCAAGATTTAATGCATCATACATGACTTAAATAGCTGAGTGTTGAGTGTCAATAATATTTCAATAAATATATATCATGTTAAGCCTTATAGAATCAAAAACGATGGATCACAGCAAACAGAATCCAATTATATTTTTCATATCCAGAAACTATAGATAGACTAAAATTTGGATACATGTCTAACACTTGGCATTAAAACTAAATTTAAAGAAAGGCCATCAATAGTGTCTAGCTATTAAACAAACTATTGCAACACAACACACATGTCAACTATCACAGCACTAAATGCAAAGGAATAAACACTTAAAGCTGATCAAACCTGGATAATTGATTCTATATGTTCCATTGTAGTTTCTGTGGGATGGGGATGTCCGCCTTGAAGTAGGAGGAGACTGTGATGACCTATCACTAGCCATTGCATCTCTCATTTCTGGTGTGGTCTCCAGAATATAGAGTTCAGGAGCATAAGCCTAGTCAAATTTTGAAGAAAAAAGGTTTGATTTCATGTTGTATAGCCTGTAAATTTCTATGTTATCTTTTTTATCATGCTAAATGTGATGCATTGAGGGCTAGTCTAGCTGTGCAGCTCTTATAAAATTCTTATCAGTAGTATGTAGTGTCTTATCTTATCTTTTTGCATTTGTAAATTATTTAGATGAGACTGAATACAAGTTGGAAAGAGTCACAAAAGTGTGTTCATATATTCTCAGGATATTAATGTGAACAGTATGCGTATAATGTGGACTGAATTTTTTGAGTTTTATATATTACGACAATTTTGTGAGTGATTAGAGTAAGTTGGTTTGTAAGAGTAAAAGTGTTAGAGTTAGTTGGTTTGCTGGAGTATAAGGAGACATATACTTTGTTCTTTCTGTGTTTTCATATTATACATATTCTTAAAACAATAAAAACTATACATTCAGTCTCAGCATACACGCTACTGACATTCTTAGCTTAGATGAACTTAATTAAAAATAATCAGACTTTGGCAGCCAAGAATTTTGTATCAATTAACAACCTTGATGACTAATTTATTTTTTGAATTGCATTTCAAGCAAGGTACTATTTGAAATCTCTTTTGAGTACTTTTGATAAGTATAATTAGGTGGTGATACAAAAAATGAACAGATAACATAAATAATGCATAACATTTGAAGGTCAACACTGGGATTAATTGATGCACCCTATTCTATTCTTAACAAAAGCCATTAACTGTTCAGTTTTGGTAGACTGAGTATATTAAAGAATGTACACAAGATTTACAGTTCTTGACCACTTTCAAGCAATAGGTACATATGTAAAAATCTGGATGAGTTCTTAGGCTTCAAACTTTAAATCTTTGAACTACAAATTAAACATTCAATAATTTGTCCAGGCCATTACCTCTAGTAGACTCAAAAATGTCAAAAAATCAAGTTATGTCTTATAGAAATATAAGAATAAATCCTTGACTTACCACTGGAGGTACAAAGTGTTTAGCCTTCAGCTGATATTCTTGTTTTGCCAGAAGCTGTAAGCAGTTAGAAATAGTGGAGTATTATTATTATAAATGTTATAACTTATAACACAAAACATATTAGTCGAAAAACTTAAACCCAGACAAAGGCTAGATCTTATCTCCAAAATCTAACTAGAGTAGATCATCTACCGGACATACAAATTAAAAAATAGAGTCTAGTAATTCACAAAAAACCTTTTTTTTTAAAAAAAAACAGGGTTAATTGTTTCAGGGGATCATTATATGGAGTTCCTTAATTCAAGCTGCAGGTCTGGTTTCACTTCTTCTCAGAACACAATTATAGGGCATAATTAAAATATCTAGAATCAAAGTCTTTTTCAATTGCACTTAAGTCTAAATATTGTAGCGACACACTTTGGGTGACTAATAATGAATGTGCAATTATGATAGCATTAATTCAAAGCAAGTCTGTAGTGTAGATATAGATAAAGGGTCAGTTGAAGTTAGACTATCAAAGGAGCAACATCTTTTATTATAGAGACTGAGACTAGAATGTTCCCATTCCCAATTAAATGTTCACTTTATTGTAAATGTCTTGCTCTATTACTATGAACTCAAAAGTAATACTACACATACAGAAATATGCAATCAATCTTCTGATCAGTACAAGTTCTACAGACCCAGATTAGACACCTTTACAATATCTCCTTCACATTTTGCCAAGATTTTCTCTTCTAGTTATCTTCATAATTCCTAAACTTGTTCCCACAGAAGTCGGTGATTTAAACCTTGTGAAAGGTGTTGTTTGAACCTAGGCTAAAGAATGTCTTAGAAATCACCAATAATTTTTACTTTAAAATTTCACTTGTTCATGTGACAGAAAAAAAAATCAACTTGCTTTAAAAATGTAAATTTGTTAACTATGAGTGAGGGCTAAAAGATATTTTCAAGTAGTATTATTAAAACATGTGAAGATTAACATAGAATTTTTCAATGGGTCATAGGTGGCCCACACAGTTCTAGATTTAGATTGAGATAATAGACATAAATAAATATAGACTGGCCGAAGGAAGTAACTTCATGCAACTTGAAAACATGTATATCTATTGTATTCGGATTTCCGAATTATGAAAAAATTCATGATCTTTATTCTTAGAGATTAAACAAAACACTAGTGAAAATATTGTAATACTTATATAGGTTATGGCTGAAATAGATATGAATACTTAACTTTTATACTGATCATAAATGCTGTATAATAAAGTACACAAAATTGTAAGTCACAAATTTTCGTTTCATAAAACTCTTTAATCGGCCAGTCTATATTTATTTATGTCTATGATTGAGATATATTGTTCTCTTTTTAAAAAAATCCCATAACAAGTATTCTGAGAGAGTAGCTTACCCTTGTAAGACTTCTGCCAACACTTCTAAGAAAGACATAATCTCTGGGTAGTAGATCATCCAATTGCAATTGACTGACCATCTCTTCCCTGATTTCTGCAAGACGAAGCTCTAATGGCACTCTGTACAGACACAAAATAATTTAGCAAATAATTTTCTTTGTTTTTTTTTTTCTTTTATGAACTGTTAGGTTAATAGCTAAAAATGCTCTATTAGAAATATATTTTTAAGATGTTTGCAAATATTTAAAGCAAGAAGAAATACAGCCAATAAACAATGCCAACTCAACTGACGGAAGATTCTAACACTATTCTATGGACTATTGAATATAACTGTAACAATTAATAATAAGCAACAACAGAAGCTATCAGTATCTCTACAGTAACAATACACCCTGTTCAGCCTGTTATATTACTACTCGAGCGGATAATGACAACTGACATCGCAGTCACATTCCTGATTACAGTCATTTGAAGCACTAAGCATTCCTTATTCTTATAACTTGTCAATGGGGAGTACTGCTGCACACCTGCAACATCATCAGAAAATTTCTCAGTGGACACTTATTTGGGGTTAAGAGAACTAGATCTAGATCATCTAGATTCTAGATCTACAAGTAGGCCTACAATCACATTGATACAATTTACAATCACAATGAAATGTTTCCCTTTTTTTTTACTCTAACGAAGCTCGACCTTGGGCTTTGGCAGAAGAGTGCCAGAGAATGGTACAATAAAAAGTAATACATTTCCATATAAATCTCTAATAATCTTCATAAAAATTATCAGTGCGAAAATATCCAGATCTACATTCATAACACAGTCTCTCTTAAACATTTCATGTGAAATTTTCAACAAGTTACATTTTGTTCAACGATTTTATTGCCAAGGAACAAAAGAGTTCCAAAGTCTCTTTATTTTGCGATCGGTGCCTTGTATTTTCTTTGTGACGATAAAATTTTTAAATCACGAAGAAGAGGGTGTTTTTTTTATGCTTAAAATTTGTATAGCTTTCTCAGCAATGTTTTTCTCGACTAGGTGTCCGAGTGTGGTTTGTTTGTTGCCTATGATCTTACTAGCAGCATTTAGAATTTTATAAAAAGTTTAATTTTATTTTTTCTGTTCAGATCGCCTTACCAGGCAGTGATGTTGAAACTTAGAATACTGAAGATGTGAGCATGATAAAACATTGACAAGGCTTTCGTGCTAACACTAAAGGAGGACATTTTTCTTAGAAGCCCTAATCTTTATTGTCCTTTTTGTGATGTAATCTGTGTTTTGCTGTTAAAAAATAAATTAAACTGATAGCAGGCAGACTAATATCAAAACAAGCGGGTTTTAGACAAGGTCACAGAACAAATCCTAAACCTCAGAATACTCTGTGAAAAATACCTCCAACACCAAGAGAATCTTTTCCATGTGTTAATTGATTTCAAGAAAGCTTTCGACAGAGTATGGCATGGGCACTTTGGGCGACAATGGAAAAGTACAACAGAAGGCCACTAGTGCGGAGTACATCAACTGTTCGACAATAATATTGCAGGGGACTAGTTAAAAACCACAGTTGGAGTAAGACAAGGCTGCCTACTCTCACCAACACTTTTCAATATCTTCCTTGAAAGGATAATGGACGATGCTCTCGAAGGCTATGAAGGTACTGTTAGCATTGGAGGAAGAAGAATTATTAACCTGCGCTTTGCGGATGACATAGATAGTCTAGCAGGGACAGAAAGAACTAGCTGACCTGGTGATGCGCATAGATAAGACTTCCGCACATTAGTATATGCTTGTGAGTCTTGGACGCTGACTGCAGAACTAGAGAGGAGGATCCTAGCAATGGAATTGAAATGCTACAGAATCCTAGGTATCACATTTAAAGACAGCATCACAAACGAAGAGGGTTACTACAGCGATTTTGAACTAGTTTAATAAGTTTCGTTAAGATTGGTCTAACTGTGTTTATTTCTATTAGGAACATACATTCAAATGTTTTATATATTTGATAAATCATTAACTATAACTAAGTTGTTCGCCTTTGCTCCTATTTGAATGAATTTTAATTGCCCTAAAGCAGACACCTTTATTAATATGTCTGTATATTTCTGAGAATGTGTTGTCATTTTAAATTAACCTAAATATCTAGATCTTAATAGAAAAAGCGAGTCAATGAACTAGTGAGTGGGGTATTATTTCCACCAAGACTTGTGATGCCAAAAGCATCAAGACAAGACAGCTGAAGAAGAAAGATAAGGAGAGATACAACTATTTTAAACAATGTAGCGAAAACTACATGGAACATGGCTGCAACAGCCAGAGAAAAAGAAATAATCACATCGAACATCACGAGCCTATTTGGGTAATCGTGAAGACCAAACTAAAAGGGCGCTGAGCTTCAAGATTATCGATATTTGCATAATCGCTCCATAAACATCCATAATCGGAATTTGTAAATAACGATTTTCTTTCCACGTCATGTGAATATTTAATCTTCTATCAATCATATTATTTAAAAATATTTGACACGACTGCATTTGAGATATGCACCGAATGACATATTTATGGTCAAGATGACCATAGAAAAAAATCGATTACAGATACGTGGAATCGATGTAAGAAAGACTAGAGAGTGTGAAAGTTTAAAGCTTATCTTCTGGGTGATTTTTACTTCCTTCAGTAAAAGATAATTTTGTTTTTAATCTGTTGCGCTTTTCTGTGTTTTTTTTCTCTTAGTATAATTGTGTAGATTAATAGTAATACTTCTGCTTTGTTTTCAACTTTGTCTACTTCGACAGATTCCATAAAAGACAGCCACGCTCTGTTGCTGGTTTCGGAAAAAATAACCTCAAGCTGCTTCTATTATGGGGAAAGAGGCTATATTCTTTCCACTGTAGAAAAACCTGGTGGTCCTTTACAATTAGTCCTATACGATCAGTTGTCCCTTTTCAAAGAAGAGAAACCTTAAAACAGTGTCCTCCTATTTCTATCTCACTTCCTGACCATCAATAAGCAAAGATATTAAGACACGATTAGTGGAGAAAACTTGGTTTCTTTACTTGTCTAAGATCGAGGCTAAGTTGTCAATCAAGACAGACAGACAGACAGACGCCAATACAGAAAGCATGGTAATCGTATTGACTTTGTTGAAATGAATGTGTGCGATAACCGAGGACATTTGCTTTTATATCAATGAAACAAATTAAAAAGTATTCTTATTATTTTACAAGCAATACAAGTGCTACTTCAACTTATACCAGCTTATCAGTCAAGTCAAATGTCTTTCTCCTGTTCGAGACACCAAACTAAATAATTAATTACCAATAGTTAATTAACTAATTGGTTAATTTTTTTAAAAAAAATTGATTCTTGTGATGTCAGGTAAAAGAAATAAATGTGCAAAAATTAAGCTTGATCCGAGATTGGGTGTGGGAGAAATAACATGTACAAACTTTTTACCAGACAGACAGATAGAGTGAGTAGATTTAAGCTTTGTAAAAAAATGTTCAGTTGTAGTACGGTAGTACTAGGTCCTGTAATAACAAACTCGAGAATGAAAGATTGATGGTTTGCGACAACTAATAGTTCAATCAATAAACTGTATGTCGCGCAATGACAACGCGACTACGGTCTGATAAACGAGACATCTTTTGTTCCTCCTTATTGAATATTGAAAGGCCGGCATTGAAATGGGCGATTTATTGATCGTAGAATAGTCAAGCATTTGTTTCTGGCATTTAAATAAATGTATCTTACAGCAGTAGAAGTTCATTGTAAATAGTCTTATTTTAAAACTCAAATTCATATACTAATAGACCTACCCCCGTCTCAAAAGACCATTTTTTCACTCTTTCTATACTAGTGTGACCTGCAAGGCCAATCCTTGACATACATTCACGTTCACAAGTTAATAAGCAATTAGAATCATCAGAGACTGAAGCGTTTTATTTTTATTCCTGCTCCTGGGATGTTCACCTTCTCCGATCCAGGTGATGGCTCTTACTCTTCTTTCTTTAGGTCTACTAGTATGACCATCTACAGGCACAATGTCTCATTAGCTCTGGCCAAGAGGTATATGGAGTGGGAACTAAGGTGTGTTTTCTATAGTTTCATTTACTCGCCTGCCAATGGATTTGATATTGTAATGGTGTGTATTACTTGCCATGTTTATGTGTTAAGGAGGAATGTCCGTTATCCCAGCTTAAGTGTTGAAGTTATTTTTTTGTTTAGAGTTTGCGTTGTATTCACACTCAGTATATTTCAACAAGAAGAAAATATAAAAATATACTTTAAAAAAAAGCTTATATTAAGCGTATTTGTATCAATTAGTTTGGATCAGCCATGCAATTACATTTGTAATAGATCTAGACTACAAATAAAAAAAGCATTTATAAATATTAAAAAAAAAAAGAAGGAACGACCCGAACTCTCAAGCCCAACACGGTAACCACTTTGCTAGTGAACATGGAAGATTGTAAAGTTATCTATTGTTTTAATAGTCCTATTTTTTCATGTTGTGTTCACTAAGACTCAGACGACGACCTATAAAGGGGACTAATTCTGCGTATACAACCTTATCAGACAAGTACAAATTCTTTCCCTTGTTTGAGATACCAAACAAATAATAAATTACCAATAGTTAATTAACTAACTGGTTAATTTTTTTATCGATTCTTGTGTTGTCAGGTAAAAGAAATAATTGTGCAAAATGTCAGCTTGTTCCGAGATTGAGTGTCGGAGAAATAACATGTACAAACTTACCAGATAGACAGACAGAGTGAGTTGATATAAACTTTGTAAAAAGGGGTTAAGAATTTCCGTAGTAGAGCGATAAAAAAAACACAGTGAACCGAATCAAAGAGTTTTCAAGAGAGAAGAATAAGATGTAGATCTCAACAGAAAATTGATGGAAACAAACAAGTCTTAGTTCATGTGACTGTAGTAACTGATAATTAGCTATATTACATTGAACTTCTCTCTTCTATCTACACCTCTTGTCGTATATACTTCAAAATATTCACCCATCCTTCAAATCTGTTTCATCTAGGCCAATTTATCTACTGATTATTTCACTTTTTGACTCCATTACAATCATTTGAAGATATCTAAATATTTTTGAAAAGACTAAAACATAGCCTAACCAGGCTTATACAAAGACTTATTCAGAGTGTTTCGCATTATTGTATTATATTGTGTACTATTGTTTGGTCGAATCCCGCTCGCCGTTATCCAGCCGCCGACCCCCCCCCCATCCCCCTTTCCCTTTGCCACACTGGACGAGATTACTATTTTTTTTCTTCCTCGAAAAAATGTCCGTTTCTGACTGGTCTTAACTCCTCTCACCCCCCTACCTTACTATTAGCCCCATGACAGTAATAAAAATATGATCATATGTTTGAACAATGTTGTTGACAATCTTCTGGAGGCACTCAGGCGCGACTGGTCAGCTTCACCTTCTTAAGACATAAGCGGCTGGAAGTCTCTCTCCCTTTGGCAGACATGATGACCAAATAAAGTGAAAACAAATAGCAGAACGAAATCAACAAAAGGCCGGCAACTCCTTCGCTAAATGTTCCCCGGGAGTGTCAAAGAGCTTTTCCGATCAGAGATCGATAATGAATTGATTATTTTTTTTTTGTGTGAGCTTGATATCAATGATTGCTTCGTTCTGAACACTTCAAGCAGCTAAACGAGAGAGTTGGGGGGGAGGCCAGAGAAGACAACGTAACGTAGCAATGCAGCGGTATCCGTGTTTCATAATGCAAGTTTCTATGCATCTCAGAACAACACAAGCCACGCCATAAAGTGATGTCTGAGAAATAGAGCCAGGAGAAGTACAATACCTTAAAAAAAAAAACAATGAGGCAGATGTGTGAATAGAGTAGAGCAGCGTATTTAAATGTTAAAACTGCAGGGTCTATTCATGGATGTAAGTGACATCGACTCACTCTGTCTGAACACGTTGTTTCTCCCACTTCCCAGGATCGGATCAAGTTGAGACTTTGCACAATGATTCCTTGTTGATAACAACAGATTTATCAAATAATCAATACAAAAAATTAACCCATTGGTTGTTTAGTGGTAACTAATTAGTTGTGTTTGATATCGAAAAAGGAAATAAATTTTACGGTATTGAGATATATGGCTGTAATTGTGGAGTTATTCCCCTTAGAAATCTATTTGTTTTTTAAAAAGGTATTTTGAAAATATTTTACTTGTCTCTAATGTGCGAACGAATTTTGTTACGTGGGGGGGGGGGTAGATCGTTACCGGTGAACGTTGTAGAAACACTGGAGTAGCTTTTTATCTTGTAAGGAAAGTTGCAGATATGAGAACAGAGTATAACAGTTTGAGGATCACTGAAACAGTGTGTTGGAGGATTTGTGGACAGCTCATCTAGCAGTACATCTCGGTCCTGACCATTCCTGAGTACAGAGTGGTTGTTCAGAAGCAAATAGATCTAGTGACATACCTGATGATGCCAACAGATACAGTCTCTGTGACGACATTGTTGAGAATGTTGTTGAAATTTTCCCGCCATAATTCGGATGGTACTTTGTAAACATGCAGATCACACAGCTGGAAAAAAAAACGAAATCTTTATAGGCGTTGTGACGTTGTGACTTAAATTTAGATCTAACAAAAAAGAAAAAGGGGGAAAATGAAGGACTTTTTGTTGGAAACATATAAATCAAATTACATACTTTTATTTCTTCATTTGTTTTTGATATATTAAATGTACACCGTTTAAAGGTTATGTATTTTTGTAAACAATGTAAATATACGCCTGTTTTTATTTATTCTTTTTTATTTACAGGATGAGAACACAAACTAGCAAGAAAAAAATAAAGTTATAAAAAAGCATGTTTATTTCTTCTTAATATTCACCCTCAGGTTAGATAAACAAACTTATAGTCCCGAATGTACTAAGATCTTATTTAGTGCCTGCAAGATGAGCAAGAACCGGAAATCATTTTGTTAGATGTTAGTAGTGAATTATTTTGTTAGATGTTAGTAGTGAATTATTTTGTTAGATGCTAGTAGTGAATCATTTTGTTAGATGTTACGAGTGAATCATTTTGCTAAATGCTAACTCGAGAATCATTTTGTTAGATTACAAGTGAACAATTTTGTTAGATGAGTGAATCATTTTGTTAGATGAGTGAATCATTTCGTTAGATGAGTGAATCATTTCGCTAAATACTAACTCCAGCATTATTTTGTTACATGTTTGATGTTGTGCCACGCTCGAACTCGGGAACAACGTGGACAAATTAAAATCGCAAACCAAAAGACCAGGAAGCCATAAACATGGAGTTTTACATACAACATATTTTTGGGCATATCCTATTTCAGTATGTCCGTACATTGGAAGAGAGCAGAAGTAAATAGAAACGATGGAAAGATAGTATTATGGGATGGACGTGTCTTGACATAGATTTGACTCTACAGACGAATAGAAACAGAAAGGAATGGAGTGAACTGCCTGGTAGATCACTTGTGTTCCAATGGTTCAATTGATTTTGGGACCGATGAACGCGAAGATAAGCGAAGACTTGCTAGTAACTAGATACACAATATTAATGACAAAGAGATAGAATAGATCTAGATTGTATGCGTGCATTAGCCTTCATATAAAGTTTATGTCCGGGTGTACTTTAATAAAAAGTGGGATAGGCACAGTGCTAAGACGGGTAGTTACGCTAAATCTCCAAACTGGATAAGTTATTATATGATGTCACGCAATCTTATCTCATCGCTGAACTCTTGCCGCGAGCCTCGTTCTGAGGTGTAATTGTTTGCAAAGTATGGCCTTGAACCTTGATTTATTTCTTGCATTCCTTACTAATCTTGAATGGGTGTTAAAACCCTATTAATTCATTTTCAATAAGAAATGAATTTTTTTCTTGCTTTTAAGACTGTGATTGTTATTATTCCAAAATGTGTTTCAAAATCTCTGGCATTGTCGGATTGGAGACTCATTAAAGGGAAACAGAATTCAGTGTCGTTTAACTTAGTTTTGTTATTTAAAAAAAAGCTTGTTTGAAGTTCAACATAGAGAATAAAAACGCAATACATTGATTTAGTTGTACTAACTGCTAGGAGCTACAAACCGACGACCGAATATTAATGATATGGTAGGTCCGCAACAGTAATGGCAGGTCTGAAAAATAATGAAAATTTTCCTTAAAAAAATGTTCAGGGTCATAAAGATGTCTTTCGGCTGATATCACAATTGGTAATCGCCTATTTTATAATTTCTTTTCACTTCTACAGACACTTAAAACTCCAAACGAATGTTTCATTAGTTTGTTCGTTTGTCACTTTTTTTTTAACGTTGTGGGCTAGTGGCACTCCAATGTCGATGATAAGTTCAGATGTTTCATGTTTATCGATACTAAATAGATCTGGCATCATTATCATTATATTAAAAACATGTGGACATGTAGAGGCAGGCCGGCCTTAGACCTCCAAATGGCGGTGGCCTCGAATGGACTCAACACAAATCGCTAAACTTGGATCAAATCTCAAAGATAGAAGAGCTCATGACTCGTTTATTTACACAGTTCTAGGTCTCCTCTATGATTCAAGATGCTATACAGAATGTTACGGCCTACGGGAATGGCGCTATATGAATTTATTTGATCTGTTGATGTAGGTATTTATGCAGGGAGGTTTTAATTCATTGAATAATTTTATTTTAGGCCTTCTTTTTTTATATTTCATTCGGGGCATATCTAATTCACTTCGCATAAAGCCTCCTAAGACTGGAACTTCACTGACACATCAGATGAGCTACAAACATATCATGAAAACTACCTTTGTCCAACATAAGAACATACAAAATTTACCGCTTACAATTCTAAATACAAAGCTATAGAAAATGTAGTTCTTACAATTCTAAACACACAGCTGCTCGAAATAAATGAACGCTAACAATGACAGATTACGTACAATAACAAGTTTTACAATAATAAGTCTGTAGATTCGTATTGTAAACTATACATAATTCAACTAGTTAGACAGTTAGTTGGTCAACTTGGGTACACTTTGCGGTCAGTAAGGTCACTAAGGGCAGGTCAGTACACTGAATACAAAAGTCAAAGATGTAACCCAATGTAGTTTGCAGTTCTAGTTACAATAACTACTTATTTTAGGGGAAATAAAGTTGCAATATTTAAAAAAGAATTCGTACGATTACGTAAAGCAACTAATTTTATAATTACAGGTCTTTAGATGGTTATTTAAGCTTTGAAAAGATCCTAATAAGTAGAAGAACATTTTCAACGCAATAAACAAAATAGTTCAATTGTAGGCATGGTTTAAAAATTATAATACAGCTTTCTATTTAGTCCTTGTCATATTTTCTTATTTCAATAAAACTTAAGACCATGGCGTCTGGCAAGTTTGATGATGATTAGAGACATTACACGTGAGGAGCTAAATTACACATGAGGAGCTGAATTACACGTGAGGAGCTAAATTACACATGAGGAGTTGAATTACACATTAGGAGTTGCTATTTACTCATCTAAACTAAACTCCATCTCTGAGCAAACACAAGCTACGTTGATAGTAAAAAGAAGACGATTTGTATTTAGGTTCAAGTTATTTGATCATATTTTATTGAATTCTATTCCCGATCAAAACCAGTGCGATCGATACATTCCTGCGATTTCTTCACTAACGACCGCCAGGATCAAAGGTGAATCGACTCTTGGGGCCGCAGAAAGAAGTATTCGACCCCTTCAACCATTTCAGTGATGCTATGTCCACTTCCGGTGCCTTTGAAAAGTCGGTGCTAGGCAACCATCGATGAGAATGTATGCGGAAGGCATGTGCGAATGTAAAGATGTGGGTGAGCTTCTGTTTATTCTATACCTATCGGGGCCCAATGCTCAAAATTCCCTTTTGTTTCTTTAGATCCAATAATCAATAGTTTCCATATGCTTGTGTAAATGTACTATAAAAAAGAAAACACACAGTATAAATATTAGCCTCCCAATTGAATTGATGAAATGGACATTATAATTTTCAACTCTGTTTTAAAGAGATTTTTTTTTAACAGAGCGAAATGTGCAAACAAGCTGGCAAATACAGAGACTTCCTGTGCTAAAAAAAAAAAAAGTACAGAATCACGATAAGATGGGGAAAACACTGGCATCTTTGGAATGTCAATATTTGGTTTCGTTTGTTTAAGTAAATATTCCAATGAATAACGCGAGCGCTCAAAATGACCGGTACCTCTCATTATTGTTGTCGCGGACGTAATCATATTTCGTCATCGGAATAACGGCATTGTTAGCATGAAACAATGTCTAGTTAGATCCGTTTCCACGAAAGGAACTTTATAAAGTGTATTTTTGTGAGATGCATTAAAGGTGCATTGGTTTCCTAAGTCAGAAAGAATATTTTTTATCATTGCTTTTTAGAGGAATGATGAGAGAGAGAGAGAGAGAGAGAGAGAGAGAGAGAGAGAGAGAGAGAGAGAGAGAGAGAGAGAGAGAGAGAGAGATCAATAATGTAATGAATACCTTTGTTTGACTAGCTAACTAAAAGTGTAGTCCACACTACGACGAAGCGAGACAAACCCTGACAAATGCTTTTGATTAAATCATATCACAGGTGACTAAATATGTGGGTCTCAGATGGATCAGCGTAGCCATGTGAAACATTGCGCTCTCCCTTAATCTGAGGCCTTAAAAACAACGTTTTCCTATTGGTCTAGACTAGATCATAATAACTCCCGACTTATACTGCTATACAACTACAGACATTTTTTAAGTAAGTTAGATGTTTTGAAGTTAAAACATTTTTTAAAATCAATATGTCGCGAACTTCCCATTTAGTATGTTGTTGTCATAGACATAAATAAATATAGACTGGCCGAAGGAAGTAACTTCATGTAACTTGAAAACATGTACATCTATTGTATTCGGATTTCCGAATTATGAAAAATTGCACGATCTTCATTCTTAGAGATTAAAAAAAAACACTCGTGAAAATAATGTAATACTTATACAGGTTATGGCTGAAATAGATATGAATACTTAACTTTTAAACTGCTAATAAATGCTGTATAATAAAGTATACTAAATTGCAAGTCACAAATTTTCGATTCATAAAACTCTTTAATCGGCCAGTCTATATTTATTTATGTCTATGGTTGTTGTTTTTTTTTCTTTTTAGTAAAATAAAAAACACAAAACGTAATTTTAACAGAACAATAAGCAAAAAAAACAAACTTTTTAACAAAGCTTATATTGAGAAATGAAAAGGCATTGTTTAGTTACTGCCATATTTCTAATTATTGTTTAGTGTATCTCCCTATTTCTATATAAAACAAATTTAATACATCACCACTAATTGATTAACTAACTGGTAGTTTTTAAATTGATTTGTGTAGTGTCATCGACAATGAATAACTGTAAAATTGCAACTTGATCCGAGAGTTCGAGATGGAGTAGTTAATATAAGCTTTGTACAAATTTACAGAGAGAGAAAATGAAAAATCACTTTCAGTTGTCACTGGCAGTGTCATGCATCGATGGGCAAAGTGAAACATTAATTAAAACGGTCACAGTAAATGCCTGCATGCCACGCTTCATTGAACATGGACTCAATAAAGCCTACTGACACAGCCAACATTGAACATGGATTCAACAACAACATGAAATTGTAAGCATCTGAACGTATCCTTTAAATGTATTGAAAACATCTTCGTGACGTTGGCATTGCTATTCCATTGATATCAACAGAAGCATTCTTATAGCTTATACGTTACAGACGTTACTTCAAAAGGGAAGATGATTACGTCCTAACCATGTCCCTGTGTTCAATATAGTCATGCATGTTAATCAGTGAGTTAAACTCTGCCAAAATCGTTGATTTTCCTGGCTAATTCAGGCAACCCACTCCATTCTCTAATAGCACTAAGAAAGAAGGAGCATTTGTACAAGTTTGTCCTAGAATATAGAATAAGAAATGTGCCTTTATCTTCGTGTCTTTCTGTGAATTTTATTAGGTTTTGTTTTTGTATTCGTAGATTATGGTTCAGTGTTTTATGTATTCTCATATTTTTGTGTGTGAAAGTTTTGGTGTTCCTTCAGAAAGGAAGACTACAACGTTCAATCAACATTCTGCGAGTTGGCAGGGAATCACGTGACTACAGGCGGAAGCGGATACAACACGAGCAGGCAGCTGTTAAGAAAACGTTTCACTTCTTTTGAGGTATAAAAGAGGGAGGGGGGGGGTGAAGTAGATAAAAACACTTCAAAAGGATATTCTGTGACCATGGCGATAGTTCATATTGGTTCTCTAGCTGAGATCAACTATCCTTTTTGGAGCTAATTGAGATCGATTGAATTTAGTACATACGGCCAATTCCTCTAGTTATAAATCTCAATGTTCTGTTACGACCCAGTCTCTTAATCAGTAGCCATAAAAGTCTCTTAATCAGTAGCCATAAAAGTCTCTTAATCAGTAGCCATAAAAGTCTCTTAATCAGTAGCCATAAAAGTCTCTTAATCAGTAGCCATAAAAGTCTCTTAGTCAGTAGCCATAAACTCCAATGCTACAATCGTTAGCCGAACATTTTAATCCCACAATCGTTAGCCAAACATTTCTATACCTCAATAATTAAATGAACATTCCAACCCCACAATCATAATCCGAACATTTTAATCCCTATCCGGAAGCCGAACCATTATAATTTCTTCTCATAAAGGAAATTAAATATTTGAATTAAAAAAAAAAAAAAAAAAATTCTCCGTAGACCTTTGTCATGTCATCTCACCTTAGTCAAGTTAGAGTCTGCTCTGGCAAGCTTCTCCTTGTCTGCATGTTCATTAAGCTTGACCACACTCGATGTGACTTTACTTCTAGAAGTATCCATGAATCAATCTAGTCAACAGCAGAACCAATCAAGGGCTATCCAAACGAAATAATAATGCTTCGTTCAAACGAAATGCAATGTAAAATGCGAAACTGTTAAACTGACGATCCGGAAAAAATGCGAAACTCGTACTTCCTTTTTAGTTGAGAGGAATAAATCGAGCGTGATCCTTTAGAAAATATTTTTTTTAAAAAGACAGAGAAAAACAATGCACTTTAAATGTCGATAAATTGTGAGACATAATGACGGAACACTCTTGTGATTCTTTAAGTTTCTATCTCGCTGTAAGGAATCTAGTGAGAGTTACTTTCGTTTTTAACGTGGTTTCCGGTATGGTAGACACGTATCAATCTCTATCTCCTAGGAGAAATTAAAGGAAAGACAACTTGTGTTTTTATGATATCGGCAGACAACAGCTAATTCATTGTTATCTGGTTGCTGGCAACAAGACATTGTACGACTGATTAATTATTGATGTCTGAAACGATCTGCATTAATATTTTTTATTACGCGTTCTTATGAAACGATCTAGTAGAATACATAAATACACAACGAATATCTAAATCTATAGTGTAACGCTGTTTGTTTTAGTTTTATTGTGGATATATTTTTTTTTTCAATTGTTTTTCTTGATATATTCTGGGTTTTTTATTGTACAAAAAAATTACACTGTTTTGCTGTACCGGGTATTATTGATCAATGATTATTTATTCAATATTTATTATTGACCCATGATTTATGTTCTAATGTTTGTAGATTTTTTTTACTATTTTATTTTTCGTCTTGAATACAGCTCAAAATGTTGCCCCCCTCTCCCATTCATTTTAACCCATTTCCGCCTACTTCTATTTAATGCAGACATGGCATGTTGATCCTGGCGATTTCCTAGGCTTACGTTTAAATACCATATTGTATCTTAAGCACGTGTAAATTACAAAAAAAAACATTGAGGACACTCTACTACAGTGTAATCCTGAGATATATTCCAAGACCACCGAACACACCAAAAGAATAACACGTCGAAAACAAAACACTGATGTTTGTCTTCGAACAGTCAATTGAAAGATTGATCCGTTCCTTATCACTTCTCAGTCAGTCGGAAAGACGAAAACACTGTCAATCTATGTCTATTTATAGAGATAACAAAGTTTTTTTATATACATTTTTTGCCTTTTTTCCCGACACTTAAATTTCCGAAATGTTGTAGGCCTAATACTCCATCCATATTACAGAGAGCATCGACTTCCCATTACTTTAATAATACTTCGTTGTAATGAATATTAGCCAATCTATAATATAAACTGTGACGTAAGACAATACTAACCAGAAATTCGTGTTTTCCGAAAAGGACAGAATGCACCTTAACTCTTCACGAAAAGAAAATAAAAAGGGGGAAAAAAACACTTGTTATTGAGGAGGCAGCATTGCTTGGTCACCATGGAGATCTGACAGAATGGTAGCAGTCTCGGCAATCGGGGCTGACTTTATCAGAGAAATGAAACATCGGTAGGCGACAGTCCGCTTAGAAAAGTAATCCGCAATAATCTCGGCTTACGCAGTCTCATTCAAATCTTTATTCGTCCTACTGCGCCCACTTTATAATCTCAGTGTCGACTTCTACTTGACGTTGCTGAAGTCTTTTGGAACACAAAAAAACGGTGTGTTTTTTTTTTATTTTTATCGCCAATGAAGTAGAATATAACGGAATAAGTTTTGACTTTTCTAACGGGCGCGTTTCAACTGGAATTGAACTACTTCCTCAGTAAAACAACGGTAAAACAAAGATATTTTAAAATAAAAAGCCTTTTTTTTCTTCTTCTTCACAGAACTCGCGCAAGAAATCACCTTTTCAAACTAAAATGATAAGTTATGTAACTGAACTCTCATATCAATCCAACAAAGAATCTATAACACAATTCCTTAACATGAAGTATCCACAGACAACACAGTAATGTGGGCAGAAATTATATAGAGTCTAGATCCAACTGTACGTATAGAAAGTGACTGGTCGACTTGCAAGGCGTGATTGAACTTTCAACTTAAACTGAAATACACTGACATACAAAAGTCTTTAGTTTCAAATTACACTTGCACGCAGAAGAAAAGAAATTGAAAGCGAGACTGAGAGTTGAAAGGAGTTAGGCCTATTCAGCGTGAACTATTTAAAGTTGTAACTCTCTTCAATGACACCGCTTTTACTATGAACGAAAGATTCCGCCAATTAGATCTTAAGTAGCCTATTCTTCAAATGAAATTTTAGTTTAAACGTAGACCTAGCAGTTTATTTCAATAGACTTAAGCATGTGAGTAATACAGCACGTTAATACTTTTCAAAATGCCAATCTTAAGAACCATTTGATGTTTAATACACATTCCATGGCCTACTCCTATGCAAGATTGTGCATTATGATTGGAACTATTAATTGACCATGCAATGTTGTCCACGTGACCGGTTTCCATGGGGTTTGCTATTGTTCCGTTGCCTCGCTACAAGGAGGATGTGGTGATCCCACGAACCATCTTCTTTCTTTTGTTGTATGTCTGTATGAGCGAGCATGTGTTTACCTTTACTTTTATTATTCTCCAAGCACACGTCTATAGACAAGATACAAAAAAACTCTGCCACAATAGAGCGTTGATTAGTTACACCACACCATTGTAGGATCACATTACTCTGAACACGCTTTACGAAATTACAAAGCTTATCTAAGGAGACGAACTTCAAAGCTTATCTAAGGAGACGAACTTCAAAGCTTATCTAAGGAGACGAACTTCAAAGCTTATCTAAGGAGACGAACTTCAAAGCTTATCTAAGGAGACGAACTTCAAAGCTTATCTAAGGAGACGAACTTCAAAGCTTATCTAAGGAGACGAACTTCAAAGCTTATCTAAGGAGACGAACTTCAAAGCTTATCTAAGGAGACGAACTTCAAAGCTTATCTAAGGAGACGAACTTCAAAGCTTATCTAAGGAGACGAACTTCAAAGCTTATCTAAGGAGACGAACTTCAAAGCTTATCTAAGGAGACGAACTTCAAAGCTTAGCTAAGGAGACGAACTTCAAAGCTTATCTAAGGAGACGAACTTCAAAGCTTATCTAAGGAGACGAACTTCAAAGCTTATCTAAGGAGACGAACTTCAAAGCTTAGCTAAGGAGACGAACTTCAAAGCTTATCTAAGGAGACGAACTTCAAAGCTTATCTAAGGAGACGAACTTCAAAGCTTAGCTAAGGAGACGAACTTCAAAGCTTATCTAAGGAGACGAACTTCAAAGCTTATCTAAGGAGACGAACTTCAAAGCTTATCTAAGGAGACGAACTTCAAAGCTTATCTAAGGAGACGAACTTCAAAGCTTATCCAAGGAGACGAACTTCAAAGCTTATCCAAGGAGACGAACTTCAAAGCTTATCTAAGGAGACGAACTTCAAAGCTTATCTAAGGAGACGAACTTCAAAGCTTATCTAAGGAGACGAACTTCAAAGCTTATCTAAGGAGACGAACTTCAAAGCTTATCTAAGGAGACGAACTTCAAAGCTTATCTAAGGAGACGAACTTCAAAGCTTATCTAAGGAGACGAACTTCAAAGCTTATCTAAGGAGACGAACTTCAAAGCTTATCTAAGGAGACGAACTTCAAAGCTTATCTAAGGAGACGAACTTCAAAGCTTATCTAAGGAGACGAACTTCAAAGCTTATCTAAGGAGACGAACTTCAAAGCTTATCTAAGGAGACGAACTTCAAAGCTTATCTAAGGAGACGAACTTCAAAGCTTATCTAAGGAGACGAACTTCAAAGCTTATCTAAGGAGACGAACTTCAAAGCTTATCTAAGGAGACGAACTTCAAAGCTTAGCTAATGAGACGAGCTTCAAAGCTTAGCTAAGGAGACGAACTTCAAAGCTTATCTAAGGAGACGAACTACGTATGCAACTGTGTCTCTCAATAATGTATAATTTATTTCCCTTTTTTATATAAAAAATTGTTAATTACTAATAAATAATGAGTGATATGTTAATTTTTAAATGATACGTGTTTTGTCAAGAACAATAAATAATTGTGGAAAGTTTCAACTAGTGTTATCTATACTAATAATAATTATTATAATAATATAATACTGAAGGGTTAATTTTCCTTGTTGGTGTCAAGCAAAATTCTTAATTGCATTTTACTAAATCACCGATTTGTTGTGTTTTTTTTTTCATTATTGATTTATGTTTTGTTAGGTACAATAAATAGTTGTGTAAAGTTTCAAGTTGATCCGAGAATGGGAAGTGGGAGAAATAAGCGCTCAAAATTTTTACCTGACAAACAGACAGACATAGTGAGTTGATAAAAGCTTTATAAAAATATTATTTTCATTAGACCTATTTTAGAACAACTTCCATATTTGTGTTTCAAATTGATTCGCCTCTGCTTGGAATAAAATTTCAAAGACAAATTCATGAAGTTGTCTATTGATATTCAATGAAGACCTTTGTGGACTTTAAATAAAAGCATCGTTTCGACATCCATGTTTTACTCCAAACAGAAATAATAGAGAAACAAAACTCATATTTGTATGATATCTAAAGAGAATTGATTAGTAAAACTTTTGTTTAGGATTTTTTTAACCATTTTTTTTTCTTATAAAATTTTGGATCTAAAGCACAGAGGTTTTGTTGTGTTTATATTCTGGTTCACTGTATCTCCTCTAACTCCTTATTATTATTAATCTTTAAGAAAATCTTTTATCATAAAATTGGCAAGAATATTAATGTCTGTACCGTATTAAAGTTTGTCCTCTATAGAGGATTAAAAAAAATGTTCATGGCTATCTTTTTGGTGTCTCCGGTGTAGAGAATGAAGGAAGTGTTAACACGCTATTTGTTCAAGTTCTACGCTAACGTTGTGCACATTTTACTGCTGCAGAATCACATTTTCTGAGCTTTCTCGTTTGTAGCTCACTTTTATTGGATTTAGTTGGCAACAGTGAAGTTCCATTGAGCGTCCTTCACATTGTTTAGTTTATCGTGAAAATACCCAAAGTCATGAGCATTATGTTTGGTTTTGTTCCAGCTTTGAAACAACGTGTAAATGTCTTCATTTCACTTTTCATATCAGATAAAATATTAATTTAATGCGAGCTAAAAGAAAGATAGTGCGGGGGGGGGGTAATTGGCCATATTAATTCGGGTATTTTTTGTATGCAGTGAAACTTCAGTAAAGAGTGATTAACATTGATACACAATGTTTTTTTTTTAATAATCAAAGTGTGAGCCACTGTGGCCCATGCCAACAAAGGTGTGACCAGACGCGCCTCTAACAATACATGTGACAAGACAAGAAAACGAGGATGTCAATGAAACTGACGCATGCTCCAATGAAAATCACCCAAACATGGTGACACCTGACTACGGTACAACAAATGTTTTGTCTCAGAGAAGACAAAAGATGAATGTTGATAGCCACATCGTTTTTATTTTAGTTCCATTTCAATTGAGTAGCTTCCCCTGCTGCCTGGCAACCCAGACAATGGCCTATTTTTTTTTCTCCCTCCACTGGTCTAGCTGGTGTTTGATTAATTATTTCTTGGCTGCTGAGTGTTTAAACATGTCCACCCTTTGCAAGAAAATCTTTATTTGAATTGTGTTCCACACCGGTCTCCTTACCCCTGTTTTTTTTTTTAAAGAATTATGAGAGGACTAATAGACTTGAATACCTTTTATTTAAATATGCATATTTAATCATCTTTATGTTTCTCGTCGACCAAGCAGCCACATTGTAGTGATTTGCAATGAGTCTGGTAGAATAAAATAGAGTTAAACTAGCTTGCGAATGCAAATATCTATTTTCAAATCCACGTTTTTCAACGGTAAACATCGGTCTCACGTGATGTAAGCAACAAGGTCGCAAGAGAAGTGTAAACAGGAAGGTTTTTTTTAAATACATTTTCTTCTCGTAGCTTCAAGTTTCTATCTAAAAGAGTAAATATGTTTAGGAGATCATTAGAAATCTAAAAAAAAATCATTTTGTTACTAGAAGTTTCTGTTTAAAAATGTATATTTATAGGAGACGAGATTATTTCGAAGTGTTAATCAATCTGATCAGTTTATAAGTTTCAAGCCTCATGTTGAGTCTACTACTGTGATTTTATTTTTTACAATTATTATTGAATTCGGATTATATTGCATGATATGTAGTGTGTGTCCAATCTTTCATGATTTCTAATTGAAGGGTTAAATTATCTTTTTTCGAAAAAAATTATTCATAAACAAAGAATTTTTCGGCATGCATTTGGATTTTGGGTCATCAGACTAAATTTCTGAAAATATCAAGACATATAGGTAAAGTAACTCCATTGTAAAAATTGGGTAATTGGATAGTGCATACCGATTGCAAATCCACAGCGCTAAACATTTGTAGCCGCTACAAAATAATCATAGAGGCGAGTACATATAGAGAGGCTCTAGTCACAGCCAACGGAGGTCACGCTCTAGTCGCATTGAAAAATAAAGTGTCAATAACTCTTTCTGATGTCATCAACTCGAACAATATTTTTTTTACTGTTAAAGATATGACCATACTGCAATAAAAGGCTTCAAAGAATCCAACAAATTCTATTGCAACGTATAAAACACCAGAATCTATGTAACCTAAGAACAGAGCTAGACTTGAGAATGGACATGGGGGCCAATCATCTGAGCATGTCTAACCTTAACCAAATTCCGAGTTGGATTTGCCTCATACAGACTATGACTGAGTTGACTTGCCTGATGTTGACAATGGCTTCGTTGACTTTCCTGATATTGACAATGGCTGCGTTGACTTGCCTGATATTGACAATGGCTGCGTTGACTTGGCTGATATTGACAATGGCTGCGTTGACTTGCCTGATATAGACAACGGCTGCGTTGACTTGCCTGATATAGACAACGGCTGCGTTGACTTGCCTGATATAGACAATGGCTGCAGCCAATAAAAGACTATAAAACAACAGCGTCCTTTTTACTGTACAGAAAGTACAGAAAACGAAACCTACGGAATTTGAATTGAATTTGAATGATTTGTACGAGCTTTTCCTCATTTAACGCTAACTATATTTTACTTTTAGCTTTTCAAATTGTTGTCGTATAGCGCTCAATTCATGTTCAAGCATGCTCAATGAACTCTGGTCCAATCTCTTTTGTTGGAGGGGAGGGGGAGCGGGAAGAGTATGTGGGAGAAGGTTTCCATGCTGCCTTCAGGTGCTCAGCAAATACATCTCAGCTCTTGTACAATATTTTAGTTGGCGAATGTATAAGAATGCTCTTGGATTTGAAACGTGGAGGTCGGGGTTGACTCCTCTTTTTCCCCCAGCAAACGCCGCTTCTACCTAAAGAGCTCATTGAATTCCAAAACATTATTTCTTTCTAAGCTTATCATGAGTGGATTGGTTTTAGCGAGGGTAGACCTTGGTCTTTTCTACCACAATATGAGAATCATCGAAATGATTGAACTTCAAAACAAGAACAGGGAATCCATAGGCAGAAAATACATTTCATTATCTTTGTCCTTAGGAAAGACTGGAAAATTTTTTTGTTTGATTTATGTCGTCATAGAGAGTAAGTTGGCACTTCAAAACAAATGGGTAACAGCACTGACAATACTAGTCTATAGTTACCTATAAGTACTAAATACGTGCATTTATCTCCCTTTTTTATTTGGTGGGGGAGGGATTTTACTGAGTTATGGAAAACTTAAAGAATATGCTAAATAATATAAGTCACACATGTATACGACTTTTTTGTTTTTCTTTTCACAAAAAAATTACACGCAGAATGAATGGGAAAGTAAGTTGTCCTTAGACTTTGAAATGTAATGTCTTTTACTGATTAACATGGCTCTGAATACAGCGTGCTGTGATTCAGTTGAAAGTCTACTCATGCAACAACAGTGGAGATGATAAGGAATTGTTCTATTCTATACACTATTCAAAAAGGTAAATATAAAAACTTGTCTAGACTTTGTGAAGTCTTTGAAAGCATGTTTCTTTGATGAGAACGGATCCTCTTCCAGGATATATGTCAGTGCTATTAATACTTTGAATCAGGTTTACCATAAGAACCTTAAAAATAAATCGATTCAAATAATTGCATATTAACTAGATTTGGTACAAGATCTATTTGATTCTAGACAGACTACTGGCTCTATAGCTAAGCTAACGAGACGTGAAGGCCTTGAAATTAACAATTAGTGATTAAAATTATATTACTATTATCATTTTCATTATTGCTTTCTCGCGTGCGTGATCCTAGACAGTAGAGCTTTAGTCTAGTCACACCAATCTTTTTGTGGACCTCATTAGATTGTGGGGGTATCTGTGAAAAGACTGCCGTGCTGCCTTTAGGCGCTCAGCAAACACAAATCAGCTAGTCAAATCTGTAATTATAAATCCATTCAAGTTTCACAGGTAGCCAAGCGGTTTAGGCATATGATATAATATACACTGCCATAAACATAAAGCCTGCTAGCATTACAATACGATAATTATTTCATGTGCATCTAACTCACACTAATTCCGCTGACTGCATCAAGCTGTAAAACTGGATAACTTTCAAATATGATTAGAATGCATTGTACAATGAATAATACTGCATCGATTTTTTTTCCTTTTATTTGACTAGTTCAACTAGTGTTCAGGACACTGACTCATCAACAAAAATAACAAATGAAAATGTATGTTTTTTATTGTTAGTGTGTGTTGCTCCCAGACTGCGTATTGTGTCGCAAAGGTTAAGCTACGTAACTACTGTTTTAAATCAAAGCCACAGAATATTCTTTGCCTCGTAGCCCTTGTCTAGATTCGGTCCTGACTGAATGCAGCCCACATCTGGAGCTTAGCCGATCTAATAAGTTTGATCAGTTCGTGGGGGGGATTCCATATTTACATCAACAAGTCATATCATTTTGGTCCAATATTAAGAGAGAAAGAGAACTAGACACTTTTAAGGGCCTATATACAAGTCAGAATGTTGTAAAATATATATATATATAAGGCAATCGCTGGCCAGCTATGTGAACTCAATATTAACAATGACTTTCATAAATCTTAACAGTGACAAAGATCAGTCAAATCGGATAAGCCAATACAGAAGGAACTCAAAACTTTTGCTTATTTATTTCATAACGTCGATTAGAATCGATTTCTCTTACAAAATTTATGAGCATTGCTTTACTGGGCACAGTCAGGGACAGAAAACTCTTTTACTGAAAGGCAAGATTTTAAAAAGGTGGGAGACAGGACGGGGAGAGAAGGTTTGTCTGCCCCTGTGTAATTATTATAAACATGCAGTTTGTGATTGTTGTTATTATTCCCCCTTGCCACATTTATTATCTCCCCGCGTCTAAATATACGCTTGGTTTTGAGTTACCGTAACACACGAAGCCACCATGATTCTAGGAGTGAAACGCTAAAATAACAATTGGAGTAATTACCTTCTTACGTAAGATCAGAACGAGGCTAGTAATTCCTTGTTTGCTCGGTTATTACTCAGGCTTATAGATCCATGTTTTAGCCTATAATATGCTTTTGACAACACTAAAATATAGAGAAAATGATCCGCAAAAAGTGAAGCGGCACTATGTGAAGGGTTTCAAGTGTGGTGGCACTGACAGTAAACAATATTCACAAAGAGATGGGGGACAAGCACGGATAGAAAAAGGGAAAAGGGAGATGTGTGTAAATCAGCAGTGTAACCTTATCGCTATTCTAGAATCTAGGTTCTAAAGCTAACTTCTTGGAGAATGAATTCAGAATGAGAAATTATGTTGTTTTGTTGTTGTTGTTTTGTTGCTGTTGTTGTTTTTGTCTAGGAAACTTCCTTTGTTACACTACGGCATTTCTCTCTTATTGGCTACTTGAGTATACAATACTACAAAATGAGAAAGGAGTGTCTTTTTAAACGTACTACTACTGTGAACAGTACAGTGGTTATAGATATCTTCAATACTGTTACACAGACAGTTATGCATGGAGCATGATAGGTTTGTGCGTTGGGCTGTAGCTCCTGGTAGCAAGTCCAACTTCTCTCTGTTGGCGCATTAAATAACGTTATAAAGAAACTGAAATAAAGTTATAAAGCTTCTTTTTTTTTTCAATCGATTTAAACAATATTCTTCAATTCAATTTCAAACTACTGTCCTCAACATGCATCCCTCATGCGTGCAATTGCAGATAAAACACTTAACCATAATCTTCAAATACAAAAAAAAAATTAATAAAATACTCAGAAAGACACAAAGATAAAGGCACATTTCTCATTCCATATGCTAGGACAAATTTGTACAAATACTCCTTCTTCCCTAGTGCTATAAGAGCATGGAATGGATTGCCTGACCTAGCCAGGAAAACCAGTGACTTGGCAGAATTTAAGTCATTGGATAATATGCATGACTGAATGCATGACGCGTAGGACGTAATCATCTTTTTTTGAAGTAACGTCTGTATTATATAAGATAAGATGATAAAATTCTGTCTTCTGTCTCCCTTCTCTTCCGCCGCTAAGTCCCTTGTATCTTCGTCAATGCTTCTCAAAAGTTACATCAGACACTAGACACATGGAGTCATGTAGTTACACGAATCAAGTCGTTGAAATTAGTTCTTTTTCTGATGTATTTTGCTTTGAGTGATCTCGCTGCTTCCACTTATCATAACAAGGAATCAACTAGATCAACGGACTAAGTATGTCAACAGTAGCCTGAAACTGTAGCAAATTGAAACCGAAGACACATGCATAATTAAAATGCTATATAAACGCACGCAATAAACTTTCGATTGGTAAGACTTCGCTGAATTTACAATCTCTTAAAACAAGATTTGAAGGCATTACGTTCTAAAAAACTAATTTCGTAGGCGACAAGTGTGTACCCGATGTGTCTGTTATACTACCAGGGTCATTTTTTTTTTACAGTGGCATTGCCAGGCTAAACATAATAAACCAGATAACAAATACCTTGGACTACATGTTCAGCAACAGGTCGAAAAAATGTTTTTGTTTTGATTAATTAATAACATTAATTGGTGGTAAGGGGGATAACTTCGAGGTTGCACCTTGAAACAGCGACTGAAAAAAATGTGGAGTGGAAAAAAAACAATAAGAAAAAAAAATTATTTGAGAGATGAGAAAGCAATCTACCTTAAACCTACATTTTTTGTTCTTTATGGATGTGTAAGCATGTACTAAGGTATAGCTAAAGTTATAGTTTGCATACCAACTAAGGCCAGTGTCTCATTAGCCATGACGTACATTAGCCAAATACGTGTTCTGGAGTGCGTGTTTATTGTATAATCATGGGAAAAGGGGAGCGGATAGTTTTGGTTTTGTAGGATGAGCTTTTTAATGAAACACGAGATGGTCTGGAGTAATTTAAATAAAATAAAAGGGACGGCGTGAAAGATGAAGAGGAGAATAACCAGAGATGTGAGACAGTAACTAGACAGAGATGTGAGACAGTAACTAGACAGAGATGTGAGACAGTAACTAGACAGAGATGTGAGACAGTAACTAGACAGAGATGTGAGACAGTAACTAGACAGAGATGTGAGACAAGAGATGTGAGACAGTAACTAGACAGAGATGTGAAACAAGAGATGTGAGACAAGAGATGTGAGACAGTAACTAGACAGAGATGTGAGACAAGAGATGTGAGACAAGAGATGTGAGACAAGAGATGTGAGACAGTAACTAGACAGAGATGTGAGACAAGAGATGTGAGACAGTAACTAGACAGAGATGTGAGATAGTAACTAGACAGAGATGTGAGACAGTATGAGACAGAAAAGAAGTGAATTATTAGTGAGTTAGGTTTTGTTAAAATTATCATTTCATTTGTAATTCTACATATGTTATGATATATGCACAATCAAGTTGAATGTGTGTATATTTATAATAAAAATTATATCTAAGTTTGTTTTAAAAGAAGTCAGTTCAAATGTATTTAAAGTTTATTTCATTAAAAATGTAATACGCTTACATCGGTTTGTTGAACTAGCTGTTTGGAGCTACAAAACAACGATCGAGTAACAATAATATATCAGCAAATAGATCTACTTAACCAGCGTTAAAACAAAACCAATTGACAATGACCAAATATTTCAGATATTTACAGCAGACAGATCTATTAGAATCAGTGTTAAAGCAGCACCGATTTACAATGACCAAATATGTGAACTATTTACAGCAGACAGATCTACTAATACCAGTGTTGAAGCAGCCCTGATCTACATTGACCAAATATGTCACATGTGTTATCCTGGCAAGAGTGCAATGTTAAGCCATTCATTGAATCCATTGTTCTGTTAAACTAATCGTTCCATGTTTGCAACGAACTGACAAAATGTGTCCCCACTAAAGATAGAGGGACAACCTCTGCACGCAAGTCTGACTACAGCGACGTGGTACGCCCCCCATCTTGTGTAATGCTAAAAGATGTAAAACTCTATGTATAACTAGATGGACATTACAAAATTTTATCGGCAATTAATTTTAAGTTATGTTCTTGTTGACGTGTGCTATATATTAATATTGGCTGTTAAACTGAATGGGAAAATATGCTATAGCAGGCCAGGGCCCTCCATGGGCTTTAGTGCTTCTGGGATGGATGGCTGTTAAACTGAATGGGAAAATGTGCTATAGCAGGCCAGGGCCCTCCTTGGGCTTTAGTGCTTCTGGGATGGATGGCTGTTAAACTGAATGGGAAAATGTGCTATAGCAGGCCAGGGCCCTCCATGGGCTTTAGTGCCACTGGGATGGATGGCTGTTAAACTGAATGGGAAAATGTGCTATAGCAGGCCAGGGTCCCCCATGGGCTTTAGTGCCACTGGGATGGATGGCTGTTAAACTGAATGGGAAAATGTGCTATAGCAGGCTAGGGACCTCCATTTGGGCTTTAGTGCTACTGGGATGGATGGCTGTTAAACTGAATGGGAAAATGTGCTATAGCAGGCTAGGGACCTCCATTTGGGCTTTAGTGCTACTGGGATGGATGGGTGTTAAGGTGAATAAAAATCTGGAATTTAAAATTGACTCACTGTGTGAGTTTGTTTTTCTTTTACTAATGGATTGGCTTGAAATAAAAGAGTTAATTTATTTTTACTTATTTAAGAACATAAGAACTGCGACCAAGATCAGACTCTTCAACACCATTGTTAGGCTAATATTACTTTATGGAGCAGAGGAATAAAGAAACCTCCTCACCACCACGAAAAAAAAAAACAGCTATTCATCAATACCCCAGAAAGATTTGTATGATCCGATGGACAGACAAGATTTCGAATGAGGAACTAGGGCAAAGAAAAAAACAACACAGCACTCAGTTGAAGAAGACGCTGTATATGTAGATGGATAGGCCACACCCATCGCAAGCCTGCATCCAACATTACAAGGCAAGTCCTCACCTGGCACCCCCAGGGAAAGACGAAGAGGGGACGGCCCAGGAAGCAGGGGCCACGCAGATGGGTATGATGTGGGACAGTTGAAGACTCTCGCCTGGAGGAAGCTGGTTGCTGGCCCTCGCCCCAGACGAGATCACAACAGAGATGACAGATATTGTTTTTTTTTAAGCAGAAAGTTGGCAGATTCATGTGAGTTTCTAATTTAAAGAGAAAAATAGTACGCTGGAATGAAAAGAAAATGACTTTGCATTGTTTGTCTATAACTAGCATATGCCATGTACGGATACTCGAATAAAGTCTGTCATTTTTAAGATAAGATAGAAAAAAAATTAAGTACACCGGTTGAGAAAAGCAAAAAAAAAAACAAAAAAAAAACAAACATCTATATTGTAATTGTAATATTGTAAAATAGTTAGAAGAACTAGACTCGTCACGTGTGAATGATGACGTCACTGTCTGTGCTCTGTTCTTGTAAATAAACTTGTAAATAAACAACATGGTACTGTCAACCCTTCTTTAGTTTTCCCCCATTAGCTTTATAATATCTTGACACTATTGAAACTGTAAAGACGGTCTTTACTTCAGCCTGTCTACGTACTAAGGAATAGCCACTCTCTATCTAGGACAATATACAATGAGGGCACTTTGAAAAAGTAAACAGTCATCTGGTTAAGTTTTTACAAACATTTGACATCCTAGACAAGGTTTCATGCATAGAAAATAATTATTTCAGCATCGCTTGTCATTTCAGGGAACGGGGGGAGGGGGGAAATCAAAACCCACGCTCGAGTTTTGGTCGTAAGAGTAATTGACTGATATTGATCAGCAAGTCTTCAATCATTTCTAGAACCATGGTTAATAGAACAGCTGTCTCCACAGTTCACCCCCAAAGGTTCTCGGTTTTCTTGCGGAGTCATGCTACAGATAGTATTAGAAGAATACCGGATGCCCTTGTATAAACTTGAAGCATTCTAATTTCGAAACCATACAAAATAATCATTAGTTTTTTGTTGTTGTTGTTGTTTTTCTAAAGCGTTCAAAATAAATGTTGTATTAAAGTAAAGTACAGGACAAAAAAAAAAATTAGCTGCTATAGATTTGGGAAGGTGGCGCGGTGGCTGTGTGGTTAAGCGCTTGGTTTCTGAACCTGGGGTCCTGGATTCAAATCTTGAGGAAGTCTGGGATTTTGAATTTAGGGATTTTTAGGGCTCCCCTGAGTTTACACAACTCTGATGGGTACCTGACATAAGTTGGGGCAAAGTAAAGGTGGTTGGTCGTTGTGCTAGTCACGTGACACCCTGCACGTTAAACGTTAACAAAAGAAACAAATGACCTTAACTGACCTTAACATCATCTGCCCTATAGATCCAAGGTGTGATAGGGAAACTTTTTTTTACTTATAGATTTGGCAGCTCTATCACGCACCTCAAAGACTTTATCCCGGACGTTAACTCTTCTATGACCAGCCTATCTATTTAAGAATAAATATATTTCAAGAGTTATCTTTCTTTTACCCATCAGCTCTCTACTCTCTAGTAGTTGGATTTCTTTATGTTGCTTTTATCATTCTCATTCACTCACAAACGCCACCAGGACCGGCCTTAGTGCCGATTTGACCGATTACTCCAATTGGGCTCCGCGCCTGGCATGGGCCCCGAAATTTACATTAAGCTTATCACTATCAGTCATGGCTCTTGTCACGGGCTTTAGATATAGGACTTGTAGAGTTAATATATTTAGTGTAGATCTATCGTACGATTGGCGTAACGTTTTTTAACCCACAGGCACCTATTACGTTTGAGTTGCTTCCTATGCATGCTGTATAACAAATGTTGGTAGAATGATCTAATCAATAGTAATAGTTGTTATTGTAAAAAAAAAATTAGGAAAGGGCGGGCCTTATGAATTTCGGGGCCCAATTCAATGGATACTTTCGAGGCCACCTCTTCTAATTTTTGAAATCTTTTTTTTTTATTTTGTCATTGTTGTTGTTTTTGTTTAATAATCTTCTCTCTAGACTGCCTGTTTTTTTTTTTTGTTTTTTTTTTTGGGGGGGGGGGTATTTTTGTTCCCCTTTCATCCTTACCTCCCCATTACCCAGTAGATTTTGGACACATCAGCTCTGTTGTGCCTTCAGCTCTGTTGTGCCTTCAGCTCTGTTGTGCCTTCATTCGCCAATTTATATGCCGTTTCGTTTGTTTTAATTATTAATTACTACCCAACAGTATTGATTCAAAGTTAACACTAGCGTGTTCTAAAACTGATGTGATCTAATTTTAGATTAATTTTAAACTCGTTTTTTTTTTTTAAATAATTAAAAAAAAAAAAATTCGTCTCCGAAATAATTTATTGTTATTGTTAATTTTTTAAATTTTTTTTTTAATTTTTGGAACCAAATATTTGGTGAAAATCTGCCAAAGACCAAGAAATAAAAGTGCCCCGGTAGCACTCAGAGTTTGCCTCAGATTACAGGATAGATTTGAGCTAATGCCAGTAATAGGTTTTATTCCTGCCAGGCCATAACAGGCGACCTAGAATTATCTATACGTTATAAAAATCTCCCTGTGTTTGTGTGTGTGTGTCTTTTCGTTTCATGTTCTATCGACAGACATGTTTTTACTATTGATTAACGCCGAACTGAATTATGAAAATGGGGGAGAGAGGCGGGTGGCTAGGTTCGTATCTATGGCTTAGTATTTTAACAGTCAATAATGGTAGGGTACTAACTAGAGGCGGCTCGGGTGACTAATTGATGTGGTGTTGGGGCTTAGAAAGCGACAGAAATGCTGTAGTAGTAGATTTATCCATGTGACTTGGGATGGGGAGAGGGGGGGGGGGGGTTGACTGGCGACTAAAATAAACGTGAATGTGATTTTATTTACCAAGTAATTCTAGTCTAAGACAAGTGTATGTTTTAGTCTATTGAAACATAATATAGATCATAAGTAATGTAAGTATATGTAGGCCTATTATTTTTTTAAAAACTATTACAGAATTAAGAGATGAACATAAAACTAGTAATTCAGACAATATTTGAATTGTATTAGCTGTTATGGTTATTTTTTTACAAAGCTTCTATCAACTTACTCTGTCTGTCTGGTTAAAAGTTTGTACACGTTATTTCTCCCACACCCAATCTCGAATCAAGCTGAAACTTTAATGAATTATTTAGAATACCTAAAAAAACATGAATCTATCAAAAATGTACCCATTAGTCATTTAATTATTGATAATTGATTATACTGATTGATATCGAATAAGAGAAATAAAGGCTACACTATTGAGAGATATAATTGTAAGTGCGGAGTTCTTTCCCTTAGATAAGCTTTGGTTTGGTTTGGTTTTTTGTTTTCTTAAAGGATTTTTTTAAATATTTTCCTTCTTCAATTATTTGAATGGAAAAATTCAGTGCAATGAAAGTGTCTTCAATAGGTGAGGTATTCGGCCAACATATTTTAGCATAATATTATTTGACATTGGTGTACTTGTAATAAATACTTCCCATGGCATGACCTCGAATAGCCTCTGGGCATCAGGAAACACAGGCAGAGCCAAGTTCAAAGAAATGACTATGCGAGAACTGAGAACTGTTTTACACAAATAAAAATCGGATCACAAACGGAATAGACAGGGTTCACCGATTGGACACCGAGACGACCTGCTAACTGCTGTCAAAAAAACGCTAACTAAAACTTTATGGCCATATCGTAAAGTTCTTAGGGCTCGCAAAAACCTTCCTTCAGGGAACAGTACCAGACAAAAAAAGGAGGCAGACAGAGAAAGATAACAGTAAACAAGAAAAACATAAAGAATACTTTAACACAAAAAAAAAGATGATACGAAGTGTAATTGTATCAATTAGTCTGGATCAGTCGTGTAATTAAAGGACTATTAGACCTAAGCCAACAACAATAAATCTGTGCGATTATATATCATTTAAGTAATTGTTGTTGTTTTTTAGCACTATTTCATGCTTTTAGCTTTTCAATGCGCTATGATCCTATCACTTGTCTGGACCAGTTGGGAAAATGGGTGGGGGGAGGAGAAAGGAATGTCTGGTCGAATTTGACCGTAATCGGTTTTTAAAAGCATTTAGAGAAAAAAAAAAGGGGGACGACCTAAATTCTAACTCATGGCTCACGCCTCCTCAAGCCGACGCACTAACCACTCTGCTAGTGAGGTGCTTATGACTATAGATGATTGTATATGCAAACATTAGAGAAGTCATCGATTATTTTTAGCGAAAATAGAAATAAAATGATTCTTGAACACCAAAAATGCCACAAAGATTTTGTCAATCACGTGCTGTAGATACCAAAGTGAAATTGCTCCAGCAATAACCGCGTCGCAAAAAAAAAAAAAAAAAAATCCTTACATTAGCTTATTTGAGTCACTGATAAATAAAATTGGGTATCACTGTACTGTCTATCGGCCAAGCCTATATAAGTCTTTCTAAATAGTCAATACAAAACACCTGTTGATTACGACTTCAGCTTATCGACATTGGGAACGCTTCAACTCAGCAGACGTCAAGTGCTTGTTCCGTATGCTTACGTTTGATTTGTATCTAAACTTTTCTTGGGCTAGTGCGGCACTTCAAATGACAGTTTCAATGGCTACCTTGCGTCATTTGCATAGCTCGAGGTACTTCTACTTTATCATTTGCTTTCACTCGGCTGTGGCTACTATTCTTCAACACTTTAAGGGCAACAATGGAAACCTGAACATAAAAAAAAAAGGAATTCAAGGCATATAATAAATTCTAGGGCTCCGTTATTCATTGCATTTATGACGATTTAGTGGGGAAAAAAACAACATATTCGCATGTTCTAAAAGACTTCGTCAAATAGGATCTACGTTGAAGTGGGGGGAAGGGGACGGAAGAAATAATAATGGATTCAAACCAAGCCTATAGGCTATAAGTTATATTGTTTTCGACATTTAATTTAAGTACCAAGTTTGTTTGTTGTTGTTTTTTTTTTTTTTTTTGGTGGACGGGGGTATTAATGGATAGAAACGATATTGCTGTAGTCACGGGCGAGGGGTGAAAGTTTGTATGTGTGAATGTATAATTCAATTTTACTTTGTATAGCAACGTTTCTGATACTGTGGGGCGCCCCCCCCCCCGAGTGGAACGCGAAGGTTTTGTTTGTTTTAAACCACACAAAAAAAAATGTTTTATTTCCATTGTATTTCTAAATCCAAATATGTATGTCAGTCACGTAAAAAAACGACATTATTCACAATGTTACAAAAGTGTAGGCAGAGACGTGGTTTTAACTTTTTTACTATTTTCGTGAAAGGCATCTACATCTAGGCCTACATTTACATCTACACAGTGGCGTAGCTAGAGTATATGATGCCTGGTGCGGTACCTCATCTTGATGCCCCCCACCCCAAAAAAAAAAAAAAAAAACTAACTAATTAATAACGTTGCAAAACCTTACTTTTTTGTTCAAAATAATATGTATTCATTCATCAAATATTGTTAATTCTTTCATGGCCTTAATGATCTTTCATGACCACAGCATTATCATAGCCTTGACCCCTGCAGTCCATTATGTCTAAGCCACCCGAAGGCAATTTCTCTAGAATCATCTCAGTGATTCCAGCAGCATGCTTGTCCTTTGTATCGATGAAGTCAATAAAAGACCCACGAACCTGCACCCGTCATTATCCATAACAACATACCGTAAAATTTGGGAAATTTTATCCAGCTTTGAGATGTCAGGTGTACTGTCAAAAATAATAGAGAAATATTTGGCTTGTTTTACTTGCTGTATGATTTGTTTTTTAGCGTGATTCCCCCAATATTGTAATAAATTCATTTTGTATTTGTGGAGACATGTATGTATTCGGTCTGGAACAAAGCTTAGTTCGAAGCACGTGCTCCCTCAAGAGTGGATCGTACTTTGATAGTAATTTTACTAACTCTCCAGGTTTTCGTCTCTTGTATAATCAAATCTTGGGCCTTGTTGTCAATATTGTTCCCTACTCTCAGGCGAACTTCAAGTTCCCTCCAAGCAAGCGATGACTAAATGTGAGCTCTGCTGGTCTCATGTTTTTCTATTTTCGGGGATAACCTCCACCACTCATTGAATCCATCTTTGGATTTAAATGAAGATTTGGTACTTGATCTTGTTGAGAAGAGTATGCAGGGGAAGCAAAATAAGGATTCTTTTTTTTTTTTTTTGGCGAATAACACATCCACTTTCAAAGAACTTTCTCGCCGTTTGACATTTGCCGGAAAAAAAAAGCCTTTGAAAGCTTTCTAGCCTTTCCTTTTGCTGATTCTTGATTTCTATACTCCTCTCTGAATTGACTGTCCATACGCTGAACTGTTTCAGATCCTTGAGTGACAAGGTGTATGCGAATATTATCTGTGACATCAGGCAAATCTCCAATGTCGTTCAGTCTAGAGTTTATTATCCTGCTTTCTGTATTGTTTACACTGTCTGATGGTTCAGCTTCTTTAGTATGAATTTTTGAGGAGTGTACTAAAGACATGCTTGTGTGCTGTCCTTTAGTCTCTAGAAACTGCGATATTGAAGTATTTTCTTCTTTTCAGGATGTCGGCCTCATCATTTTTTTCTGGATTCAATGATAACCGTCTCATCTTGCTTTGTTGCTTTTAATTGTTCAGTTAATTCATACCCAATAACAGCTCGCCTATAGTCGGTGGACTCTGGCAATGATGTGACTTCAAATTGTCTCGATGCTTCTTTAGACTTAAGAAATTTAAGAAACGCACCTCACTGCGGTCAAAGAAACTGCTTTATGCGGATGACATTGTCCTCTGGTCAACCGGCAAGAAAGTCTTCCAAATACAGGCGGCATTACAAGCAGACCTCCAAACCATCTCCTCGTATTGCGACAAATGACAGATTCAGATAAACGTTGCCAAAACGACCTGGTCCCTGTTAAGCCTAGGGATCGACATTCTTAAGGCTCCATTCGAGCTTCAACTCGGTGGGCTGCGACTCCAACGTGAAAACACGCCAAAATATCTAGGGGTGACCCTGGATAGAAAACTAACAATGCTCCAGCACGTCCAGGAAGTTGAAAGAAAAGCCTCGGAGAAGTTAGCGTTACTAAGAAAGCTGGCCAGCACAAAGTGGGGTGCCAAAGCTTACATGCTACGCACATTGTACTTAGGGGCAGTCAGATCACAAATTGAGTCCAGCTATATAGTTCAAGTATATGCTAGTAAAACTGCCCTCGAATCACTCGACCGATTACAATCACAGGCACTAAGGTTCATTTGTGGCACCTTTCGGACAAGCCCAACAAACGCGGCTGAAATCTTAACAAACGTGGCCCCTTTACATTTAAGGAGGGAGAGGGCGGTACTTACAGCCTATGAGCGCTACAAAAGGGGCGACTCTAGGCTACCCACCTCAATATTAGTGCGACAGTGGAGAGAGGAACCGCATAAAAATGCGATCGTTCCTCATTGCGGCCAATTTGTCAAAATCAGCTGGACTCTCCACTGACATAATCCCAATTAGAAGAATTAGTACTTGCCCTCCGTGGAGGAGAATGCCGGCCCGACAAATAAGCATGTCCCTTATAGGGCAAGAGGGAGCCACCAAGAGGCGATTAACACCTGCCATACTCCAAAACTTGGCATCAGCTACACTAAAGTCCTACCCATCAGATGCCATTTTCTGTTATACCGATGGGTCGGTAAAGAGGGACTCCGATAGATCTGGGTATGGAGGCCTTATAGTCTACCCAGACCGGACAGAACCAGAGATGCCGATTTCTCCGTCTGAGTTTAAAAGGGTTTTGAGGCGCCAGCCAGACTAGTCAGTCTTGAGCACTGTTCATCATTTTGTTTACGTTACAGTATTACAATTAACTAGTTAGTTAAAAAAAAACTCGTACAAAACAAAGGTTAGCTTATTTAAAAATATTGACATTACAATAGAATTATTTCCAAAATTAAACTATAAAGATTCATAAAGAAATGAATAAACTAAGACAATTGTTTAGAGCTAGAGTTTAGAAATATATTTGTAAACTCAATATCTAGATTAAACCATTGGACTAAACAATGAAGTAAAAAAAGGTTGGCCTATCTTCTTCTTTTTTATATTACAGAGCATTGGTCAGTGTAGTAACAACATGCACCGTGTGTCCGAAATAAATCTAGTAAATTAGATACAAACTGTTCTATAGCTTACATTGTATGGAAGAAATAGTCAAGGAGATGAAACAAAATAGCGACATGACTAGTTTATAAATCGTTAGTTCATGTTTAAAATACAGCAGTTTATGTTTGTTCGTGTCCATACAATTAGTCGTTTTTACTGAAAAGCTCACGGAAATAGGAAATTAATACACACTGGGGGAAATTTGGTGCCCCTCTCCACTTGGTGCCCTATGCGGCCCGCACCACCCGCACATTGGTAGCTACGTCACTGCATCTACATTTACATCTTCATCTACATCTACATCAAGATGGAGTCACAACTTTCTTTTGAAGAATTCACTTTCATGCATTCACTGGGTTTTTTTCGTCAGAAAAGTCAAATATCTCCCAACTGGCATACCGTCGCTTTCTTGACTTCTTTTTGGATGAACCAATTAAGCGTTGTGTAGGTTAGTCGGAATGAATGAGAGGATGACGGGAAGTGTGACGGATGTAACGTTGTGGTAGATTAAAATAAATATGACAAGGACGGTGTTCTTTTCGTTCTTATCAACTGCAGCCCTAGTGGTCAGTCGCCAACCTAGTGGTCAGCCGCAGCACTAGTGGTCAGCCGCAACCCTAGTGGTCAACCGCCACCCTAGTGGTCAGCCGCCACCCTAAAGGTTAGCCGCAACCCTAGAGGTCAGCCGCCATCCTTGTGGTCAGTCGCCAACCTAGTGGTCAGCCGCAGCACTAGTTGTCAGCCGCAACCCTAGTGGTCAACCGCCACCCTAGTGGTCAGCCTCCACCCTAATGGTTAGCCGCAACCCTAGAGGTCAGCCGCCACCCTTGTGGTTAGCCGCAAACCTAACGGTCAGCCGCAGCCCAAGTGGTCAGCCGCAACCCTAGTGGTCAACCTCAGCCCTAGTTAACATTGTTAGTCGTCGAGATGCCCGAACAAGTCACAGACCGAAAACAACCCAATAGAAGAAAGTCTATCTGGAGGGACAGGAGAGCTGCCTGGTCTGGAAACTACAGCGCAGTTCATCGTTGATATTGGACCCTCCAACATAAAAATGAGGACGCATTTATATAAATGAAATAAATTAGTGTTACGTTGCGTCTTGGTTGATTGGGTGTAGTTATGATAAATTTTACCATAAATACATAAATATTTAGAAATGAATAAAGCACAGAACAAATCCAAGAATAGAAATACTAAGCACTTTAATTAATAATCCAACGAGAATAATCGCATCAGTTAAAATCACAACCCTAAAATCTTTTTAACTAGTATTAGGCCTATAAGATAAACCTTTTAAAAAAACTTCGATAGTCCACTTGTTTTCTGTAAACACTGTTTACACGAGAACTACTAAAATCTAGATTCACCTCGCAGCTTCTATTTTTACCAGTGATTCCCAAAGTGGTCTAAATAGACCCCCAGGAGTCTACGAAATTGAAAAAGTAAATTGGGGTTCTATAAAATGGGCACGGGGATCTACGATAATGAATCTCATTTCAGCAGGTCGTGACTTTCATTTTGATATCCCGTTAGTGGAATTATTTTATACACGCATTTATGATTTGTACTTTACTAAATGCTCGATTGAAAAATCGTAGTATTTAATTTTATAACTCTATTTAAATAGCTTAATTTTGTCTAGTTGTAACTTAAACAAAAATAAATGTAGACTGTACAGTGTTGAGTATTTGAAATTGGATTTCATTCCTTCCTTGTCAAACAAACCATTGTTTATGTGCCTTTTTAATGACGCAATGAAACCAATTAAGCTGGAGGATCATTTGAGACGATGACACCCTGATAAAAAAACATAAAGATTTGAAAAACTTTCAAACACTCAAAGATAAAGTTCAGAATAGACCCACAAAATCTTGATCGACATCATATAGTAAGATGAGTTATAACAGTAAAAGCTTCTTCTTCTTCGTACTTATAATTATGCTGGAGAGCTCAGATGACTAGACAAGTATTTGAGATGAACTGATGAAAAGTGGTATCCAGATCGGGCATCTCTCCATATAGTTTCTCTTCTATGGTGGTGTTTTGGGGCCAATGTCTTATTCGAGCCTTTTGGTGCAGAATGCAGTTTTGAAGGACATGGTCAGCATTCTCTGGTGGCACTCCACATGGGCGAATTTCACTGGTCCCAATTTTTTTGTCTCATTCTGTTGTGTCTGGATCTTATGTGAAAAATTAGACGTCGGTCGTATAAGGATAGTTTATAATTGGCGTCGTCCTTCTTGTAATTCGGATGATAGTTTGTCCATTTCTCGATTTTTTTATTTACTATTAGTTTCTATATTTCTATTTGTTCTCCAACACTTGGCAAGTGTGTCAACCTTCTCATTTCCTTTTATTTCAATATTTGCTGGTATCCATTGGAGAACAGTTTTCTTGCTGTTGTTGTTGAGCTTTATAAGTGCTGTCCTGAATCATTAGAGGAAATAGAGTTTTTCAAGTTTTGAAGGACTATTTTTGCATCGGTTAGGAAAACATTCTGTGTGGCGTACTTGGGTGATTTGCTAGCGTGGTAGCTGCTAGTTCCGGTGCTTCCCTTTCCGCTCTGAGGCTATCAGAGATCTCATCATCGGCAATGGACTTAATTTATTAATTAATTATTCTCCATTTGGCCATTCGTTGAGTACTCCAGCTCCTCCTGTATATTGACTTCTTGAGATAAACTCTGACCCAATGGTTGTTAGGGTAACGAATTGGTAGAAGAGGGTTCACTAAATTCTTGAGCACTGTAAGATTGTAGTCAAGATTTTCTTTCTTCTTATGTAATTTTTTTGCAAACAACATATTTCTCCAAATTACACATTTCTCTATACAGCTGGCTGAGTCAACCTTATATGGTAATGGGATATTTTTATTGGCATATGTTGGATTTATTACAGATATAAAAACAAATCCACAAAATAAGAAATATGTTCTTTGCGAAAACTTTTACAATGATACTTAAGACAATATTTAATGTTTGGAAGGACTTCTTCATAGAACAACAAATCCCTAAATAAAACATAATCTCCCTAGCAATGAATGATGAGCTTGCAAACCTTTTAAAACAAACCGTTTCCAGTGTGTTTGATAATTGTATGATATACGTAGTAACAATTATTTTGGTTTAAATCTGAATTTCGTTTATAAAAAGATTTTGGTTTAAATCTGAATTTTGTTAATAAAAAGATATAACTTAAAATGTAGCTTTGAAATACTTTTTTTTACTATTTGACTCACTGATTATAAATAAGTTATAAAAAACGTAAAATTTGAAGTTAATGAATTTTCATAAATGAAATATAACTGAAGCCAAAACTAACAAGAAAATTATTTTCAAAAAAAAAAAAAAGCTCATATTAAGAGTAGCTGTATCGATTAGTTTGGATCAGTCATGTAATTAAATTTGTAATAAATGTAGATTAACACTAATAAATCTGTGCTATAAGAAATATTCTAACCAATTGTTTTTTGCTTAACGTAATTTCATGCTTTTAGCTTTCCCAATACGCTAAGATCCTATCACGTGTACAAAATTTTATAAGACAAGAGTTAGTAGATATAAGCTTTATAACAATTCTTACGAACGAAGCCAGAAATGCTTAACAAGCATTTCTCGGTAAGTGAATGTGTTTTAGATGGGGGTTTTTATGCACGTATTTTGTATACAATTTTAAGACGCGATATGCGATATAGTTATAACCAAAGAGCCAGCCTCATGTTCGTGAGGCTAAAAAAAACAACAACTGCCTTTTAACCTACATTGCTTACCAAAACAGCGTAGCTACTGAAGCGACCTACGGGTTTGAGTGAAAACACAAAACTCCGTTTGTGTAAGTGTTACGCTTTCCCTTTGCTTGTCAAAGGAAGTCATCGGATCAGTAAAAGCAACCTGTCTAAAACATTGGCTTTTTATGGGACAAAAATCAATGAACATTCAGTCTATATTACGAGTGGATTACGTTCAAGTAGGAAAGGCACAAAAGAGTTACAATAAATCTTTAAATGCAAGCATCTGTTTCAATAGATTACAGGCATGCAGCATGTCAAACGTATTATATCTAGTTACTATAGATTTAGATCTATCATAATGAAAGAATTAGATGTATGTATGCAGAGGCATGTCAGAATTGGGAGAAAAGGGAGGATGAAAAAAAAACAGACATTTTATGTCTATGTACAGGCCAGCGGAATATGTTTTATTGTTCATTGTTGACATGTTGTCTTGATCTGCACTGGGTAATATGAGACAAGACTAGTCACTAGACTTTTTTTTACTTTTGGTAAAAACAAACCCCCACTCCACAAATTATATCATATATATATATATATATATATATATATATATATATATATATATATATATATATATATATGTATGTATGTATGTATGTATGTATGTATGTATGTATGTATGTATGTATGTATGTATGTATGTATGTATGTATGTGTATGTATGTATGTATGTATGTATGTATGTATGTATGTATGTATGTATGTGTATGTGTGTGTATGTGTATGTGTGTGTGAGAGAGAGAGAGAGAGAGAAGACTAGGATTTTCATTTTCGGTACCAGACGGCGGCTGGGGAAAAGTAAATGCGGTTGGTCGTTGTGCTGACCACATAACACACTCGATAACCGTGAGCCACAGACAGATGACCTTTACATTATCTACCCTATAGATTTGAAATAGTATATTTAATCAAATTATATTCATTTTGCTAATGGCAAAAAAACAACACATTTTAATATTAATTGCGATATGCCACACAAGTAACTTTTTCACCAATTCAACTTTTTGGTTTCATCTTTTAATTATTTATTAAAAGCCTCCGTAATAGAGATTATGAGAATTGTGCATGTAAGCATTGTACAAATGAGCTTGCATTTTTACATGTCAACATTCTGGCAGGCAAAAAGGAAGAACCCCCTTAATACTGGGAAGAGACGAAAGCTGAGCTCGTTTGGTCATATCATATCTCTCTATCAAAAGTCATTCTTCAAAGTATAGTGAAGGGATCATGAAGAAGGGGCCTCCAAAGAAAACATAAAAGAATGGACTGGTCTCTCTCTTAATATCCTGCTAAGAACAGCTGCTGACTGGGAAAAGTAGAGGGATTTGGTTACACGAACTATTTAAAAAAGGAGAAAAATCTGACCCAGGGAACTACAGACCAGTATCACTTACCAGCATCACATGTAAAATCCTAGAACACATAATATGTAGCAACATCATAAACCACTTAGACAAACATAATGTCCTCACACCATACCAACATGGCTTTAGGAAATATAGATCATGTGAAACACAACTAATAGGACTAATTGATGATTTTTCAAAAGGTTTAGATAATAGTGAACAAATAGATGCTATCTTACTAGATTTTTCTAAGGCTTTTGACAAAGTTCACCACCATAGTTTGCTTAAAAAATTAAAATATTTCGGCATTAATGGTCCACTGCATCAGTGGATTAAAGACTTTCTGATAGGGAGAGAACAAACTGTAATAATAAATGGCTCTAAATCAACACCGATAACAGTAAACTCAGGTGTACCTCAAGGTACAGTCTTGGGTCCACTACTATTTTTAATTTACATAAATGATTTACCAAATTGCATTAGTTCAGGAACAAAAGTCAGATTATTTGCAGACGATTGCATAATATATAGAACAATAAAAACAACACAAGACACAGATATTTTACAAAGAGAATTAGATGAATTACAGAAATGGGAATCAAATTGGAGCATGTCTTTCCACCCAGAAAAATGTCAGTTGTTAAGAGTAACAAAAAAACTAAAACAAATTAATTCCACTTATCTTATTCATGGCAAACCAGTATCACAGACTAAAAACGCAAAATACCTAGGTGTTATAATAAATGAAAAACTATCATGGAATACACATATTGATGAAACTACAAAAAAATCAAACAAAGCATTAGGATTTATTAAAAGAAATTTCTATAAATCAAATAAGAACATAAAACTAAAATGTTACTTAACCTTGGTTAGGCCAATAATAGAATATGCATCTTCCGTTTGGGACCCCTCAACTCAAGAAAACATTAAGAAACTGGAACAGACACAAAATAGAGCAGTGAGATTCATAACAAACGAATATTCACATTTGACTAGAGTAACACCTTTAGTAAAATCACTAAATTTAGAAAGCCTTCAGGACAGAAGGCTCAAAAGTAAAGTAGCAATCATACATAAAACACTGAACCATAATCTTCAAATACAAAAACAAAATTTAATAAAATACTCTGAAAGACACAAAGATAAAGGCACATTCCTCGTCCCATATGCTAGGACAAATTTGTACAAATACTCCTTCTTCCCTAGTGCTATTAGAGCATGGAATGGGTTGCCTGAGCTAGCCAGGAAAACCAGTGACTTGGCAGAATTTAAGTCATTGGTTAATATGCATGACTAAATGCATGACGCGTAGGACGTAATCATCTTCTTTTTTGAAGTAACGTCTGTATTATATAAGATAAGATAAGAAGATAACTGTCACAGCACTCCTACGACGAAAGTCAAGAGACAGGCGATGGTGATGAAACATTGTTGTGTTTCTAAGTCATTACATAGATCTATAAACTTGTTATTCAGCATAACATAAATTGTCATAAATTAATATACACAAACACACACACACATTATATATATATATATATATATATATATATATATATATATATATATATATATATATATATATATATATATATATATATATATATATATATAAACTATTATTTCAAACGGCATATTACAGTCCTAGCTACTATAATTAATTACGTAGTTTTCCTAATGTTTAGACCAGCTATTGCAGCTGTGTGTTTGCTGGATTAACCATTGTAGGCCTACTAGTAGGCTATTATAATTAAGAGCAACAAAAACAACAAAACTGTTAAATACATACAGTGTTATGATCTAGATTTAGCTGTAGACAAGTCAGTTCTAAAGATCTAGAATCTGCTAGATCTAGATATTATATATCTAGGTCACCCTAGGCCTAGGTTTCATATATACCCTAAATCGCCAAAACAGTGTAAACGGTCCGAGTTGTCAGTCTGATTTTAGACCGAGATATAGATCTAAATAATAGAGGGTAGATCGAGTTGAATCCCCAAAACTTACCAGCTCCGATGGGGGTCTTGAAGGTGGTCTGCTAATCTGACTTTGACTTAGCGTTTGATGACTGCTACGGTGACTGTTGTAGTTATTTAACGTTCCTCGGCTCATTTCACTGGAAAGGTTGTAGTGTTACAGTATCAGAAGAGAAAAACGCGATCAATCCAATATATGAACAGCATTTATTATGTCATTTACAAAAATATAAACTGTTCCAAATCAATAACACGTTTTTAGATATCTACATCTCAAAAGGTTTCAGGCCTTACGCGGTTTCCAGGTAGTGTTCTGCTTGTTGTGATGGAATCACGTGACGACGCACTTGACTCAGGGGAAGCCACTCAATATCATAGTGTTCTGTGTGCGTGATGTAAGTGTAGTGTAGCTTCCCTTTACGGTTTGTTCTCATAAATAATAAATAAGATAAAAACAGAAACATTCTTCCCAAGACGATCGAAGATTCGAGACAACAGAATTTTAAATTTAACAATGTAGGTTCCAGTTGTTGTTGTTTTTTTTCAAAATGACTAATTTTGCATCTATGTGGGCCTACTGCTACAACACAAGGTATTGTTACTGAGCTGGCTAATTGAAATTGAAACCTGTCCAGTCTATTATAGATTTACAAACAACAGTGCGCGCATTACTTTGTTTGATATTTGCCTAATTATGTTTATTATAAATAGTAGCCATTAGTAGGCACTGAAATTCTATGTATTGTGTTAAAGAACATCCTAATTGACAACCTTATCTTATCTTATATAATACAGACGCTACTTAAAAAAAAGAAGATGATTACGTCCTACGCGTCATGCAATGGTTATGCATGGTTATGCATGCGCTAGCTGTGGCAAAATATGTATTGTATTGTATTGTATATTGTATATTGTATTCCTCATTAATCTTCGAACTCGAAGACAAGCCTTATTATTTCATTTCTAGTGCAATGGGATTTGTGGAAAACATATTTAAGAAATTTAAAATACGTCATACGAAAATAAAACATTGTGACAGGAAGTGCAGCAGTTTCATGTAGGCATCATTAACTCATTATTTCTAAGTAAATGCACATGATATTTTAATTTACCTAGTCGTAGACTATGAGAGGCGTGAATTGAATTAACTTCGCTAAGGTCAATGACCAACGTACCCTAGTAGGCCTAGGCCTAACGTAATATAATAGATCCACATATATAGGCCTAAAAGAGCTGGTCGGATCGAGATATAGCTTAGCTAAACGATCAAGTCGCTTGTTGTGCAGAATTACAATTTTGATGTCTTAAAAATTACTTATTTAACTTGCAGATTAAATTGAACCAAATGTGTATTTGACATCTAGAACTAATATGTGAATAGCTTTGAGATAATTATTTTCACCCAAACACCTTGTTGTAGGGCCACAAGCTAAGGTGTAAGGATCTAAATGAACTGTTTAAGTGTGCGCGCATGATTCTATTATATATGCCAGTGATATTATTTTAGTTCTTCATTAATCGAAAACCAAGAAAATTTATTGTGAGAAAATGGCTTCCAAAGTCACCGAAGGAGCACTAACTTTATTAAAAACTCTTCCTCGAGTGGCACTTAACAATATAAAGGACTTACCTACGACATTATATGTGGGTACCGATATAATATATATGAAGATAATGTTAATTACGTTTTAGCGTCTGTAATCATTTGAGACCACATTTGCTTATCGATCAGAATAGTCAATAGATCTAGTCTAAGACTAAAATAAAAACTTTAATTTTAAACTAAAAAGTCAAGCAGTTTCATGAGTTTGTCTCAGGCTCAGTGACACTCAGTCTCAGAGACTCAGTTGTGTGAGTTACTTGTTAGGACCCAGTTACATTGAGCTAGGTGTTAGTAACACAGTGTTAGCAGTCTGACTCTCTGAGTGAACTAAGTTACTGTCTAGTAGTAGTAACACTTAGAAACAGTAACACTAACACTACACAGTCAACTCAATCATAAATTATCATAACTCACTATGTGACTCCACACTAAGTTAGTCTGACTAAGTTATACTGATACTCATTTATTTAGTGTGTGTGTTAGTCATTAGTGACATTAGTCATTACTCACTCAGAGTCACTGAACTGTCTTAGAAAGTGTCTACATATAACATATAGATTCTATGAATATGATACTATGATCAGACTATCATGAGTTGAGTATGACTACTGACTGAGACTCTTGACTCTTCCTACTAGATTCTAGATCTATAGTATACTTCTATAGTATTCTATATGTAGTTGGGAGGACATAATATACGGGTCGGCTGAACTTGACCAAGCACCGGTCAGCAAAGGGTCAAGTTGACCTCTGCCCCGGTAGCTGGGATTAGAATTCCTTTTCCTGCTGGCATCCTCCATTAAAACTTGCTCCTACGCACCTACTCCAATACCACCTTGTCTGATCCTGCTGTGTTTGTCCTAAGTTAATTGTTTTGACCAAGGCTGCAGGTTTTTTTTACTTAATACAATTATACTCTAACTTAATACAATTATATATTAAAAAAATAACTAACTTAACTACCCTGAAAGTAAAAAAAAACAACAACCGGAATATCTCAAATGGCACAATATAAAATAAAATAGTACTTGTCAGCTTCTGACTTGATTGGAAGGTTCCGAAGGCTCCACTTATCGTCTGACAGGGAGGTCTGGTAGACTCTTTCTTCGGATCCCACTTCTGACACCAAAAGATTCTGTGGTGGGTTCAGCACAGAATATGACAACCAAAATGACGAAGCAAGTCAGGAGGCTTATTTCAAGTTTAATGTACACAAAAAAAACCTGATTCCTGTATTCCTTTGTATAGAAAAAAATATCGAAGTGCTATCGATTCAAAACACATTGAGTGACATTGTAGATATCTAGTCTAGATATCTAGTCTAGAGGCTCGAATAAGACATTGGCCCCAAAATACCCCAATAGAAAGAAAACTATTTAGAGAACTCTCTGATTTGGAAACCACTGTGTAGTTCATCTCATATATTGGTCTAGTCATCTGAATGCTCCAACATAAAAATGAAAATGAGGAAGAAGAAGAAGAGAATTGCTTTGATTTTTTTATTACACTGTTGTTCAATCAATGAGAAATAACACAATTTCTAGAGTGTTCTCCTTCATTGTTACATACTATGTTGTGCTAAACATACAGTAAAAACTATAAATCAGGAGTAAGTGCTTATAAGTAGAATTTTAGGCTTGAGTTCAAGGTCTAGAATCTAACTCTAGGAATTTAGTGTTATGGACAGTTAAGTTTAAGGATAACTTAACAGCTAATCTTGATTGTATAGTATAATTGATATAGTGTTCCGTTACATTTAATTTTTAACATTGTATGCACCGGGAAAACAATTTTTAAAATTATTACTGTCCAACAGCTGATGAGTAGCCAGATAGTTTCACTTATAGGTCAAACCATTGTAGAAATAAATAATAATTCCCACATTAAACAAAAAAAAAAAGATTAGTTCCATATATGTATTATCTTTTTATCAATTTTTTATTTTGTGTTTTGATATTTTCAGAAAAAAAAAACAGATAGGGCAGCTGGCAGGAAGAAAAAAGGTCGAGGTGACAAGGGTCAGGGTGCGAGAGGTACATGGGATCCTATTGGGTATGAGGGAGGACAAGCTCCTCTGATCCTTACAACACCTGTAGAGAAACACTATGGAAAATATGCGTGAGTATTTTTATCACTTCAATGGGAGCTGGATATTTATGTTTACTTTTGTTTTTGAAAGCAATTAGTACATAATGTCTACCCTTTATTAACTTTGTAATTTTTATAAATTCTATAAAAGTGTGTTGATCCTCTCAAATCAGGCTCTCTGCAAACACTGCTCTATATGAACACCACCAACTCAAGACATTGACAGCTCAGGCTCTAAATAACATGATTCTTTATTGATTGTAATAAATAATAGCCAAATACTGTACAATTGCCATCACTAAAGATCTAGCTGTAACCATTGTACTCAATTTGTAGTGAACTCTCTGTCTTGTCTTAAACTTGGTTGAATTCAACTGTCTCAGACTCACTTCACTGTGGACTAACAGTACCAGACTGAAATGTATTGACTCTGACACACTGTCTTTAGATAGGGTTCATCAAGGCCTTCTAGAAAAATTACAGAAAATACCAGTCCTGATCCCATGACCATATCACAGGTGATTTACAGGTGTAGAGTTCATACCTGTAATGTCCTTTGATACAGTTGACCACTAAGTAGCACGCTGATCTGTGTTACATGTGTCAGCTGATAGCACACACAGCTACTCCTACCTATGTTACCACTACAGCTATGTAATGTCAAAGCAAGTGAATAAATACAATATGTTACACTTATCTCCATCCTTAAAGACTAGGATTATGTTTATGACAGAACTTTAAACAGCACCTTTTCAATAATACCAGTGGCATTAAGTGTTCTTTAAGAGATGATCTAGTTTCAAACCTGTGTAATTTCATCTTAATTTGTCCATTTTTTTCACAAATTCTTATTGAATTATATTTTTTCTACAATCTAAAATTAACTAGATAATATACACATATATTTAAATTCTTGTCAAGACCTATTTTAATTTTATAAATTCATTGCAGAGTACGTCGACAGTATCCACCTATCAGCTTGCTAGAAGTACAAAGACTTATCGACCTACAAAGAGTGGACATTAAACGACCAATAGACATTACGTCCATTTGCAATACAAATCTTTACCATCTGGATGTTTCTAAGAATCATTTTGGTTTCAATCTCACAGAAGAGGTTCATTTTCATTTTGATTTATTGTTTTATGAATAAAAATTATCATTTTATTATATTCATTATTTTTGTCTATCTCCTTCTTCTCCTTCTGAACTCTCTCTCTGTGTGTTAATAAGATTTTCTTGTTTTGTTCAACATTTTTTTTCATGATACCAACTTATAATCTGCAAGTATACACATACATTATCATTATTGCTTAAAATTTTTTGTATACCTTTTTAAAAAGTAAATTGGAGAAAGTAAAGCGGTTGATCATTGTGCTGGCCACATGACACCCTTGTTAACATTCGGCCATAGAAACAAATGACCTTTACGTCATCTCCCCTATTGATTGCAAAGTCTGAAAGGGGAACATAACTTTTTGTGATAAATATTCAGTCTCTTTTTGTCATAGCAATTATTCCTGATCAATATACATAATTCTGCTTAGAAACTCATCCATTTGAGTGTTTTACACATTTTATATTTCTCATTTACTAGTCTTTAATAAATTCAAAATTAATTTGTCTTTATCTACTCTAATCAATTTTGTTTTAATATGGTCTTGATCTGTCTGTATAAATCTTAGATTCCTTTTTTTTCTTTTCCTAACAGGGTTGTGATGTCTTCAATGCTAAAGTCAACTTAGAAGTTCAGTGGGTAACAGAACTGGTTATTGCTGCTGTTGAGAGAAATGGTGGTACCATCACTACACGCTACTATGATCCACAATGCGTGGCGGCACTCAATAACCCAAAGGCTTTTTTCGAGAAAGGTCTACCAATACCAAAATGTAAACTTCCCCCGCAGGTAACCATTATAGAAAAATAAAAGTTTAATGACTTTCCGTGGTGCCCATAGATTTATCTGCTTTTAAAGTCCAGAGTAAGATATTTTTAACTAGTACTCTTGATGTCTTAGAATTCACTGAGACCTAGTTTGTTTCCATTCCACCACACCTCTGCCTCCACTTCTTCTCTACTGTATACCTAATGATGTCAGTTTTTTCATCTCTTACAATTTTGTAGTGCTGATAGGTAATTTCATGTGCCAAGATTTCTTTTAATTTTTTTTCCCCTAGTAAGAATAAAAAAACAAAATGAAAAAGAAGAGTTTAATTTCACACATTTGCATATTGCCCTTTGGGTCCATTAATTGGTAATTTCTATATTTTTAGTTTGTTAATACAGTGAGCCCCTGCTTAAGGACAGGGTTAGGGACCAGAAAATGTGTGTTTCTTCATTAATTGTGACCCAAGATTGCTACTTCACCACGAATGCTGCTGTTGTGTAAGCTGAATTCACATTGAAAGTGATGGAACCAACCTTTGCTTGTGCTGAATGTTTCAGTGCACTCTTCACCCTCACATGCTTTTAGTGTGGCATTGATGCTTAATGCCTTGCTCTTTACGATATGGACTATAGGGTGCTTTCTTACTTATTTGGTCGCTAAACCAAACGCCAACATTTTTTCTATTTCATGGATCAGGCCCTTACGCTCTCTGGTGAGAACAGCCTTACATCTCTCAGTACTCTTTTCATGCCTCTTTTTCTCTTTGAGTATGGTTGAAATGAGAAAATCCCATGCTACTAGCTGTTGCTAATGGTGGAATGAGAAAACCCCATGCTACTAGTGATTGCTAAGACTTTCATTTTACCTTCGCACTTCTGTATGATCTTATCTTCATGTCTAGGTCATGGTTTTTCTGGGTTTCTTATAGTAAATTCCTGTCGGTTTATTTCTTATTAATGCATTTCCTATTTTTGTGGCAGAGAAAATAAAATGAAGTCAAAATGTCTTTGTGTTCATGGCATTGTTATAATGAAATTAGATTTCATTTAAACTCCATTTTTTCTAATTTAATTGCATAAAAATAACAAAATGCCATATAAAGATCTAACAGGCTTAACAAACGCATTTTCTTTTTTCAGGACGCTCTAGAATTCTACTCAAACCCAAATAATCGTGGCTATTTAGCTGATCCAGAAAAGGTGCTTGAAGCTCGGGAAAAACTTGCCCAAAAGTATGGCTACAAATTACCAGATTTAAGCAGCGACCCTGTCAAGTCCTTGCTCCTGATGAGAAAAGATCCTTTACAGATATTTTATGGTCTTGAACCTGGTTGGATTGTCAATATGGCTGATAAATGTATTTTGAAGCCTAAAGATGAAGATTATCTCAGATATTATGCTAATGTTTACTGAAATTATATTAATAAAAAAGAATTATTCAAATGTTTTGGTCTTTTTTTTTATTTTTCTCTACAAGAAAAAGAAAATTGAATTGTCTCAAGGAATGGTGAAAAGATAAGTTCATTATTTCCATTGCTAAAGTTTGAGTTGATGTCATGACTTAATTAGTAACATTCTCTTATTGTCTTACAAGTTTCAGACACTCCTTTTTAAACCTGCAGGACCAGCATGGCAATAAGTGCATACCAGGGTTAAATGTATACACAGAGTAAAGCTTAGTTAGCTGCTATAGTCCAATTTCTTTTATTCAAATGATAAGCAAATACATTTATGGTGCAAAAGTCAAATTTATTTTATATAATTTATCACTGCTAGTAGAATCCCATTGGTATTATTAAATTAATTTGATTTTCCAAATACACCACAGAAAAACTATGGTGACAACACAGAAGAAAAAAAAGATATTCATTGTTACTATCTTAAACACAAAGTTTGCATAGCAGAACAAATACTAGTGGGACACTACCTCCTTCAACTTATACTGATTAGATCATTACATCTAGTCTGTCTAGTAAACATAACCAAATACTTAAAATTTGTGTATACACCATGAAAACATGAATTAATTATTATTAACTACTTCACCTCCCTATGTATCATTTTTGTATGTAATGTTAAAAAAATCTGATCTTTTTTATACTTTACATTGTACAAATTCAATCAAATAAAAGAACTCAGTTTGCTAAAGACTAATGAATAAAATGCTCACAATAGCTGAAATACAGAGTAAGCACTACTGCAAGGCAACACTTGTTTAATTACACAGGTGTGTGGTTTCAGTGAACAAACTAGGTCTGAACTATTCAACCAGTACAGAGCACTATTACACACAACTTAGTATATTATTAAAGCCTATGCTCAAATTTGAAGTACTTGCCTCTGTTAGTAATCTATAGATATGCAGTTTTATTCAAATACATTTTCAAAGATATGTTTGTAATTGTTTTTAAACAAACATTTTTGTTCCATAATTGAATTGAATATTATTTTTCTTAATCCCTCCCTCCCTTCCAATTTTCTTTGAACAATCTCTATTAGATTTGTGTCAATGTGAGAGAAATAAAGAAACACACAATACTTCCAGGGTACTCATTTTAATATCACCTTTTCTAGTGTTACAGATAATGTGCTGCCCAGAAGACAATTTGTTAAAATCCTCTTCTTAAAAAGAATCATTTCTAGAGAATAAGATTGTGAGCATCTTATTTAGCTATTGAAAACATCCATCAATTCCAGTGTTATAGCTCAATTTTTAGAGATCCTTTTTTGATATGAATGTATTGTATTTGATAAAATTTTCCTAAATGAATATTAGTGATAAATAATACAACCACTTAAAAAGGTTATTTCATTTCTCATCAAATGTATGTTCAAGAGCCAAACACAAATGTATTTTTACAAACAGTATCACAATTACAAGAATAACATGTTCTTTAAGAAATTGCGGACATAAAATATTGATAGGCCTGTCAAAACTTTTAAAGTATAAATAATAATAACCACACATCTGTAATTTCTTTGACTTTCCTTTGGAGACTATGTCTAAGTGTGTTTTAACTTTGTACGTTTAAAATGAAAGAAAAGAATATGTACAAACAAAAAGAAAAAAAAAAAGGCAAGTAATAGTAAAATAAGTAGAAGAGCATCATATAAGGGAGAGAAAATGTGTTCAGTTCCTACAGTGCCAGTGAATGCCAGTCAAATAACTAGATAGATTATTCAGATGCTTTTACAAATAATTTAATAATGTACAGTTTTACCCAATTTATGAATGTCAGTATTGTCAAATAAAAACTTTTTTTTTTTAATTTATTCTTGGTAATTTAAATAGGGATGAAGGACAGTGACATCACCAGTACCCGAATCTGTTTTCTATCTGTAGGTATAAGAATAGGTGGGAGTGAACAGTACAACAATATTAGATGCACAGTGATGAACATGAAGTACTAATATAACCTTCTTTCCCTGACATATTTACAAAAACTATTTCATGTAACAAGAACTACTACAGAAACAAAATTTATAACCTTAGAAATCAGGGGTGAAAAAAAACAATAATAAAAGCGAAATTCTTTGGCCTTAGTCATTAAAAGAGAACTGAATCCAATCAATGCCACCTGACTGCTAAGAAGTGTGGGCACAAGCCTTACAAACATTTCTTCTCAACTCAAACTCCTGTGTGCTACATGTGCATCTAGTTTTGTGATGACAAAATGAAATCAATAAGATAAGCTGAGCAGGAGAAATTAAAATAAAAACATTGTCACAAAAGTCAAAGAAAAAATACACATAAAAAATAAATGAAAGAATTTTAGTTGGCATCACATTGTCATGACAAAAAAACAGATCAACAAAAGCAAACCATTCCAAGAATAACAGCTGTTGAACAAGAATATTACTTGAGAAGAAACTACTTTTTAAATGATTGAAATCTTGTGTAAAAGTATATCAGTAAATAGGATAAATAAATACAATCTTTACATTTGTATATAATTAACATTTAAATGAGATGATGCAACAGCCTCTCGTAAATATAAATGAAACATTAAAACAAACTTGCTCTTTCTACTTAAGTATAGGTCATCACAAAGTAAGCTTTAAACTAAATTTGGTTACCGGGTATTTCAAAATATTTGCTATGTTCACCAAATGTCCCATAAACATAAGAGCACCACAAGAATACATTTTTCTGAAGATTTACTGAGTACAGTAAATGTCAAATGTCTATCAGCTGAGAGGCCAAAATCCAGATTCTTTACAGATATATTAAATACAGTGTTTAAAATCAGACACACATACAGGTTAAACAATAGCAGCATGACTATCACCCAAATTCATTTTCAAAGTCATTCACTCCATTCAATCATATCAGGTACTCTTGGAAAATTCATTCGATGCAGTGCTTTCAGTTAAAATTGGTTCATGTGTAGAAAAAAAAATTAATCATGATAGAATAAAGCACACTTATTCACATAGATCATGAGACAAAATAATAATCTACAAGACTAACATTATGCATTTGATTAGATGTCAATGCAGTGCATAAAGGGATTACAAATTGGTGATGGATTTCAATGCATCAAACTAATTTTACAAAATTGTAGCTAATAACTTAAGCCATGTCAAGAAATAGATCAATTTAGGAAATTCATCTTTAAAAGAAAATTAAGAAAGGTATCTTTCTTTTTAAAAATTAAGACTTACTAAAGTTTGGCTTATTTATAAGTAGCTGCATTTGAATGTGATAAAAATGTGAAGTCACATTAGTTGAAATCCTGTAAGTGTAGTCCAAAGGTATTTTTTAAATCATTATTTTGTTTGAATCGTTGTACACACAGTGACACTGTGAATAATGTCTAACTGAACAAAAAATATGAACTGTTAAATAGTTCATCATAAAGGTGTGTTGAAAAAAATGTTGAAATCAAGCGCTATCTAAGTCCAGTTATTATTTACGTCAACACTTGAAACTACTAGGAATGATGGCTGGCTATTGCAAGAAGAATAAGATGACATACATTCTTTTCTTGAATGAAGACTGGTAAAGATTTATGCAATTCATAAAATGTGTTGGTTTTGGTTTTTTTTTTAGAAATTTATAAGATTTAGAAAATGAATAAGTTTTAAATGCACATCTTTTGAAAGTCCTGAAAAATATGTATTGGTACAAAGATGACATGAACATGAAGTTATTTGGTAGTTTTAGTTAAAGTAGATTGACTTGGAGTTTCAGTTGTGTATTTGACCTGATTTTTCAACTGGTTCAATACAGATGTCACATTTAAAACAGCTGAGTCTATGGTATTCAAATGCAAAGAGAGATCTTCAAACTCATGGCTTAGGGTATAAAGGGTCTGGTTAATTTTCTGAAATATTAAATTACATTTATGTTTAAAGGCAAGATTACAGAAAATATCTAAATATCAATTTTTGATACACAGAAAAAAAAATGTGTTGAGCTTTAAATATCTAAGTTTAAAAATAAAAAATCTACCTCTGTGTTACTCAATGTTTCTTGCTTAAATGCTAAAAATTCTCCTCGTTCTGTGACATTGCCAGAGAGATAAGTCTTTAGAGAAAAAAAAAGTGAGTAATTGAATGAAAACATGCTCAACAATCTTGTTCATTGTTTAACCAGACATGCCTACCCCCAAGACCCAGAATGTGGAACACTCAGGTTCAAAATGTGGAATTTTGGGCCCCAATGTGGAACATATGCGCGTTTATGTTTGTCAGCCATACTGTACCCAATATAAATAAAACTTCAATTATATTAGCCTACTTTAATAACAATACTAGTTTGCTTTTTATAAATTAGATGTAAATAGTATAATATAATTAAAAGTAAGAAAACCTTTAATTCATAATTATGTCCTTTGTTTGAAATCAATAGTAGATGTAAATAGTATAATATAATTAAAAGTAAGAAAACCTTTAATTCATAATTATGTCCTTTGTTTGAAATCAATAGTTCTAACTCCTATGTGATTATTCTAGATCTACTTGATTATCTATCCTTTTCTAGGGCTCTACTCTAGTCACTCTAGATGTTGGCTCTAGTTAGTGCTAGATCTAAAATAATTTAAGAGTCTGTCTACTAGTAGTACTAGTCTAGGACTAGACCTACATCTAATAAGTCCTCTAAGTCTAAGAACACAGATTATAATAAATATATTATAGATCTAAATATTTATGTCTAGATCTATGGACTTATTGAGAACTAAATTTATTACATATGATAATGATACATAGAAATCTAGAGATCTATCACCTTCTAAGTCTATTTCTCTAGATACTAAGATAGATCTAGATTTAGTATCATCTAGACTCTAGTAACTAGTTAAATCTAGTGCTGGATCTAGATACTAATTTATTTAGACTATGTAATAAGTAGATATATAGCCTTATTTAGATCTAGGCCTTAGCCTTACTGTGTCTAAGTTAATTAATTACATTTAGATTTAGATCTAGGTCTAGATCTCTAATAATCTATTTGAAAAAAAATCCTTTTCTTAGAATAGAATTACCTAAGAAACCAGTTGAGTTAGTCACGTTAGTCAGAATAGCGCCTTTGTCGGGAAAAGAAAGGGATTTGAATGGAAAATTAGGTTTATTAGCACTTACTAGATTCTAAGAATAGATCTAGACCTAGAGTACTAGATCTAGATGTAGATCTATGTCTAGATCTAGCTCAACCATATCTTCGTAAATTTAGGACACACCGGGTCCGGGAGGAGATGAAATGTAAACAATAAACACAGACCTAGATATATTTTATTTTGCATTCAGTATTTTCATTTCGCATTATTAATAAATAATGAAAAATCGGCGATTTTTTTTTTGTGTCGGAATTCAGACTTGGCGGAACAAAAAATCGTGAATGCGGAACATGTGAGCTTTTTTTTATGCTTTTGCGGGACGGTTCCGCATAATGCGGGACTGTAGGCATGTCTGTTTAACCCAGCAACTATTTAGTGGGATAGAATGCAGTGTTTATGGTAGACTAATGCTGTATGATGTGATAGGAAGTTACCAGCATTTTTTTTCTATGAATGTTTAAGTTAACTGGACTGAATAACAGCTATTAAAGTTTAAGTTGACTGGACTGAATAAGAGCTATAAATGTTTAAGTTGACTGGACTGAATATAAAAAAAAAATGTAAAGTAAAATTTCCCTTTCAGACCTTGTGGTCTATAGGGCAGATGATGTAAAAGGTCTACGGCTTACAAGGGTGTCAAATGGCCAGCACAACGACCAACCGCCTTTACTTTTACTCCCTTAACTGGACTGAATAACAGCTATAAATGTTTAAGTTGACTGGACTGAATATAAAAAAAAAAATGTAAAGTAAAATTTCCCTTTCAGACCTTGTGGTCTATAGGGCAGATGATGTAAAAGGTCTACGGCTTACGAGGGTGTCATGTGGCCAGCACAACGACCAACCGCCTTTACTTTTACTCCCTTATCTGGACTGAATAACAGCTTTAAATGTTTAAGTTGACTGGATTGATTAACAGCTTTAAATGTTTAAGTTGACTGGACTGAATAACAGCTTTAAATGTTTAAGTCGACTGGACTGAATAACAGCTTTAAATGTTTAAGTTGACTGGACTGCCTCACAATTATATTAGCTGCACATCAATTATTAGTTGTTTTATTATATGTCCATTTTTAAAGCACACTGTACACTGGGGAATAGGGGAAACATTCTAAATTCTAATGCCATCAAGTACCTGTTTCAAATCATCCAGTGTGGCACTGACTTGCTCAGAAAGTTTAGATACAACCTCACTGCTACTGGAACTCTGTAGAAATAGCAAGGGAGTAAAATCATAATCATAATAGCACAAACAAACTCCATAGTGAAAGTCTTATGCCTAACCTGTTTACATATTTATATGTAAGACAAATAAAATATTTAAATTTATGTATGAACTTTTTACTAAAACTACATTAAACAGCAATTACATGCATTAAATAATCTGTTAGTCTTATTACTTACATTCAATGAAGGAGACTGTTGTGATAGCGACTGAACTAATACCTCCAATGAAGAGATCTTGGACTTGAAAGAAAAGGCAGGAAATAACAAAAATAACATAAATAAAAAGAACAATAATATTTCTTTAACCTGTAGTTTTTTTTTTTAAAAAAGCATTTTTTTTTAATGAAAGTCATTTTTAAAATCAAATGCATCTTTTCCAAACAACATTAATTTTAATTTATAAAAAAAAAATCAAATTCACATTCAGTAAAGAGTAGAAAGTAAATTATGAAGCTGATTTTATGAGGTTTAATCTTTAGAGTAAAATGAGAGATAAGAGACTTGATGAGAACAATGTTGACCACTATTTATTAAAAAAGGTCTTGTATAACTGCTAGTTTTCATTGCCGCTTTTAAATGTATTTTCTTTGTACTAATTTGTTTGCATGGCTAAGGTTTTGTGAGTGCAACAAATAAAAAAAAAATGTTACTTTTTTTTTTTACCTCATGCAAATTAAAATCTTTAGTCAGATTGCTGATTCCTGCTTCAACTATTTTCTGAAGATCAGCCAACTGTTGCTTTATTAACTGTTAGAAAATTTGAAAATGATGTCAAATTGTAAACCAAAGTATCTATCATTTAAATTATTGGCAAAAAAAAAAATATCACCAGTCAATTTAGTTGCTAACTCACCTGGTTATTAATGCCTGCATCTTCTGTGGGAGCTACTTTCTTCATTGATTCCTGACAGCATTAAGTAACAAAGATGTAATGAAGAAATGAGCATGGCAGAAATATTCTTTTTTTTTTCATATAAAAAGTTACTAAGGTAACCCATAAGTAATAGCTAGTATTAAGATATATACTAGTTTAATTCTGCCTAATAATATCTAGTAGACACTATTCCTTTCTACAGCACGAAAGATACAAAAGCAAATTAAAAAAAAAATGTGTTCCAATACCTCTAATTCTTTCAGTTTGGATTCTAATTCTATTGTCTTGGCACTTTGGTCACTTCCCAATTTGGCAACAGTCTAAAAAAAAAAATCAATAATGGTATTACTTTTTATACAACACATTCCATAGCAAAGTATCTTGACTAAAGAAAACACAATGACTTACATTGGCTAAAGTATGTAGTTGGGATGGTGCATCTACATATTCTTTAGCATCCAAAACAGACTTTTCAAGCTCAGAGTTCTTTCCTTCCAGAGATGTGATCTTGAATTTAAAAAAAAATGTAACAAGTAAAGTATTTAAACAAAAGAGTTTGTTTTTTTTAAAGAAAATTCCTCCTTTCTGAAGCTAATGACTTTAAGAGCAATTATTTTGCTTTTAATACCTATTGATAAAAAAAAAATATTAAAATTTTTACCCCACCCCAATTCTTCCTCCTCCCCTGAAACAGATCCTGGTTAAGCTAATGTATAAATCTAGAACTATATAAATTCTAATGATAGGCCTAGATATACAGACTTAGAAGACAAGCAAAATGTTACAGAACATCTATTTATTTATTTCACTCTATAATGATGAGATTCGGGAATACCAGCTGACAAGATAAAGATAGTCCAAACCTCCAAGCCAAATGAACTATTAGATTATTATACTTCAAATAAATTATAAATGTCAAACTAGAGTTTTCCCTGTGCAGCCAATTAGCTTATAATTATTTTTTTTAAATATATATAAGCTGTCAAATTTCCAAGACAGTTAACAGGAAAATTGTTAACAGTCATTTTCGAGATCTGTGTCCACCCAGCTTTTTGTTGTTTTTTATTTTTGCTTTTTTCACCTGAAGAAGAATTTGCAAGCTGATGTAAAAATAAGTATATATTAAGATTTCATTCACAGAAACTCCTTAAATATGTGTTTTAGATTAGCAAAAAAAGTATATTAAACACTTTTACCAATACAAGACAAGCTATAACCACAGTGATCGAAAACAATGAGGAGCTCTTTTGACTTAAGAAGCATATAGAAAGTGGACAGAATATTGCAAAGAGCTGTATAACTTCAAGATAAATCCCAACTACAGTCTATTCAACAAAAAACCTTAGGATAATAGAGACTTTGCAAGGCTCCAATACTAGAGTCAAAAGAAGAGGAAGCAGTAAGATAATTTAAAGGTGGCAAGTCGCCAAGAATTGATAACACACCATCAGACCTTTTAAAGCACGGTAGCTCACATATAACTAAATGTTTTTGGACAATCTGCCAAAACATATGGAACAAAAAAATGTAGTCAAAAGAATGGATCCAATCTTTAATTATTCCACTGAACAAGAAAGGAAACATGAGACAATGCCAAAACTATAGAATAAGTCTGATCAGTCATCCAAGCAAAATAATCTTAAGAATAATTTTCAAAAGATTAAAAAAAAAAGAGGAGGTCCTTTATGAAGAACATGCAGGCTTCAGAGTAGATAGAAACATTGAACAAATATTCAACATAAGAATGTAAAATGAAAAATAAAATCCACTGAAATGTGAATAGTTCAATACTTCTAAACAACCAAATTGGAGAAGATTTTAGACATCCACAGTAGTTAAGCAAGGGATCTCTCTCCATCTTTTTATAACATAATTCTGGAGCATATTATGACGAAACTCTAAAAATATTTACTCCTAGCTTGACCGTAAGCGGTGGTCTATTTCAAATCTCAAGTTTGCAGAAGATATAGATCTCTGAGAAAAGTGGATGCTGCAGCTAGAGCCGTTGACATGGAAATCAGTGAAGAAAAAAGCAAAATACTAGTTTGTGGTAGATATAGTATAAGATGTTGCATACAGCTGAATGGCCAAACAACTGAAGAAGTTGACGCATTTAAATGCCTAGAGTCAACCAAAACAAAAGATGGAGGATCTATAAAAGAGATAAAAACTCTATTAGGCTTGGCATCCACGGTCATGAGCAAACAGTGGAAAATCTAGAAAAGTAATAACAGATCCAAGTAAAATGAAAACTGTATTCTAATGGTCTCTGTACGCCAATATGGTTGTGAAAGGCTTAAAGAAGAATTCAAGCCTTTGAGAGCAAATGCTACAGAAAAATGCTGAGTTTCAAATACCAGGAAAAGAAGACAAATGAGTTTGTACTGTTACAAGTCAACACTCTGGATGGCAAAAAAGAGGAACTCATCAATACTGTGAAGAGATAAAAGCTGAGATGGTTGGGTCATATTGTAAGACATGACTCACTGTCAAAAGTCATCCTTCAATGTACAATGGAGGGAGCATGAAGAAAGGGTCATCTAAAGAAAAGCTGGCTGGACAACATAAAAGAATGGAGCAGCCTCTCTCTTGGATTGTCTGTTATTTAAGATATTTAAATAAAATATTCTAAATAATTTCGAGAAAAGACTGCAAAGAACTTGATTAGGGTGTTCTTCCAGCAATAAACCCAGAAAGATAAAGGTCATAACTTACAGATAGTAAATACAGGAGAGATGAATCCAAATTATCAACTGCTACCTTTCAAACAGTGACTAGTGTAAAATTAATCTTGATTGATAGAAAAAGATACTCTCTTATCCATGTATTCCTTTTTCACACAGAAAATGATGGTGACAGATTTAATTATAACTGTTAAGATAATGACACTAGAATTTTAGGACTAAAGAGACATTCACAATTTATAGTGATTTTCAACATCTTTTTTTTTTAGATCTTAACAAAACAGAGGGACAGACCACATAAAACTAATAGTGGCTATGCCCCCTTTCAGGGGTTGCTTCAACAAGCAACTTGCTCTTATATGGTCACCTTGATCCACCAAAACAAGTCTGTATATAAGAAAGTCAAAGAGACAACTCACCTTGATGGACATTTCTTTGAGGGTTTTATTGAATCCTTCCATTTCTTTCTTCACATCAAATAATGTTTTGTTCACCTGCTCTATTTGATTCTGTAGCTTTAACTGAGCATCAGGTGAGGCTTTGTCTGCAGATTGCACTGGAGAAGGGTTTAATAGATTCACATTTAGTTAGTTCAAGTGTTGTTCTTCTTAAGACTTTATATAGTTCAAGAAAACACTATCTTATTATTAAAGCTCTACCTTCATGTATAATTGTGCAAATATTGAAGTTTACATAATACCCACCAAATTTTTTAAAAAAGGATAAGTAAACAATACTTATGATACTGATAACACAATATTATAAAACAAAATGACTACAAAAACAGTGTACAGAGAAAAAAAAATAGATTCAGCACTATAATACAATGTAACCAAAAGAAAGTGTGGAAAAAAATAAGTTTACAGCCTTTTTCAATTTAAGAATTAATGTCAACAAAAGTTTTTGGTATTTAAAAAAACAAACAAAAAAAACAAGACTTGGGTAAATCTGAGCATCTAGCTCTACCTGAATGCACCTGGCTCCTTAAAGTATTCAATTCATGTCGTATGTGCCACTGGACCCAGATTAGTCCAAAACATGTTGTCATACACGCCATGGAGATTATAAATAGACTGATTCGTGCTATCATACTCTGACACACACAACATCGGCTGAATATCAAAGAAGATCATAATGTCCACTGAGGTGGAACAAATTGTTCAAGAGTAAGATTTATTTTGAAAAATTATCTTAGAAATAAGATGTAGCTTTTATTCTACTCTATGGACTTGGAAACTGTTTGAAGAAATACAGTACTTAACTAACTATTTTTTTTACATGAGCAATATAGTGTTAAGAACCTATAATAATAACATTTTTATCTATGTTTTAATATATTATACATATGCATGTGCTATTAAGTAATCAATTTTTAACAATTAAATCATAGGCATTTAAATTCGAAAATCTAATTCATTTTTTAAAATGAACCATTCATAACATGTAAGTTTCAAACTAAGCATACAAAAGATAAAAATTACTTTTTTCGTTTGGAAGTTATAGGTGGTAATGAGAACTCAGAAACTTCTGATGAATCTGAGTTGTAGTCTAGCAACTCTTGAGCACTTGAGCCGTTCTTTCTACCTCGCGGCAATTTCATGGTGTCTACCAGTGCATCCAATTGTCTTCGCTTTTTCATTTTTTTAGGCAACTTGTAATCAATTTCACTCTTGACATTCACCATGATAGGGTCGTTAGAAAAGTATGTCTTAATTGACAACTATTTTGGTTATTGATAAGTGATTTATCCAACAAATTCAATCCATTTAGACTTACTTCACAATCATTTTATAATGCTGTTTTATGAGTGTTATTCCAAGCATACAACTGTAGTCATGTCCATTATAGCTATGTTTTAAGGTTGTAAACAAACAAATAACTAAACAATATCTTGAACAATTATATTTTGTATTACTCAGATATCTGAAGACTGTTACTGAATAATTTATAATATTTACAAGAAATATCCATTCCAATCTCACAATTTAAATGGTTTAACCTGCAGAATAGACACAATCCATTGGTATAATACTCAACCAAAGAAAATCTTTTTAAAAATGTATTAATTTAGATCATCGCTATATTCAGACTAAAATAACTAGATCGAGATCAGTTGATCAGTAGAACTTAACAACTTAGATTAGAAGCTAGATCTAGATAGTATATTTTAGAAATAGAATCTTTTTATTCAATTCTAGATGTAAATCTAAATTACTCTACTAGATCTAGATCAAATCATAGATCTAGATATAAATTCTAGTCCTAGATCTAGAATTAGATGAAAACTATATCTAGTAATGTCTAGTTCTATTTAAAAATTTAATTATTCATTTTTTAAATTAAAATCTCTACGACACCTTTCTAACTCAACTGTTACTAGTGTTACTCAGTTACTGTCTAGAGTCTAGATCGATCGACTAGATCTATATTTATATTAAATTATATACTAGATCTATTCTATAACTTATTAAGTTATTATAATTATATAACTATAACTATAAAGTAAAGTAGAACAGTAGAACATATATTATATAATAATCATATTAATAAATATTATACTAATTATACTTATAACAGTAGGCGGGTTATACTTATAGTATTAGTAAAAGTTATACTAAAAAATACTAAGTAACACTAACGAGTAAGTAAGTAAACTAAAACTCGCCTAGTAACTAGAATCGACTAGATCTAGTTTTAGATCTAGATCTATTAAAATTTTAAAAAGATTAGATTTACTAGAAACTAGAATAAATAACTTCAATTCAATAATTAATTAATTTAGTCATTTAGAATTTTTAGATCTATCTCTACACTGAGTCTACAGACTTAACAGACTATAGTCGATAGACTATAGACACTATAGACTATAGACTATAGTTAGTCTATACTAAAGAATTAGATCTAGAAATATAGAATATACTGCTTATAATTATAATACTAGTTACTAGCTAGATACTAGGGTAGAGAGTCAGAGAAATAATTATTTAGATCTATATATATAGTCTATATTTATAGAGTATTCTGATTCTCATTCTGTGTTGTTTATGTTTGGCATAATGATATACCGGATGTAATTATCGATTGACATAACATAAAAAAACGCAACTTTCTTGAACTCAAATAAACGAAAAAAAAAAAGTTTGTTCAGTATTCAGTTCGACAACTTTAAAAAATATAGAGAGATCTAGATCTATATAAATATAAACATACTTGTGGTATTAGCTTGACCCATCGAGTAGTTTCATTGATTTGTTCTCAGACTGTAGTCTACATTTTTATTTTGGCCCAACTCCCTTTTTTATTATTATTATTGCACTTTCAATGACATGTACGTTCCCCAACAAATACTTTTGGCCCATCACTTCTAGATCTACATTTAGAACCTAGTATCTGTTACTTTGAATTGGAACGGTCCGCTTTTAAATGCACATACTTTTGGCCTGTGGATTCTAGATCTAGTATGCCCGCAACAAACACAAATTTAATAGTCATACACTGACTCCATTTCATTTGGTTTTTATAACTTTGTACACACAAAATAATTAGGCTACACATTCATGTAAATGTAGCTATTTGATTTGTTTGTTTTTTTTTTTTTTTGTTTTTTTTTTTGGGGGGGGGGGAGGGGTGCTAAAAATGATCCTATAACTTTGAAAAAGCTTATCAACGCCTCCTTTCACCGGATGAACCAAAAAGCTAACTATATGCTCGATTCTAGTCGATGCTTCAATGGCAACGTCTAAGACAACGCAGAATGATTACGTCATTCGCAGAGAATTATGAAAGGTGCAGGCTGTCCTAGGCACATACGGCGCGTAAAAGGATTAACTACAATGGTCTAGATCTTAGTACCAATTTGAGACTGTCAGAGTTGAGCCATAGGCTCTATAGATTCTAGAAACTCTAGGCCAGCAAAAGCGAACAAGGGCTCCCTCTCACCGGCCTGATTGAACAGAGTGTTCTGTCTGGCGGAGGGTCTATATTCGTGTCTATTTTGACGCTGTCATTTCCAGTGACATGATCACAACGGACTCGCGGACTAAACCTCCGCCATTTTCCTATTCTCTTAGTAACATTTGAAAGCCTCCATATGTCAAGGTTTTCAACTTTTTGTCAACATGTAGCGGAATTTAAAAAAAAAAAAAGGGGGGGGGGGTTTCATGTGAAAAGAAATACGGAAGTAGATTACATGAAGTGTGCTTATTATTGATACCATCAAGGTCACCTCCCTCGCAAGGATCATTGTAACTTGGTACCTGGCGAGTCTTGTGCGTCACAAACTTGTATTAAGTTTTAAATCGGAACATAACTCCTTAATTAAACAAAGTGTGTGCATTTAACCGTGAAAAGTGAACTGTCATTAGAAAACCGTGTACTAGCAAGTAAACCCGCCTAGCGTGGCGAGCTATATGTTGTATGAACATACAATCCATTTCATTATCGAATCGTCGAATATGACATTTCCCTGGTTTGAGAATGTTTTTCATAGCACATTAGATAAGATTTAAAAAATAAAAAAAGATTAATTCTCAATGACAATTGTTTTGATAACATTGGCTCACAACATCAACATGTAGACAAAAAGAAAAACATCTTACAAGTACAACAGCTTTATAGTCAAATGAACACACACACACACAAACTTCCCATCTTTGGTAATAGTTTCACAAATAAAATCTGTTTTACATTCTCGTTTGTGAGCCTATCCTAGTTAAGCCAAACCTTTATTTCATCATATTCAATTAAGTAAACACCTGTTTTTTATCCAAAGTTTACATTATATAAAAATAACGGTAATTGAACTTTTCTTTTTAGATTGAAACACTGTACATTTATGTAGGTACATTTGGTTTTAAAACCAGACTAATATATATTAGAAACGCATTTATTCACACATTAAGTTTGCACAACGAATAGTCGTTTCAATACAAGTCCACAATTTACACATTTTCAATTTCTTTATACGCATTTAAGAACAAGGTAGGTGATTAAATACAAGTGCACACAAAAAAACTCAATGTAAAATGTAGACAGTAGCAAAGGTTAACATGAAAAGATTGACAACAAAATAAAAATCTACAATATCAATGATGCATAAACATGTTGACAGGGCCGGTCTTAGGCCACTGCAACCTATGCGGCCGCAGTGGCCCCGCACTTTCATAGGCCCCGTGCGATGCGAATTCTAGGTGTAAATTATTAAATTAAACCATTTTAACTTATTATTTAAAGGTTCCAGGAATTCTCCTAAAATAAAAAAAAAATTAAGAAAAACATGAAAATGTCCTGAAATTATTAAAATCTTCCGAAACCTCATGCAAATCTCCTTAAAACAGACAAAATTGTCATTTCGGCTTTTTGTTGGAAAACTATTATCTACTGTAGATGGCTCGTAAAGTTAATTTGACAGTGATTTTGTACTTAGTAAAGTATGAATAAAATGCAAAGACGAATTTATTTTCTAATACAAAATCTTAATTTTCCCTTATCATCCTTATCACAACCCAAATTAGGCCCCCGCGCAATCCGTTTCGCATAGGGCCCCGCAACCTGTAGGACCGGCCCTGTATGTTGACATGACTGTATCACAACACATTGTATAGGATTAGTCAGAAAATAGTCAGTCAGTCGGTGGTCGAACTAGGATAGGAATATATTTGTTTATAAGTTGTAAAGAACAAATGATAGGAAATCACTGAGCGGAACTAGAATGAAATGAAACAAAACGATTTGATATACAACAGGATGCAATTTAAAACAGACGAGACACACAAAAAATAAATATCAACTTTAGGAAGCAACAGTACTCAATTGGGGCTAAGGACATTGTCATCAATGACATGCAAGTAGATGACGCCATATTGCCGTCAAATAATGGTTGTCAACTGAAAACACATGACCTTGAACTTGGGAAAAGTCTGTATTTGTTTAACACGTGTGTCTTTACTGACGTTAGGAGATTCTCAACGCATATATTATGACGAGGGATGGGCAGATAGGGAATTTTGGTTCAACAGGATAAATTAGCTGTGTGTGTGTGTGTAGGTCTAGGGAACAAAACTTGGAAAGAGAGGTACTCGTTAATATGAATGCTCCAGTGATCTTTACTGAAATATAACTAAGTTATAAATATGAATACTCCAATGGTATTTAGATATTTACTGAGACAGCACATTCTGTAATGTAATGCTTAGTGTTACGTGCGCATCTTAGTGTAAATGTGAAATGGTGCGATTGCGTGTTGAAAGGGGAGAAACAAAATGGAGGAATATGAACAAGAAAGTGTTTTCAGTGTTAATAAAGATTAAAGTATTTATAAACTGTGTTTTGTCGTTTTCATGTATAAAGGGTCTCATAAAATATGAAGGCGTAACACTTAGTATATTTATCATGCTCATAATTTAAGACCAAACTCCAGGTGGAAAAGGAACTCTTCAAATCAGCAGTGCGAAAGTGAACTTTGTTTTGAACGCCAAAGAAAGGGGGGGGGGGGGTGGAGTAAGGAAAGCTATTTTAAAAAACCCTATCAGTACCGGTATACAAATAAATCGTAGTTGAGTCACTATGTAACTAAATCTAGATTTCGTAACTATCGAATTTTGAACTGTCTCGGGTAAACTAGACACCAAATGTCCGCGAATTTCTCAGCGATTTCAACTAGCAGGAGTTTGTGTATCCACTTTCTAATTATATGCTCCTCACATCCATTTGGAGGGGAGGGGGGTGGGCTTTCTTTGAAATATTCATCAGATCTACCAAGCTTGACGTTTCAGAAGCCACGGTGTTGATGTATGAATGTTTAGAAGTTCGAAAATGTATTCTATCAAATAAGAAATTAGAAAAAAAAAAAAGGTTAATGTGGCAACCTAAGTTTTTCGCCAACGACCCAAGACTTATAAACTTAGTGTGTTGTAGTTAGTCTTATCAGATTCCTTTTTTTAGATGTAGAAATGCAACGAATACATAGTTTGGGTGGAAATCAAGTCGGCAATTGGGTTAAAGAAATCACGATTTTCCAACGCGGGCTACTTTAAAAAAAAAAAAGTCTTTGCCCCTACCAATCTCAATGTTAATGTAATCCAGCCTTCTCTATCTCTGCTAATGATAAGGTTAGGTCATTCGTGTGTCCAGGTCAAGTGTGTTGGTGAAGTGGCGTAGAGAGACTAACAGAGAGTCAAGTTAATACCAACAGGTGGTTTGGAAATCCGGATCACAATGTCCCACGAATCTATTTTGGGTATTACGCTGAAAGAAGAAACTCTTGACAATGACGTTTGTTGGATTGTTTTAGAGAATCCGAATTGACCTTATTGAATCGTTCGTGATTTGTTTTTTTTATACTTTTATGAAGAGAAAATAATCAGATTTAGTTGGTAAAAAAAAAGGATGGAGTTTATGGGATTACAACTAATAGTGAGATGTCTTTATAAAGTGCCTTTGATGTGTGATCGTATTCTCACTAATCTTCTATAGTGGTCTAATGAGAATCCGATTCGATCTGTAAGAGTTGACCCAATCATGCCACATGGCCACCAAAAGTAAGACTATTCGAATGGTATAAAGTTAGAACTCTGGTAAGCATTTGCGTGTAAGGTATCACATCTTGCCATTTCGTGAGGAGAATCATTCTGAGGAGTCTGTCGGAAATGAATTATCTTCTTGTACATAGGTGTCAAGAGGCAAAGAGTAATGTTGTAGACACCTTCAGTCGTGTTTGTCAGGTGATAACAGTGGCATAGCAACCAATGCGCGAAGGTGTACAATGCACCATGACCATTGAGACCCACGGGGGCCTTGAAAAAAAAAAGAATATAATATTTATAGGAATGCATGATACATGATAGTCGATTTGTCACTCATCACATTCAACCTCTTTGGACACGGGTCCTTGCTAGGTATCACCTACCAAGACTGTATCACAAATGAGGAGTTTCGAAACAGGATCACAACGGCAATCGGGCCAGTGAAACCAGTCGAAAAAAAGCAAATTAAAACTTTATGGCCATATCACAAGAACCTCATGGCTCGCAAAGACCTTCATTCAGGAAACAGTACCAGGGAAAAGAAGAAGAGGCAGACACAACGATGGGAAGACAACATAAAAGAAAAGATGGGTTTTTCATTGCGTTTCTAAAAGACAATGGAATGGAAAAAGAAGGTCAACATTGGTGCCCCAAAATCAAAGAGACAGTCAGTCACCAGTATAACTAGTCTGTGTTGAAGTATTCGGGTTTCCAACAAAAACAATATCACAGAACTATGCTGACGGTCTTAAATAATTTTTTTATTTAAAATACCGAATGTATTTTTTTAAGTATAGGTGAATAAGATTTTTTTTTTTATATATAGTGGTCAATATTCACTATTGACAAAACATGCAATAAGAAAGGGGGGGGGGTAACTATTTAACAATAAGGCTGTCAAAGGGGAGAAAAAAAACAATAGTGTAAATGATCAGACCACCTTGTCATTGTGAAATAAGTGTCACAAGCAAGCCAGCAGACATGGACTACACAACATATTGCTGACAGCAAGTTTACAATGAGTACAACATTACTAGAATGGTTTGCATATACTAAAACAGTTGAGAGATTTACAAAGCCCTATCTTACAGTAGTCTAATACCATCTAGAAACAGATGGAAGATAACTATTTAAGGCTTAAGAAAGAAAAAAAAGGAGAAGAATTGCAAAATTGAACATTTATAATGATTTCTCCTGTTAAATTTCATACTATCTAATAATTTATTTTCCAAGAAACTAATGTATTTTTTTTACATGATACATTGAGGTTCAAATCATTAAAGTTTGAGATATTTCATCAAAGTTTCAAATTCATTTGATTGTTTCATTGTTCTTGCTCCATCATAATCTTATCATCCAAAACCTGGCAATCAAGTGCAAACACTAAATCTAACCCAGTGTTTAAGTCTGTACCAGTGTGTCTGATGTCATCTTACATTTACCTTACATTTACAGTGTTCTGAACCAGTGTTGGGATGAAGGGTGCTAACTAAATCTTCAACAGGAGTTTAGTTTGATTCAAGTTGTAAATAACAGAAACATTTTCTTTTATTTGAAAAGGAAAACATATAGAAATGAAATGCTATTAGATGGATTAAATATAAAAAAAATATTGATCTACTGAAGAAGTACATCAAATCCATTTCCCCATTATTATGAGAAAAAATATTTATTTAACAAAAAAAAATAATGATCATATTTTCAGTGCAGTAATGGATGTCTAAATTTGGATATAAAGCATTGCAAGCCTGCCCTAATCACTTATAAGTCTAATAATTAACTTTTTTGCTAATAATAAAATAACAACAAGCTATAATATGAAATATCAAGAAAGATGGAACAGTTTGTAAGAGACCAATAAACAAAAATATGAACATATTTACAAAAAAAAACACAAAAGTTCAAGAATAAAATGCTAAACATAAATACACACAAGTTAAACATTTATTTATAGGTTACAACAGTCAGCTACCTGCAGAATTAAATCTGATCTACTAGTATGACGAAACCAGCCAATACGTTACCAAGTCAAGTTGCAGTTGGAAAATCATTAAAAAAATGTTTTTATTGCATAGGAAATTTATTTATTTAAAAAACAACTAATATTTTGGTACAGTGAACCTAAAGATTATAGATGAGTATCTTATTGAAATGGTGAGTTTGTTAATAACATCTGGGCTATGGAGTTCATAACTTAAGAAGGAAATCTTCTAATCCTAATGTTACTTTGTTCCTATACTGCATTATTCATAACACCATAAAAAAACTTTTTTTTTTCATAAGTTAGTAAGTAAAGTAATAAAGTAACCATTTCAGCCTTAGTAATTTATTGGGCACGACAGCCTTTACTCTTCCCAAACTAATGTTAGGTACCCATTAGAGTTGGATGGAGTTAGGAGATCAATACGATTTTCTGTCTTGCGCTAGATTCCTCAGTTTGTAAACCAAGCACTTTGCCACTTAGCTCCCATGCTCATTTTTTCATAATTTACAGATTGTTAAAAATTTATAATAAAGTAAAACTCTCAGGTGTAGAAACATCCCTAAACAACTCCTATATAGCCAGTTAAGGGAAGGGAAATGACCACAAGGTGGACAAAGAATACACTTCAGGGACACCCTCAAAGCTTCTCTGAAAGCCTACAGCATTGACCCTGCCACCTGGGAGATAGAAACACATGATAGAGCATCACAGAGTCGAGCTGTGAAAACTGGCAAACAAATTGCAGAAGACAAGAGAAAAGCACTAGCAGAAGAAAAGTGTTTGAAAAAAAAGCAAGACCAATGACACTAGCTCCAGCCGAACATTGTTGGCTCACATGGGTCTCACCAGCCACTTGAGGTGGCAAAAAACCCCAGTGCAAAGCCTGGATGTTAAAAGTGGTTATCATGGCACCACGATGGACAAACTATATATAATTGCACTATTATAATACTCACGTGTAATCTGACGTTCTAGCTCATTCAATCTCTGCAAAGCCCAGTAAGACAATCCAGTTAAAACAATGATAGAGACCAGGCCACAGAATGCAACAATAACTTTAATTATAGTCCAAGCTGTACATACAGGCTCCTGTTGCTTGCTGCTTGATGACTTCCTTCTGTGGATTTGATTGGCATTGAAGTTATTATTTTATTTGTAGATCAGATATCAATAAAATATTACATGATACATAATGTGTGGCAGTGTCCTAACAGTTGTAGATAGATTGCTTTAAGAAGAGGTAAGAACAAATGTACAAATTACTTCGAAAATACTTAAAGAGAAACTCTAAAATGCTCAGTAAATCCATTGTTATAAAAGTGATTCTTTATTGGAACCTTCTAAATAAGATAATATACTTAATGCCAAGGCACATAAATATTACAAACTTCTACAACATTTATTGTATAAATATAGCAACTAAATGTGTAAAAGTTTAGAATGTCTACAAAGAAAGCAATCAAAGTAACTTTAAATAATTTAGACATTTAATTAAAAAAAAAAAATTATGGCTTTTATATAGCGCTACTTTCATGCTTATAGCATGCTCAGAGCGCTTTGGACCAATCTAGGTTGTGGACCAGTGGAGGGGAGGGGGCATCTAGGAGAATGTTTTTCCGTGCTGCCTTTAGGCGCTCAGTAAACACAACTCTGCCCGAGTCAGGTGTCGAACCTCGAGCCCTCTCATAGGTAGCCAAGCCAAGCTAAGTTCAAGCGCACTTAGCCTCTCAACCACGAAGATATCAGATATTAGACACAGATAAAAAATTGAGGCAGTCAGTGTATGAGATAAACAAGATTGAACTGTCACTTTACTCTCTGTTAAGTATAAGAGTTTCACTTTTTAAAACACATCTTTATAGAAGTTATAGTATTTTTTATCCTTTCTCAACCCTATTTTAACTATCATGAATTGAGTTGTATCATACAAGTAAATGTCCAGAACTCATCCTCCTGACACTCTACATCTCTATTATGCCAAGGCAATGTCAGCTTCATTAGATGTATGAAACCTACCCTGCCACCATAACAATGCTGTCTAGGCCAACTTTCATAATTTTAGAAGCTATAATTACCTTCTTTGTTTTTTCCCTTTAAGGGGAGGCAATTTTAAATCTGGAACAGCATCACTTTCACTATCTGAAGAATACAATAGATTCATGTAATCTTGATTGGACATAGGCTTTCCAGTCTTTGTTTTACCATTTTGCGCCATTGTTAGCCTCTTTATTTATACCTGACTTGTGTGCCTGCAATGATATCATGTTAAATCATGAAATAAAACTGTATTTTAAGCATAATCTAATAATATAAATATAGCATATTTTCATATATATATATATATATATTAAATATATATATATATATATTTATTTTAATACATATTACTGAATCTCCTAAGAAAATATATTATTTAACCTAATTTAAGTTATATATATTTTTTTGATTCTATGTAATGATTTTTTATTTTTGTTATGTATGAACTTCATTATCATGAAATATTATAGACGTCGAATTGTATATATATATATATATATATATATACAATATATGTTGATCTATATATGACTAATATGTGTGTGTGTAAATATAAATCTATGATCTACTTACTTCAACTTCTTTTTCAAATTTAATAGATGTACTTCAATTTTCAATACACTTGTGTCTGTCACACTCAGTCTGTGTGTTGTGACTTGTCAATTTCAATTTATTATTTATATTTATAGAATCTCATGCTATGTTCCATAAGACTGTAGTACTGTAGTTTTTACAATTCGAGTGTGTAAGTCACACTAAGTCACATACCATCAGATACGATAAAAATTAGAATTATACTACAGACACTACAGCACTAAATAAATGTCAAAATGATAGTCAATTTTTGGAACTCTACTAATAAATAAACTACTAATAAATAGTACAAATACTATTTTATACTATTTACTATTACTATTATTAGTATTAGCCATTACTACTATTTAACTAGATCTAGATCTAGCAGAATCTAGCTGTAACTAAGTATACTCATACTGAGTATAAGTTAACTAAATAGAGATATATTTATTGTCTAATATTCTCTTGATCTCTACAATTTTCTCTATGACAAGACCTAGATGATAGATCTAGATCTACTCCTCGGCTCAAGTGGAGCTAGAACTACATTAGATGAGATCTACTAAAAGAAACTGAAAACAAGAACAACAAAAAATAATCCAAGTTTTTCAAGACCAAAGATAACAGTGGAGTTGCCAACTAGTATTTCAGACTTTTTGCTTAGCACACGTAATCGTGTTTAGATAGGAATCTTATATTATTTTGCTCCTTTTCGATCAGTTTAAAATTTAAAGCATACTGCATGGGCGTAGCCAGGATGTTAGGGGTTCAACCCCCAACCAACACCAGAAATAAAATCGATCCAGCGGAAGGGGTATTTGGTGACACTATAGTTTTCGTTTATTTTTTTTATGCAAATTTTCACCATGAACGTAGCCGGGAGATTGGGGAAGTGCAATAAAAATTTTAAAAATATAGACCTATATATAGCTAACTGCATTCTCGCGTTTCACGATCTCGGCATATCAAAGAGGCTCTACCCCTCCCGGATAAAATTAACTGGGCCCCATTAATATAGCAAATGTACTAGAAAATCAAAATATGCCACCAAATTCCAGGAAAGCAGTGGTGTAGCTATAATAGGGTGGGGGAGGAGGGGGGAGAATTTGAAGATCCCCCCGGGTCCCCACTTGAGCGGGGCCCCCAAATGAGTGTCCGAAATTTGTTTTTAATAAATTAAATATTACGTCACTGTCGTGTAACCTTGCATTTCAGGTTGTTATATAAGTTAGTGACCCTGTGGTATGTATTTCACACAGAGTATTAACTCTTTCCGTGCGGAGTTACTCTCAATTTCAAGGAGTAACTTCCATAGCGCTGACTAGTGCCGTGTTCCTCATAGGAAGTAACTTGGTATATTTGGTAGTTTATTTCATCATCCCTATCATGAAGAAACATGATAAGAGCACTGAAAACAAAGGAGACAATGAACGTGTCGAAGAAAAGTAGGCCTATCACTATTCAGATGATTCATACAAAGATACAGCAGTCGAAGAAGTGACAATGTCTCTTGATGAGAGAAGTAGTGCTGAAGAAACTCCAGGAGAATACCCTTTTACCACAGTAAAAAAAAAACATCTAAAGTAATTGATACAGATGAGTAGCTTAATTATTTTTCCAAAACAAAGATGAATGGTATTGTTTACAGTAGAATTTACCCAAAATAAATCACGTAGTTTGATATCATGGTTCACTAGAAAGCTTCCAACAGGAGAAATCTGCAACTGATCTTGGCCCCTCTTCTCTCCACACTTGGGATGCCTATTTTGTTTTGCATGCGTACTGTTTTCTGAGGCATCAGAAAAGACATCTAGTGCATTGAGCAAACCAGGAGTTAATTTCACCAAATGGAAGAAACATGAGAGACTGAAAGAACATGAAGAAGGAGTCCATTACAGACAAGTTTTTTTTCAAGTGGAAGCTAGAAGAACAAAAGCTTACGGCAGAACCAGATGAACTGTCACATTTGTTTCGGCGAAAACTCAAGCTTACGTGGTCACAATGAAAAACTGAATTCATCCAATCCTGGGAACTTCCTAGCATCTTTGAAATTTCTTGCAGAATTTGATGAAGTTACGAAACACCACTTACATAGAATTGAATATAATAAGACACATTATTTGTCATCAGAAATTCAAAATGAGTTCATTAACTTGATGGGCAATAAAATTAGGGAATCAATTGTTGGAAAGACAATCTAGTTTGATATTTTCTCTGATGCTTGATTCCACCCCAGATGTTTCTCATCAAGAACAGGTATCCCTAATACTTGGGTGTTGATAATTTCGAAATAAAAGAGTCATTCATTGGTTACTTTAAAATTTGAAACCTGATGGACAACATTATGAAGAACTTGTTCAGAAAACTCTTAAAGATATTGGACTGGACTTTGATCTGTGCAGAGGTCAAACCTATGATAACGCAGCCACAATAAGTGGCCGTCTGTCTCTTAGACATAAATCCAAAGGCAACATTTCTAAACTGTGATAATTACTCTCTGAACCTGGTAGCTGTTCATTCTGCTGAGATAGATCAAACAATTGTCCCCCTTTTTTTTTTTTTTGGAATTGTATATGAATTGTTTACCTTTTTTTCCAAGTCACTCCAGAGATGGGCCAAACTGAAAGAAGCTGGAGCCGGGAGTTTTAAAAAGGTGGTCCGCATACGTCGTCAGTTTCCTTGCATCTCGACAAAATCATCAAGCTGTTGGAGAAACTTTCTGAATCAACAAATGAAAGAACGGAGGGCACGGTCATAACAATTGCGGGGCCCTATGCGAAACTGATTGCGCGGGGCCTAGTCTGGGTGGGAATAAGGATAATAAGTGAAAATTAAGATTTTGTATTAGAAAAAAAATCGACTTTGCATTTTATTCATTCTTTACTAAGTACAAAATTGCGATCAAATTAACTTTACTTTACTAACCTTGCCACCTATGGCATATTTTTATGCCATTGACTATAGAAGTAAATAAGGTATTGGAACTTTCGGTTTAGGTGAAAACTCGTCCGATTATTACATTTTATTACATGAAAACTGACGATTCCCGTAGGATTGGCGCTTTCCGTAATAAATGACACCCACAAATGACAATTTTGTCAATTTTTCAGGAGATTTTTATAAGTTTTCATGAGATTTTAATAAATGCAGGACATTTCAAGGAATTTTTCGTATATATTTTGCAATTTAATAATTACACATAGAATTAGCGCGGGGCCTATGAAAGCGCGGGGCCCACTGCGACCACATAGGTTGCAATGGCCTAAGACCGGCTCTGGATGCACGAGCACTTTTCATCAACAAACCAGTGCCACAATCACCAATTGACATATTGAGGAATGATGTGGTAATGATGTGTGCCAAACCTTGCAACATCCATTCGAATACTGCTAACTCAGGCCACGTCCATTGCGTCATATGAGAGATCATTCTCAAAACACAAGTTAATCAAAAAAATATCTCAGGGGCACAATGACGCAAAAAAAAATGCTTAATGTCAGTGGAGTCACAAATACTAGACACTATCGATGTAGATGATATTATAGATGCCTTTGCTGCACAGAAAGCACGACGTGAAGCGATATGAATTGAGCTTTGTCACTTGTGCATTATTTCACCAATAAACAACGGTATTATGCATTAAAAGAGTCTCAATGATTATTTCCTGTTAATTTTACTGATATAGGCCTACTGTACCAATTTGAATGTAGGGTTAAGTACATTATCTCATGTCATGATGTCGAATGTCAAAATGCAAGGGGCCCCCAAATAGATCAATCCCTCCGGGCCCCCAAATCCCTAGCTACACCCCCGCAGGAAAAGGTGAATTTCACCAAACACTAGTTAGCTAGGGATAGCAGTTCATCTAGGAGAGAAAACCAAAGGCTATGGGAGCACACCCAAAAAGAAAAGCAGGCTGAAGTCGGAGTCAATGGGCCTACTGGCGCATGACACATTGACACGCAACCTCATCTATGTTGGAGTTCAGTAACGATTCTAATAGATGTGGCGTCCTGCCTGTGGAATCCCGCCGCGAAGGTAGGGGCCAAGCTCTCCGCCTCGAAGAAGCCCACATAAGCGAGCTGGTGGTTCTTCTATATCTGCCTGTGGAGCCAGGAGCCAGGGGCAAGAAAGTAAAAACTATTATATGCTACTGGCCAACACTCTAAGCCTTCAAAACTGTTCTCTTTACCATGACAAATAGCCTATGACAACCAATCCAACTCCTGGCTCAGATATGGGCCCAGCGGAACTGTTTTCACTAACAGAAGGGGGCAATTTAAGGCGAGTAACTGGAGTCTAAACCAGCTTAGTAAGCTTCGGGCAGGAAGTGCTCGTTAGCTAAATTAGCTTGGCTGGCTACCCACCTAGAAGAAGGAAAAATCTCAATTCAAACCTCTGTTGCCTTGTAGCTATACCCAAACATGGGAAAGGCTGCTCCGAGAGTAAACCCTGAGGAAAAATCAGGAGCTGGCGACCCTTAGGCAGTCTGCAGCACACAGTGCTGTACTGCTACACCCTGGCGGAGTCTGCTACGTCGCTTATTCTAAACTGTATCGGCACTTGCCGTTACTGTAGATACATCAGCTGCGTGGAGAGGGGGAACTAATTGTCTGGGCGACATTGTTCCGTCCATAGCTATATTAAAATGCCTATAGGCATTCGAAAATCTCATTTCTAACCCTAACCATTTTGGTGTCATGTTTTTTTCAAGATCCTTCGAAGGCAGCGCAAGTGGAGTGAGTTTAGTTTTCTCTCATGTCCACGACTCACTGCCTTACAGTAGCGTGCTAAGAACGCATGCCTTGTAGACCTCCATTTTGGTCGCTGTTGTGAATTTCTGGTTTTCTCAAACTCTTGGTCGGATCGGAGTCTAGCAAAGGTTGATGCGGCCTGCCCTGTGCGTTTTTTTTTTTGTTTTTTTTTTTTTACAATAAGGTTTTGTAAAATAAAAATTTTTAAAAAATTATTCAAAATTGTTCATTTTATTTAGATCTAGAATTCTTGGTATAGGGGCTATATAGCCCCTTCTTTTTTTGAAGTAACGTCTGTATTATATAAGATAAGATAAGATAAATCTAGATATTTTTTGCCCACGGAAAAAAAAAATTAAAAATTACAAATATTGTTTTGCTGTATTGAATCGTTTCCAAAAACAAAAACTTTTTGTTAGTTCAAGAAAACATAATCCATAGCTCTTATTTTAGAGTTTCACTTGACCTTCTTGTTTACCTTTTTTTTGGTAGACTTGAAAATGTAATAATTTTTGTAATGTAGATTTAATTTTTGTTAGACTATAATCTAGATCTAGCTATATATGAAAAAAAAAAGATTAGCAAGATTGAGATCGAATTGTCTAAATTGCTGCTTTTCACTGATCACTTTCACTTTGTCTTGGTCTTTTTCGTTCGGGCTCGGCTTTTTCAAGTCCGACCATGACCAAGGCCAAGAGTGCAAGAGTTACAGTAGAGGCAAGAGTCTGACTCGAAGAGTCGAGTCCAAGACTTAGACTGTAGACAGTCACAGTGACTTGGTCTTGATGACAACTTGGTCCAGTCTGAGTCAGATTGTTTTTCAAAACCTTTTGTGATTTGATTATCATTATTATCAGTATACTACAAATAATTATTATTATTAATAATAATAATATTATACTTATAGACTAGATCTAGTATAGTATCTCAGTATCAGGATAATCACTGACTCAAGTGTCAGCTGTACTGTGCTGTTGCAGTGTCTGTAGAGAATAGATCTATTATATATTATAGTCTAGATCTACTTTAATTTCTTTAATATTAATAGTTAGTAGTTAGTTAGTAGACTTAATATTGATGTATTCTACTTTTCTAGAGGCTACTCTAGACTGTCTAGAGTTAGAGTGACTAGAGACTCTAAAGTGACTAAAGACACACAAAGTTAAAGTACTAGAATATGAATATAATATTTAGATTTAGATCTATTATTATTATGATTATCTGTGATTAATTAATGATAATATATAAATATTATTCTAGTAATTGTATCTTCTATAGCTCTATCAATATCATATTCTATAATCTATTAAATCTATTATATGATCTATCATCTATCTTGTGGTCTAGTAGATATAACAATCTAATACTAATACTAACTAATAGTAAATAAGTTAGATCTAGATTTAGACATGATTTACTAGATTCTAGAATCTAGATGTTATCAATTCTAATCTAGATTTTATTGATAAGATAATGGGGATTAATGCTATATTAGTATAATAACTTAACTATAATAATAATATTTGCTAGAATTTCACTCCTAGTATAATAATATTTAATTAATGTAATATATATAATAATAAGCCTTCCCATACCTATATTTTGTATCATTGAGTAGCTATATCCATAAAATAGATCCAGTTCAGACCACTGATAGTACTTATCTAGATTCTATAGAGATTTGAAGCAATGAAGGTGATAGAAATGTTGATCTAGATAAAGGAAGGAGCAAAAATCATGTTTAAGAAAAACAACTACTTATGTAAATATATAAATTATATTATGACTTCTACATTAGTCATTGTGGTTATCTTCACTGTTAAAATATATAGACTCTTATGAATAAGTCATAGTCTATCTAGATAGATCTAGAGTCTATATGTTTATTAAAAATTTCTCTAGACTCTAGAGGCATTGTGCATTGTGTAGTATGTTGGATTTCATACCTTGCATATAATATATATGTTTATGTGTATATACATAATGCATATATATATATATATTAGGGGTGCACCGGATAGTCCCTCCGGCTCCGGCTTCTGCCGAATATCCAGCATTTTTTACTATCCGGTGCTATTCGGCTCCGGTCGGATATCACTACCGGATAGTAAACCGGATAGTAAAAAATACACCTATTTAATATGCATAAAGTGGACCTCGTTCCATTACTGTCTGTTATAGAATGTATTAATGCTTATATGAAAACAAAATAATGTGCTTAAAAATAGAGCCATTATGAATATGCACCAAACATCGTTTATTATAAAGACAAGGCATGTTAATAACCTAATATAAATAGAGATGAAACTTTACATCATAAATGCGCTTTACATACAGAGCAGCAATGGCTGGCACTTTTTTCAATTTGTCTTGACCTTTGAGTAAGTTAGTTAACATGTTAAAATGCTACATTCCTTGACTAAGTCATGCTGACCAGACGTCTGTCTAGCTGTGCGGGTATATCTCCAGAGGTAGAGATGAACAACTCCAACCCCTTTAGTCCATCACATTGAGTTGTTGTTTTTTTATAGGCAGGTGACCACAAGTTAAATACGATGGACGTATGTTTAATGTCAGCGTATTGACACTCTCTAGTGGTCACACCTTTCGAGGGAACTGAGTTTGTTTACTTAGTAGTTAATCTTTATTGGGGGGGGGGGGGGGGCTGGACTACCACAGCCACACCTCTAAGGTGACCAGGTATATTTCTAGATGAACATCTCCCTCCCCCCTTTTATTTGTTTAGCCCATCACATTGAGTTCATTGATTGACAGGTGAACCCAAGTCAGATACGATGGACGTAAGCACTCTCTAAAGGTCACACGAGGGAACTAGGTTTGATATTGGGGATGGACTAGACTTTACATTATAAATTCGTATTACATACGTAGCAGCGATGTCTGGCACACTTTAAAAGCTTGTCTTGACCTTTGAGTGGTCTAGTAACCATGTAATATTTCTTAACTAAGTCAAGCTGATTGTCTAGATGTGCGGATATATCTCCAGAGGTAGAGATGACCAACCCCCACCTCCTTTTGTTTGTTTAGTCCATAACATTGTGTTCACAGATAGGCAGCTGACCACATTAAGCCAGATGTCAACGTGTTGACACTTTCTAGAGGTCACATCTTATGAGGGAACTGGGTTTGTTTACTTGGAGAAGAATTTTTATTAAGGGCGGGACTACAAGCCAAATCTCTATAAGGTTAATCTGGTATGAGTTTGTTTATTATAATATAGGTTGTCAATCAATGGTCTGGGCCACAAGCCACACCTTTTATACTATTGGCCGGGACAATAAGTTTGTTTACTTTAAGTCTCAATTAGGAGGCTGGACTACAAGCCAAACAGACACTGACCAGGGGTATCTTTAAAGGGAGGGCTCAAGAGACTCAACACCCCGAACTTCTTATTTGTTTAATCCATGATAATGTATTGATAGACATTGACCATTCTTAAGCCAGAATGGATTAACGCAGATTGTTGAGAAATATTGACACTGTCTAGAGGTGACTAGATGATGAGACTAAGTTTGTTTACTTGGAGAGAAAAGTCATTTAGGGCACTGAACACACGTTCGTCGCACAATAAAATAAAACAAATATGTGCATGTGTGAGTGTATGTATTTTTTCCCCTTGTATTAAAACTTTTAGAAAGAAAACTAATATCATTGTTTTAATCTATTGACTTAATATATTAAGGAAAACCTTACAGTAAAATTTAACATCGCAGAAAATAAATTGATCTAAAACACCACAATTAGATCTAGCAAACAAAGAAAAAATATGCTGGAATATTAAGAAACACTTGACCTCTGTAACTACGGTACAGATATAATTTATCTATATGCTTGACTGGCCATGCCAATGTGTTATCCTTTTTCGCCTGCACACTAAACACTGTTGCGTATGCCCAAGAACAAAAACGCGTGATGGTCAACACCATCATCAAACACACTACACTAGGACTACATGTGTAGGCTCACTAAGTCTATCTGACCAGATTGTTATTATCAGTCGAACACAGAGTCTATTTATGTTGTTTTTTTTTGGTACGGAGGGTGTGAATGAGTTTTTTCTTTCTTCTATAGTTGATTTTCCTGATTTTCTTAGATCTATATAACAGTAGATCTAAACATAGATACCAATAATAGGCCTACAGACTACAATTAAATCTATGCTTTGCAACATTTAAGGCTCAGGCTATGAGTAGGTATAATAGATGTTCCTGCTGTTAATAAAATATCGTTTGTCGCAAATGAATTAATAAATATATGACCTACTACGCTTCAAATTCCAACTATTAACTAACAGCTATCAGTATTAATCCCTTGAAGCCAGAACCAGAAGCAGTCTTTGGACTTAAAATTACAAGTCTGATGACCAGTTGTTGGTCAGAAATTCTTGAACACATACATCCAACCACCATACAAGCCAGATGAGAGATTTACATTAGTAACTAGTTAAATATATACTAATATATTTTACATTGACCCTCCAACACACAGCCTTTATGGTTGGTGGCCTCGTACATGCTACACAGATTAATTTTTGTTTATAAATACTGTTAAGCTTGAATAAATCAATCAGTAACAGAGTTTAAAACAATAAGGTATATAAAAGAAAAAAAATAAAACCAACCAATATAGGTATGTTATTTAACAGTTTCGTAAAATGCTCAGCAATACAAGCTATTTACAAGACACTTAGGTATTCGGCTCCGGCCCCGGCCGAATATCAAATTTTACTATCCGGTCATATCCGGCTCCGGACGGATATTAAAAAGTACTATCTGGTGCACCCCTAATATATATATGTATATTATGAGATGTGTCAGTAGAACTGTATGGAGAAAGATTTTATCCACTTAATTATTGTTAAAAATAGTCATTGCTTTTCTTTACTGTAACTTTTTACCCATGATCCTCTTCATTTCTAGCAAGAATGTCTCTGCCAGTTATCTACACACCAATTACCAAGCTACAATTAAACTGGGAAAATACTCAAGGTGGACCCTGTGGGAATCAGTACATGGATTTTATGAGATGTGCCAGTAGAACTGGTATGGAGAAAGCTAAATATGAGTGTAAGAATGAACTGGCAGACTTTCATGAATGTCTTAGGAAAGGAAAACAGGTAGGAAAAAAAATGTTTAAAACAGTTATCATCTTACATTTACAAGGCATGATTCATTACTGTTTTTTTTCACTATTGCAAAAGTCCTGCTAGAGTTTATAAGTGTTATTCAGATGTATAAAACTTTTCTATTATAGGACCTTTTGCCTGAAATATTTATAACATTTAAAAAAATATTTCAGATTATTTAGTTTTTGTTAGTTATCTCAACACACAAGAAAAATGTGAATTAGCTTTTTTTTTCTTCAAATATATTTATTATATACATCACATAGTGGGAAAAAAATCATGCCATTTGTTAATTCAAAATGTTAAATAGAGCCTGTGTAACTTTTGTTTTTTCATGACCTGTGAGCTGTTCTATAAAACACATTGTCAACATCTTACCTTAGAAAAACATCACTGCTCACAATTGCTTTTTTTTTTTCACTGTTTTTAAACTACTAAGGAAAAGAAACATTTATGCTAATATGACTTATACATTAAAATAAAAGAATTATAGATAATTAAGGATTATAAATTTGTAAGTTTTATTTTGATCATAAATTTTATTATTTTATAATTTGTATCAATTGGCTGGATAAATAGCACTGATTCTGCTTGGATCACTGTGGCCTAATGTCTCAATCAGTGCTGCTACTCACATTGCCTGTTGTGTCTATTGTCTACTGTTGCTAATCATTTCCTTAACTTTTTATCACTCTATATGATCACTCAAATTCAGTACTTTTGCTAACTGCATTACTAAAGTTACTAAATAAAACACATTGGTAGTAATCAACAATTATCAATTTGCTGTCTAGTCTTAGCCCTATCAATGGTTTGTTGTCTTACCGTGTGTCTTCACTAACCACTTACTATATGCTGCTTATCTAGATCCAGACTCTTACTTTTATATCTGCCACATGCCCCTGGAGTCAATGTAGTGAATCTCCATTACTAATAAGCACTCCCCGATAATGTATGTCTAGTCTATTGAAACTGTTTTTTTTATGTATGTTCTATGAGATGTCACCTTCATAGGTTTATCTCATCATGCCTAACTGTCTTATCTATTTTGAAATACCCTAGTTCTTACCCTACATCCTATAAATTATAGTGTCATTGCTGTAATTTCACTGTGCATTTTCTCACTGTGTTCCTAACCCTTTAGCTGTCTACTCTGCCTGGCTAAATCTCAGGTATCAGAGATCCATGAGAAGATTTTCTCCCTAAACAAACTTAAAAACTTCTTAAACACACACACTCACTTACCCAAATGACTTAAACCAACTCTTAGACACTCATTTATTGAAACAGTTTACATTTTAATCTTTTTTTTTTTCCTTTTGTTTGGAATAAGGAGTTCACATACTTTCGTTTTATGAAATGTTTTTATAATTAATACTGTCCATGAAAATAAGGAACAGATTTGGATGATTTCCAATATTTTAAAAAATGTAAGCTTTGAACACATAGAACTGACCTGCTGGATTTTGAATCATGGATCAACATTATTTAATTACCAATACCTAATTGATTTTAAATTACTAAAAGAAAAATAGCTTTAAAAAAAAATCCTAATTGTTAATAATTTATTCATATAAGCCATTATAAAATGTATAAAATATAAAATACATAACATTTGAACTCCCATTTTATTGATTGTTACTAATATATGTTACTAGTCGACCTGCGGCGTAGCATACACCGCTATTTTGTAGGGCAGGCCTTAGGCCACTGCAACCTATGCGTCCGCAGTGTGCCTCAAACTTTCATAGGATCCGCGCTAATTCTAGGTGTATAAATGATTAAGTTAAACCATTTTATAACTTATAACAGATTTCCCGTGGCCTCCTGATTTACCAGGAGCTCCTGGAAATCTCCTGAAATAGCAAAATATACGAATAAATCCTGGAAACATCCGGAAATTATTTAAAATCATATGAAAACTCATACAAATATCCTGAAATATATGGACAAAAATTGTCATTCAATATGGAAAACACCAATCCTATGGGCACTAAAAAAAATGGCATTATGCAATACCAGTTATTGTGGAATCTAGTGAAAGTAGCTACTCACGCCTTAAACTAATGAAGAATTTACTTGAGGTCAACATTTCTCGTAGATAGATTGAAACATTTGATAATTCTTGCTATTGAGCGTGATCTATGTAGGAAATATAATTTTTATGATATACTGTATGATTTTGCCACACACAAGGCAAGGCTAAAGTAATTCTGTACGTAGTAAAGAATGAATAAAATGCAAAGACAAATTTATTTTCTAATACAAACTATTAATTTTCATGTATTATCCGTATCCCTACCCAAACTTGACCCTGCGAAATCTGTTTCGCATTGGACCCCACAATGGTTAAGTCCGGCCCTGCTATTTAGTGATGGGTGAATACAGAGTAGATTACTTGTTCTCTTTACATGACGTCTTGGTCACAACGGTTAAGTCCGGCCCAGCTATTTAGTGACAGGTGAATACTACTTGTTCTCCCCCCCCCCCTTTTTTTTTGCCTCTAAAATTATGTGGGGTAACTCTAGTCCGTCCGATTTGCAAAAATAAATTGTGATCTTTCCGTTACTTGGTGTCCAAACTCTTGAGCCATGAAGAGAATTATATATTTAGATAGCTCTGAGGTCATACTGATGCCACTTTACAATAACTTATTTGTATTATATTTGTAATTTGTAATAATGTTATAAACCTGGTGATGACACAGATGGGATAGTGCTGTGTGTACTTTTAGCCCACACAAATCGCCCCAGGCCAGCACTAGATGAGCAGTCAATGATCTGTGTTGTGAATAGTACTCAGGCAAGTCAAGTTGAATGTAGTCATGTGATCAACCAGAACTAGAAGGCCTAGATGGACCCTATATAAGTGCAATGGTGTCAAAGTCAAGTCACTTCAAGTTACCTCGCTATTTCACAAGTACAAGAACCAGCACAGTGTGAAGTCAGTCCGGAACAGAGAATTGAGTACAAGTCCAGGAAGAGATGGAGAGTTAGTGGTGTTTGAGAAAGCGTTACAGAGTTGCGATGAAGGTTTTGTAAAGTCAGTGTTTCATTGTTGCCAATAAATTGGCTGTGATTTATTCGACATTAAAGTGTTACGTTACTTTGGAGCCCCGAGTTCTTTGAATTGGTTGTGTCGTGTGGTGCATTTTGCAGAGAGCATGGATAGTGAGAAATGTTAAATATACTAATAGTATCTTTTTATTATTATTCTTATGATTAGATGGAACTTTTAGAGTGCACCAGTAGCTATCTTGGACAGGAGTAGTTTTAAAAACTAAATTGGAAAAATGATGTGTCAAATAACTACAAATAAAACACAAATTTTTAAAATAGTTTTTCTCTCAGATTCAGATGTATTTTTTTACTTTCGAATTGTGTAGTATGATTTTAAAATCATATTTTTATTAATGTAAACAGAATTTTTTTGGATAAAAATAACTTATAACAAAAACATGATGGTTGTCTATTCTAATGTGGTGTTATATTCTAAAGTGATGTAACATATTTTTGTTGCATTACTAGTTCAATTGCTATTTCCATCGAACTGCTCTTTTGGGAAATATTATTTTACTTAAATTTGTAAATCTTGAAACATTAAATTAGTCATTGTAACTAATGGTTATGAATATTCCATTTTTAAACGGTGAAAATTTTATTTTTCTTTAATTTAAAAAGATATATTTAATAAATAATATCAACAAATATAACATTTAGACTACTGGTATAAATATTCTGCAATATGTGGCTTTATTATGTTTAGTTTCTCACAAACAATAGAATGTACTAGCATTGATTTTTTTTTTCAGTTGGAGCGTGTTAAAATAATGAATGCAGAGAGGAAGAGACAAAAAAGACCACCCATTGAACCCCTGGCAAAAGATATTCCTGAAAGAGGATACTAGAGATGTGTATCTTTCAATGTGTTAAAATTTGTACAGAAAAAAATGATATTTAGAGCTTATTTTTAAACAAATAAAAGGCTTTTGTTTAAATATTTGTATTGATTTTTTAAAATTATGATACCTACAAATGTAATTAAAAGTTTCATACTTTAATTTAAAAGTTAGTTAAATAATTGCTATCTTCTGTAATAACTGTTAAATGTAATTTTTAAAAATATATTAATATATAGGCTTTTCTCCAAAGATTTTGGAAGAGTATTTCAGGTGTCTGTGCAGTCTTAGCTATGATTTATATATTTTGCCACAGCAAGAGCAGACACAACTTTTGTCTGCTGCTGGTCAATTTTAGTTCTCTTCACAGTCAATGCCTGTCCTCAGAAGTAGATTTTCTTTTGGTCTCAAATGTGTATTCCTCTGCCTTTTTAAAAGATCTCCAGCTGTCTCTTTCGGAAGCTGCCAAGTGCTTTTATTAAAGCCAGTTAGAGCAAGCCGGCTCCTGGGTTGGTATTTAAAGCATATTTGGGGTACCTCTTTTACATCATCTTCCATTAAGCTCCACAAAAAAAGATAGCCTTTGGCATACATTCATCTTCCATGCAGTAAAGGTGCCCTGCCCAGCATAGCTGATGAATGATAAGCGTAAAAAGGGATTTAAAATCAGTGAACATTGATACTGACCATTTGGGAAGACATAGCCTTAGACCGCACTAGTTGGAGAGAGACGGTGACTAAGAAAGCTTTAGACAGGGAGAAAACATGGGCCTCCATTTTTTAAGAAAAGCGTGCCACACGGAAAATGGCCAGCTCCTCCACCAAAGCGAAAGCCACATTGACAATGACATGCCTTATATGTGGACGGGAGTGTCTCTCCAAAATAGGGCTCCAGAGTAATATGAAAAAGTGTTCGAGATGAACCATAGTTGTTTCATGACTGAAGGAGGCCAATGACTGACTGAGTCTGTTGGACCAGGTTGGGGCACCAAGCAAGACTTGTCGACCTTCTTTCTCCATTCCTCCCTGTCTTTTGCCTTGTTTAGAACCTCTTTCAATGAGTTGTAAAAAAAAACAAGCTTAAATTATATGGCCATATTACAAGATCTTCAGGGCTCGCAAAGACCTTCCTTCAGGGAACAGTGCCAGGAAAAGAAGAGGCAGACAGACAGAAAGCAATGGAAGGACAACATAAAAGAAAGGACGGGCTTGCCATTGAAAGATTAAAGAGGATTTAGCTTTTAAGCTACTAAAATAGACATAGGGCCTATATATATATAGATAGATAGATAGTTAGATATAGGGCTGTGCTAAAAACGTATTAGGGTTACTAACTTTCAGTGAAGTGCCTCCCACTTAGTCAAAGTTTAAAAACTTATTTTAAATGTACATTAAGATTGCTTTGAAAAGTGGTGTTTTTTTCCAGGATAAGATGAGGTTAGACATAAAATGATTAAATATCTTGAGCTCTGAGTTATTACTAGAAAAGTTCCAGATTGCCTGAATTAGCTCGGGGGGGGGGGGGGGGGCGCCTACACTGGTAAAATTAATATCGCGGATTTACAAATTATATTATGTAGCATAAGAAAAACAAATGCATAGTTTTTAAAAGTTCCAGATCAATTTATAGGGTCACCAGTACAAATGGGAAAGTTAGCAACAGGATCAAAAGTCCATTAGAGCTAATGGGTTAAATTATGTTGCATAAGTAAAACAGTGGCGATTATTATTTAAAAGGTCTAAATATAGCTGTCACCTGATACACATACCTTGCCGTGATGTGGCAGCTTGAGTGCCTCAATGACCCTCAGAGCTATACCGGCGGGAGCTCATCACTCCTGGCTGGTACTACCAAGCCGGACAGGTCTGTTAGGAAAGAGGCCAGACAAAAGGTGCATCCCCTTCCCCGGGACATAGGGGTTGTGTGATAGGCTAACAACCTGTCCACGGAAATAATAGTGTTATAGAAACCAGAGCAAAAACACAAATACTAAACAGAGGCGAGAGTAGAGCTCCACAAAGGAGACTTATGAAAGCTGTGCAGGGAAAGTCGAACGCAGTATACTAGAGGAAGCCGAGAGGACCGGAAAGAGCTGGGAAGCCATAAAAAAAAACTAGCAAGAGACCGTGGAGAGTGGCGTGTTTTTGCTGAGGCCTTATGTTCCACGAGGAAATCAAAGGAATGATGATGAAATATAGGCATAACTTCTACATCTAGATAGGCCAATGGGGAAGTTAGCTACATGATCCAAAGTCGATTACATTTAATGACGTCCTGAATTATTGTTTGTTGTATGAAATAGGGATTTCCCCTTGTGTCAGAATTACATTTATGTGGTAGACTACATTTGAACAATGTCATTGAAAATGGTTGTGGGGTCCAAATGCAACAAAATCAATACAGAAGCGCAAATTAAACAAGAGCCGAAAACAATTTAAGTTATTAAATTTCAAGGGAATGTCGTTAATGAATGAACTGGCACGTCGACATTTAGACTACTGAAAGTCAAGCCACGTTAGAAGACGAACAAATGCTAACATTAAAACGATGAAGATGCAGTTTGAAATGTAGGACTACATGTATGACTTATATTTCCGGTATCTCTGAATAACTTAATGGATGCCAGCACATATATTTAAACTATAAAGAAAATGAGAAGGCTGATACACTTTTCAAGTGTGGGAGAACAAATACACAATTGAACATTGCACTCTATCCAGAAGAGATGAAGAAACTAAGAGTCAATAGAATAAACGAGAAATGGACAAGCTCTCATCCGAATTACAGGAAAGACAGGACGCCTATAATAAGCTATACCGACATGACCAACGTCTAATCTTTCTCCTTAGAACCGGACACAACAGAATGAGACAACATAGTCTACGTTCCGGAAGCTAAAAATTGGAACTAGCGGAATCTGCCCTTTTGGAGTGTCAGAATGCTGACCATATCCTTCAAAACTTCATTCTTTATCAAGAGGCCCGAACAAGACACTGGCCTTAAAACACCCCTAAAGAAAGAAAACTATATGGGGAGCTGCCGATTTGGAAACCACTGAGCAGTTCATCCGCTTCAACATAACAATGAGAATAAGGAAGAAGAAGAAAAAGGAACAATTTAGTGTGTGGTACACCAGGCGCTAAAAAAAAAATGAGGCTACTCGGGACGCTCTCATTAAGCAACGATTTTTCTCTTTACGTCAATAGGCTTGTTACTTGAGTACTTACGTCAGTAGGCCTGTTGCTCGAGTACTTACGTCAGTAGGCCTGTCACTCGAGTAGCCTACTTACGTCAGTAGGTCTGTTACTCGAGCAGCCTACTTACGTCAGTAGGCCCTTTACTCGAGTACTTACGTCAGTAGACCTGTTACTCTGGTACTTACGCAGTTACAATATGAAACCTGAAAGCTTTTTAAAAACTTGTTATAGATTTGAAAAATGTAATAATAATAACAAGCTAGCTAAAGTAATAATAATAATCATTTAAAACAAATGGAAAAAAAATTCCCGCGAACCGGATTCGAACCAGTGACCTAAGGATATCTCTTGTTACAGCTACAGTCCTCCGCTCTACCAACTGAGCTATCGCGGGTCACATTGTTAAAGTATAGAGTTTTTGTGTAGTTTGTGGAATCAATCTTCTTCGTTAAATGTTTAAGAAAAGTTTATTTATTAAGATAATAAAAATGGCATCAGGCGACGAAACCGAAAGTACAAATGATTCTCACAATAGATCCTTTTTACTTCTAAATTATTTGGATAGTATTGAAGATAGTGTAGAAAATGTATACAGAAAAGCGCAAGATCTTTCACAAGAAAGGGATACCCTCATAACATTACTTTCTGAGCTGGAAGCTGAATCAAACGATATTGCAATAGTAACCTCAAAAAAGTTAAAACATAAAAATATTGAAAATGATCATGATCATCATCATGATGACAAAAGGTTTGACAAAAGAAATGATTATGATACAGATGATCATCACAGCCGTCTGAATCTGGGTCTTGATGTTCACGTTCATGATCATGAAGTCAATTATCAGGAAAGTGAAAGCAGTAAGAACGGACTGAATGGTAAATATAATAAAACAATTTTAGTCACTTTAGATCTGGATTTTGGATCTAGATATCTAGAGTCTAGACCTAGAAACTAGAATCTCTATGACTATAATAGTCTATAAGTAGTAGATCTATAAAAGTATATATAATTATAATTCTATCTAATCTATAAATTTTATTATAATTTAATATAGTCACTAGATCTAGAGTCCCTGAAGCAGGCAAAATGGTAAGGCCAAAGTCTTTGGCCTTACCATTAACACAAAAAAGACTGAAGTCTTATTTGCCTGCTCCAGCACAGGGAAAGCCTACTCAGATCCAAGCATCAACCTCAACATTTAATAATAATAATTATAATGATATAAATGCGGTGGACAGATTCACATATCATGGCAACACACTCTCCAGAAACGGAAAGTTTGATAATGAAATCAACCTGCGCATCACCAAGGCCAGTGCATCCTATGGCAGACTGTCTAAAAATGTCTAAAAATGTCTATATCAACACAAATTCAAGGCTAGGGATCTATCGAGCTGTCATTGCTCTATGCCTCAGAAATGTGGACAGTGTACAGAAAACATGCAAAGAAACTGAACCACTTCCACATGACATGTCTAAGAAAAACAAATGGCAAGAAAAAATACCAAATACTGAAGTCCTTCGAAAATCGGGTCTGCAAAGCATCCACACAATCCTGATGCTGTCCTAGCTGCAATGGGCAGGACACGTCTGTAGAATGGAAGACCACAGCATCCCTAAACGACTCCTGTATGGCCAATGAAGGGAAGGAAAGCGCTCGCAAGGCGGTCAAATAAAACGCATAAGGGACACCCTCAAAGCTTCTCTAAAGGAGTTCAGCATAGACCCAGCCACCTGGGAGACAGAGGCACATTAGAGAGCATCATGGTATTGCACTGTGAAAACTGGCGCACAGGTTGCTGAGGAAAAGAGAACAACACTGGCAGAAGAAAAGCCCCAGAGAAAAAAAGCAAGGCTGGAATAACCTGCCTAGTGTGCAGCCAAAGATTCTGGGCTCACATAGGTCTCACCAGCCACATGAGTAGGCACAAAACCCCTGTGCAAAGCCATCAGCCCCCTGGATGACAAAAGTGGTCATCATTGAACCACGATGGACAAACTATATATAAATAGATCTAGAGCAGTGTTTCTCAAACTGTGTGCCGCGATTTGCAGATGTGCAGCGGGAGTTTTCAGAACGCCATACGTGCAGCGTTACACAGGTCTGCCTAATATTACATTTTTATTTTACATTGCAACATCACCATTTGTAACGACCAGAAATAGTTCTCTGCCCTGCAAAATCGGATTGCTCCATTTTGACAGAAAAGGGTGTTAGCCATTCAGGTTATGAAATTTTCCACTATACTTATATTATTATAATGATTAAAATGTAGGCCGCCTAAGCAGATGCACAGCAATTTTGAATTGGTAATGATAATAATAAGCGATGCGTTTCATGTAAATTGTTTAGGTGTATGCTAATAATAACAAATTATCAATAAGCGTTATTCATTGTTATCCATGGAGAAATACGTTAGCAAGAATGAAACTGCGAAAGTGTTAAATGAAGAGCAAGGAACCAAACGAAGGTACAAAGAAGATTACATCGGATATGGTTTCATATCTTCTGTACCTGAAGACGCTCCATTGTCATTCTTTATGATCTGCAATGCAACTCTGGCGAATGAGGCCCTTGTTCCAAGCAAATTGAAGAGACACTAGGAAACAAAACACCTAGCTGTAAAAGCGCAACCGAAGGAATACTTTGAAATCATCAGGGGCTCAACAAAATAAACAAGCTAAGAAACTTGAATTTAAGTCTTCAATCCTCAAAACTGAAGTCATGTGGTGAAAAATTGTCTTTGTGGCAAAGTAAGATCTCGAAAGGAGTCTTCGACTGCTTTCCTACTTACAATGAATGTGCTTCAAATAAAGAAATCACCCCCGAAATTCTGTACTCTTTGACACACCTGCAGTCAGCATTGCAGCATTACTTCCCAACAGTTGGAAGTCATGAATATGGATGGGTCAGCTCTCCATTTGGAAACAATGAAGCTACAAATCTTACAACTGAAGAAGAAGAGCAGCTCATTGATTTAAAAAATGATGCAATTTTAAGTCAAAATTTGTATTAGTGCGTCTACATGTGTTTTGGATTTCAATCAACAAGTTATATACTGCAATCAGTTTATATCTTCATGGTTTTTTTAATTTGGATTTTCAAGTCTAAGAAAAGAGAGAGACTTCTTACAATAGACGATGAAATGCGAGTTTGTTTATCGACTTTGGAGTCTCGATTAGATCGCATTTCCTCTCAAAAACAGGCACACTTTTCACATCGAATGTAATACTTAAAAACAAGTCAAATAATTTATCATTTTATTATAAAACAACTGTTGCTCTTCGTGGTGTGCCGCAAAATTTTAGTTGTTTTTTTACTTTTCCGGCAGACAAAAAAGTTTGAGAAACACTGATCTAGAGTCTAGAATTATAGATCTAATAAGTAATATCATCTACATTCTAACATTCTAGATCTATAATTCTAGATCTAGCTATAGACATAGATCTATATTGTTGTAACTCCAGTGGCGGACTGAAAGGGTTAATGTGTGTGCGGCCTACTGATACACACGACTCAGGCCAATCACACAGGTCAACGGGTCAACGGCTGTCGATAGACAAGGGACAGTGCTGCTAGTTCACGCAACTATGACCCATGTTGTGGTCATGTGATTGAGAGCCTGCACGGACTAGCGACAGTGTGTAACAATAAACAGTTGAGTCCAGGACAGCAAGGACTTGTGGTACCTTTCAGTCCTCGAAAGAATGTAGCTGTACGAGCTAGAGAGACTAGTAATGCTTAGTTAGGCAGTTCTGTTAAGTTCAAGAAAGCATTTGAATTGATGTAGCCAATTGTGTTGAATTGGCTATCGATGTATTTATAATTAAACTGCCACTTAATTACTTGAAGCTCTTGTTGTCAAATTCTTGTGTTAGACGTGCTGTTGTGTTGTTAAGTAGTGTTTGCAGAAGGCCTGATTGAGAAAATCGTAACAATATTATTTACAGTGTTACCAAAAGTAAGATCTACTAAGACTAAGTATATTGGCCACATGAAATGCTTCACACCTCATTACTCATCAGACTAGAACATAATAGCCTTATTATATAAAAAAAATTCAAAATCATTTATGAAACAATTTTATTTACATTATTTGGATTCCAAACATAGAGTCAATATTAATGCCAATAAAATCAGAAAATTTTATTATAATTATATGTCTTTAAGTTTCTTTTCGTTATAAAACCTATATCAAATTGACTCTGTCTGTCTTATTTCTTCCACTGCTGAGGGCTACAGGCCCATTTCACTCTCATCTTGTGTGGCAAAGATGGCTGAGAAAATACTAAATGAGCATCTGGTTTGGTACGGTACTTATAGCTCTAGAACAGGCTGGTTTCAGTGCTGGAGTTTCTGCTTGTCACAACACTTTACATGCAAGATGTCACAATGTGTTGTGATGCCGGGGATTTTACTTGAAATAAAATAGTTGAATAAATGAAGATCTAGAATCACAGTAGAAGATTTTTAGTTAAAACAAAACTCTGGAACTTTATTTAAATATAAAACGTAAGTACAGCTTATGTACAAATTACAGATCAAATCAACACAAAATATCACAAAGGCTTTTAAAACAGAGCTCTTAGAAGACCGACTGACTACTATCAAAATATTTTATCGACTGACGTTCTCTCTACTCTCGCCAATTCTCTGGCGCTAACTCTTTTTTAAAAAATGTCTTTGTTTAATTTCAAATCAACCAATAGATTTGAAACATCATAATCACGTTTTGGGAAAAACCTGAGGTGCTGTCAAGGGTCTAAATTTGTGGGGTAATTCCTGAGGCTCAGTAAGGGTTTATATTTCTTTTAAATGTGAAATGTACAAATAATTCTATAATGGCATCTTTGACATATTACCCCCCCCCCCCTCCATTTAGCATTTGTATGGTAATAGAAATGCTCATATGTATTAAAAATATTTAAATATACACAAAATACCATACATGAAATTATAGAAAAATGGTTGAGGTAACATATGACAATGCTCTGAAAAATAAAGTCAACAAAATGTAAATGCAGTGTCAGGTATATGAGAATAGAATTATTGATGAATTTGAACACCTGTTTCACTATTCAAGTGGTTATGAAAATGAGACAATATCAAAAGTTGTACAAAGCATAATACTTGAATAAATTAAATCTTGAATTGAATGAGTTACTTCTCTTTATGTGCTTCATGATAAAATTAAAATATGACATTATAACTCATTTGGTTAGTACTAATGTGAAAATGTGTACATGGAAAAATATATTGCATATGAAAAATTGACATAGAAAAAATTGATGTATACATGACAATCTTCTGAATAATGATACTAAATGTAATACAAATCTTAATATGTGTGAAGCAATGAAGAATTTCAATTATAAGTCATGTATCTGTACTATTATAATAGGATATATGCAATAATAATATACCTGAAATAAAATACCTGAAATGAAATGCACATGATTTAAAAATTAAGATGTCTGATGCATGTCATATGCAATGATGCTGAAACATAATAAACAAAGTAATTGATTAAACATATCTTGAATGAGTGACCTTCCTCAGCGGGTTGCTTGGTGCTGAAAAAAAATGTAACATAATCTTGAAAAATGAGTAGACAAATTAATTAATTAATTAAATATAACTGGATAATGTTCTTCCTTGACGAGTATGAATGATAGTGAATCAAGTGACACTAAATATGCTATAGTACATATGGAAAGTAGAAATGTAAAGTTCGGAACCCTTCTGAATTGCCGTCATGGATGTGTGTACGTGTTTTTTAAACTTGAAGAAAAGGTCTTTCAGTTTATGAAGCTGTTGTCTCCATGTCATATTGATCTCACAGATAATGTCTGATTGAACCGCGTTTGAGTTTGGTGAAAATAAGAACTGTCCGAAACCAAAACTCAATTTTCTGGTTGATGAACTTTGACGCTGTAGAACAATGGTAGCAGAATGTTTTGCATTAGAATGTTCAATAGAGCAATGACTGAACATGTCTGAGTTCAATCGGTCGATACAGCAATGTTGAAGAAGTTTATTTGTTCCTTTCTGAAGAAAAGTTGCCCCTTGAGTGGACGGAGGATGAAACTTGGTGTTGTCAATGTTATTGCTTTCTGAGTTTCTTTCAAATTGCAGTACTGGAAATGTCTCAGAAACACTGGTAAAGAAATCTGCATGGACTGTAAACACTTTAATGTTCTTCACTGTTTGTAGTGCTATGTCATTCAGAGTGATGACCTTGGGAATGTCAATGTGATTTGATGCTGCTAATGAAACATCTATCTCAGGAATGGGTGTTGATGATGTTTCTTCTTCTTCCTCAGGAATAGTTGCTAAGCTTGTAAAATGTTCAACTTCTGCTTTGATGTCTTCATTATCTGTTTCATGGTAATGTTCAAACATATGAACATGAATTACTTTGGTTGACTTGTTGATGTTGATTTCATAAAGCAGGTTGGAAATCTTTCTGATGATGTGGAAAGGACCTTGCCATTTGTAAAACAGTTTGTTACTGAAATCTGGTAACAGTAATTTGACTTTATCTCCTTGATCAAACTGTCTTGATTTCATGTGTTCATGTACTATTCTTTGACTTCCAATGTTCATGGTTGTAATGGCTTCTTGAGTTGACTCACATTCTTTCAAATGAGGAATACTAGTATGAGTTGTAGAGTCAGATTGAATAGTTTCACTTTTGTCTGGTATAGCCAAAGTTGATTGAATAAAAATTTCTTTGTTATCTGCTTGATTCTGGTTCATGAGACTTGTCTTGACTGTAGCAAAAATGTTCAATGCATATCATAGTATTGGTAGATAATGATGCAGATGTCTTGTTCAAATCTTGATGTATGGAGTCATCATCAGTGTTTAGGGATGGAAAAGTACTTGGTAGAGGTGGGCTTGTATTGTCAGGTAGGGATGGACATGTAGAACTAGTAGCAGGTAGGGATGGACATGTAGTAACAGGTAGGGATGGACATGTAGTAACAGGTAGGGATGGACATGTAGTAGGCAGTGATGTCCCTGTAGATTTACTTGAGTCTTGATTCATAGATTCATTGTTGTCAATTCTAACTTTGTAGTCTTCTTTGTTCTTTGTTTTAGTTATGTTGCTTTTCTTTTGAGTTTGTTTCTTCTCACAATAATCATGTTGACAATGTGAACAATTATTAATGTATTTCTTGACATCTTTGGTCAAGCTAGGCCAATAATATTCTTTGGCAATTCTCTTCTTAGTACTTGTTACACTCATATGTATGGTTTCATAAAATTCATGCTTTGCTTTGATTATTTGTTGTCTGTACTTCTGTGGTACATATATTTGTTCAATCACATTGTACTTGCGGAAAATATACTTCTTGAGAAATCCATCTTCGAGATATGCTGTACGCTTTCTTAATTGAGCTTTCTGGTATATTCTTGTTAATGTTGCATCATTCTTTTGTTCAGCTTTGAATTCGGTATTTTTCAATTCTAATAATTCTCGTTTTAGTTCTTCTTGCCGTCTTCTGTCGTTTTCTCTGTCGAACTCAGCTAATTTATTATCAAACCATCTTTCTCGTTCATGTGAAGGAATGTTGAGTTTTTCTGCTAAAGCTATGGCTTCACCTATTATGTCTGTTGTTAAAGTCATGTTACAATGTACTTTTGCTTGATATTCTTTTTCTTCCTGTCGATGAACCCATTCATCTGGTTTAGGTACTTGTTTTTCTTTAGCTATGTCAAATAATTCTAACCATCTTTGTGTTCTTGTCTTTGGAGACATGTTGAAAAATATACCAACTTGGAATGTAGAAATATAGTAACGTTTTGAATATAACAAATCAATGTTAGTTAAGCCGTAACTGGCTATGAAGTAGAACTTTGTTTTACAGTAGAAGTACTACTGGAGTCGTTGTGTTCTAGAACCGGAAGCCATATTTAATTTTTTTGTTAGTTTCTTGTATTGGAGCAAAATGTTCAATATCTGGATTTTGGCTTTATCTCAGATATAATAATAATATAATGACAAAGTTCTTGAAGCCTCAATTTGCTAATAATGCTTGACAGTAAACTTGTAGTTACTGGAGTCGTATGATTGAATATATAGATCTATTGAGCCGAGTACTTTTTACTGGTTTAACAGTTGGTTAAATCTGGTCTTCTGTTTACTTTGTGCCAGACAAATGATTATTTACTGGTCTTCTTTATAATGACTATAATGCCAGTTATTTGCTTTACTGGTCTTTTATATTGCCAGTTATTTGCTTTACTGGTCTTTTTTATAATGCCAGTTATTATGTATATTGGTCTTATTCCTTTTGCCAATTACACATAATAATAGATTTCGTGAGTTAGACGTAACTCTAACGAAAATCTTTATAAAAGAATTATCGATAACCAACTGACCTGTTAAACACAGAAATTCTGTCCTCCGTTAAATAAGAATGAAGTTCCTTTGAAGAGTTTAGAAATTGGTCCTAGATCTTGAATAAATTTCGTTAAAAGTTGTCCATAAACTTTTATTAGTCGGAGAGTGCCAAATATGTCACAACACTTTACATGCAAGATGTCACAATGTGTTGTGATGCCGGGGATTTTACTTGAAATAAAATAGTTGAATAAATGAAGATCTAGAATCACAGTAGAAGATTTTTAGTTAAAACAAAACTCTGGAACTTTATTTAAATATAAAACTAAGTACAGCTTATGTACAAATTACAGATCAAATCAACACAAAATATCACAAAGGCTTTTAAAACAGAGCTTTTAGAAGACCGACTGACTACTATCAAAATATTTTATCGACTGACGTTCTCTCTACTCTCGCCAATTCTCTGGCGCTAACTCTTTTTTAAAAAATGTCTTTGTTTAATTTCAAATCAACCAATAGATTTGAAACATCATAATCACGTTTTGGGAAAAACCTGAGGTGCTGTCAAGGGTCTAAATTTGTGGGGTAATTCCTGAGGCTCAGTAAGGGTTTATATTTCTTTTAAATGTGAAATGTACAAATAATTCTATAATGGCATCTGTGACACTGCTATAGACCAAGTCAACATCTTTGTGCAGAGGGTGGTAGATTCCAAAGGACCAAAAGCACATAATATGCAGTCTTCATTGATTTAAAACAGGCATATGAGAAAGTATAGGGGCCCATGGGGCCTTTATAAATGACCTACCAGCTCAGCTAAAATGCCAAATGCTTATGATAATTAAATTATTTTTTCAAACATAATAATACTATTTTTACTTTAATGAATATTCAAAAATGGATTTATAATGGATTAATGGATTTATAATTACTGTGCAAATACAGCAGTGTTTGTTTTGTGGTCCCTTGAAAAATACCCAGTTTACCCAAAAGGCAGTTTGCTAAACACTGCTTTAAACATTTTGTCTTGTCTGCCTCAGGTTCAGGCAACTGATTTTATATCTGAATGAGATTTGAATGTGTCTGTCTGTAAACCAATACACTATCTAAAGGTTTGCATATGTACAGAGCTAACAACCTGTTTCTATATGTATGGATTTTTTTTTCAAACTTATGTTTCATAATTTAATGATAAATACATGTTTTTTTTTTTAATAAAGTTGCCTAAGAACATCCTCTTAATCTGATCTGGTTTATGAACTCTTTCAGGTCACTGCCAAGAAATTCAAAGCAGTATAGAGAGATTAAAACAAAGATTACTAAACATTGAAATAAAAGTTCATACAGTGCGCACAGATGAACAGCAACATTCTTACTTTAAAGTGAACTCTTTGATAAAAAGATTAGAACATGTGTGCCTCGATGGAGATCCTGATGATGATTCTTTCAGAAAGCAAGCTAAAGGTTATCTCAATGCTTGTCTTTCAGATATGCAGTCAGGTGGTCCAGTGGACTATAGGTTTCAGGGAATGATTCTAGACTGTAAGTTGGAAGATCAGAAACAAGTTAGGCAACGACTGGAGTGTTTAGTTCAAGGAAGGATTCATGAGAAGTTCATTGAAAATGTGCTAAGGGACAAGGCGATAGAGATAGAAGATGCTGGTAATACAGAGGCTAGAGATGTGGAGATGTGATGTATCACAGCATTCAACTCCTCTATCCAAAACCTAGAACAGTCCTTGCAGTAATATCAGAATCTTAAATTTACTTGTGCTGCATTATCTTAAAATTTATTTTTTAATTGCTATTCATTTTGTAATATCTTATTTTAATTTGACTAAATAATATTAATTAGTATGCATGAAGATCCCAAAAATTGAATCTTGTTAGCTGAAAGTAACTACTGTCAGTGTTTTAGACTAACTTTCTGAGAACATTAGACCTTCTATTTATATGAATTTAATTAACACTTTATCGTTTAATATGCTACTGTCCCCACCGAAGAATTGGCTGCTACACATGACAATGCTAATTATCTGGAAGATTATAGTAAGAGCAATATAGTTTGCATTGTTCTAGGTAAACAAAATGTAAACAATTATTTTTATATGGATGGGTTGCATCTATGCATCTGTACTTGTAATTTATTACACACAAAAAAAGTGTCCAGTATCTGCTTCATATTGGAAGTGCACTTAACATTCTTTGACTGCAAAATGTGTGTTCATGTAAATATGAGGGAAAAAAGACCTTAACTCTTTCTCTCCGTAATTATTTACCACATTCTGGTGGAATCAACGTTGGTATCATCTGTTAGGAGAGAAAGAGTTAAAGAATACTATCAACTCAAATGTTGTGAATATAATGTGCAATTCTTATTTACAGTAAATTATTTCACAGTGTTGCTCAAGGGTTTCCATGCTCTTAATTAATATCCAATTAAGCCATAGCGGTGTATATTTGTTTTCTTTTTTTTGTTTGAAAAATGTTGATATGTTGTTTTTTTTAACACATAATTAATTTCGTTTCTTGCCTTTATTATATTTTAACCTTTATAAGGAAAAAGATTTATCTGCCCCGGTATTAACCAAACCAAGGAGAAGGAGGTTTGATTACACATTTATTTTTAATGAACACTTAATTGAAACATTAAAGACACATGCAATTTGCTAGCAAGCAGGGTATATGTTCAGAGTTGTTCATCAAGGATGAAAATTAAGACAATGAGCTCCCAGATCTAATTATTGCACATCCATTTATAGCCTGAGTAATTATATATTTATAAGAAAATGTACCAAAACTTGTAATCACAACAAATTTCCGTAAGGATCAAAAAAGCAGTCTTAGTCTTAGTCTTAAAAGGCGGAGGTTATACAATGTTCAATTAAGAAGATTTATTGACTAATTTCACTTTCCATATTCCTTTTATACTGTAAAGAAATAAAAGAAGTAATTCAGATGAAGTTAAAAAAAAGGTGAGCATTAACAGGTAAACTTATTTGTTGGTTTTATTTGTAATGAAATAACTTTATAAAGAACAGTATTTAACTAGTTTAGGTTTTATTGATTTTCTTTGTTCATTAAAAAAAAAAGTCATTTCTTATTTAAAAAAAAAAAAATTACAGACATTCCTCAAAAACAAAATATTATGTCCGCCTGTTGTGTAACTCTTTTCACTCATAGTTTTCAACAAGACCAGTATTTTACTATGTGCAGCATATTCTCATTAAAATGACTTGCAAGATTTTCTTTACTCCATATGTCTTACCTTTTTTTCTTGAATGTTTTATGTAATCCATTACTTTTTATGACAATTCTTATGCATCTTATATATTTTTTTATAATTAAAAAAAAAAAACGAATAAATTTTTTTTGTTATAGTAGATAGATTTGAACATGCGTGTCACTTTGGATCCTTTGAGTTTACAGAAACAACAGTTTAGTATTTTTAAATTGTCTTATTTTGTATTTGCATAATATTTATATCCCAAAGGGTAATCAATATGTAGGAATAAATGCAATTTTCATAGAACTATTATTTGTAAAGATATTTTTGAAAAAAAAATCATTCTGTAGAGAAATCAAAAATGAAGAATTTTACTCTAGTATCATATTTATAAGATAGACACTGACGGAATAAATGTTTGTTTTTATAATTTTATACTTACATCATTATATATGTATTTTTCAATTATAATAAAAAGTCTTATTTTTGAAATCAAATAGATACCATAATGTTTGAAGACTTCTGTGTCACTTTCTTTGTGAAAGTTTGGTCTTTTTTTTTGTTACAAGACATCACAGTGATCATTCAAACAACATTGTATGCAGGAGTGAAATAAAATGTATGATTTTTTATTTAATTATTTCAAGTTTGCAAAAAAAAAATATAAATAAATTTTATAAACTAATTTTGATGATATTTGTATGTAGATTATATTTTATTTGTTGTTGTTTTTTTTTAAATCCTGTTTTGTCGTAGTGCTGAATAGGTAAAAAAAAAAATTAAAAAAGGAATACAAGTAATTTCAGTATATAATAAAAATATTAAATATAATCGCAAAATTTCTAAAGAAAATAAAAATTAGCAACAATCTTAAATGTAGCTTAATTTGAAGTTACTGTAAGAGCAAACCACTGCAGCTAAAGCTTGTACTCATTATAATGAGGCTTTTGAATAGAACACACTGTGATCTTTCTGCATTAGGAACACAACTTCAACAATACATCCAAACAGAAGCATTTTATTCTTCTGCTATGAGATCAGTGGCTTCTAATTCGTGACTAAACGAAGCTAACACACAGTGAAAAAAAAAAAAAAACAACTGCAGGAATAAACATTGACAGAGAAAAACTCAGTTGAATGCACAATAACACAAATGAATTTTTGGTCACAAAGCCATTAACTGCTTAAAAAAAAACTGAAAGACAACTAACAATGAACACTTAATTGGTTTATGTTTAAAACATTGATGTTGTTGGCTATCAAGCATTTCGCTTTTGTAAGAACAGTGGAATCCAGAGATAGGTCGACTTCGCTTACATCGAAACTCCATTTATATCGAATTCACTTCACTGTTACTTTTTTTCCCTTCTTTGTCCTTGTTAAAACAAAATCGAAGCTAGTTTTGTCCGGTACCGGATACTTCCAATAAAACCTTAAAATTTCTTGAACTATCTTTTGCACGTATGAAACAAGCCAGGAGCTCTTGACGTTCACCAGTCCTACAACACGCTGCTATCGATAGATTTCTAACACCGCACTGTGCGTGTTCAGCATGTAGGCCTATATGGCCCTATATATAATGAGCTTTTTTTTTTGCGGGAGGGACAAAGACTAACCGACTACCTCTCCGATTCCTCCCTTTCTCTCTCTCTGAGTCTCTTTCACTCTCAATCTCTCTCTCTCTCACTAAAACAAACACAGTAGCGCACTCACCAGGCAAAGTGCACTGTGTTGTAATACTAATGATCTTCTATATCGATATTTTATAATGTATGAACAGAATGGCCTCGTCAATTTCTAAAATTCCAAATCATTTGAAGAGAAATTATTATATCTGACAATGGAAACGAAAATGACAGAAAACTACTGCTGCGAAATGCTATTTAGGTTATGTGGTTGTTGTTGTTTTAAAGTCAACATAAAATATGAAACCTATTTCCTATTCCATAAGCTATGTAGGCTTAGTACAAGTGCTCCTTCTACCTTAGTGCCATTAGATCAACCAGGAAAATCAACGAATTGGCAGACTTTACGCTTCTACCGGTAATTAAAAGTAATAGTTAATATGTTCTCAATACTATGATTACCATCAAAGTGATTAAACCTTAACTTTTCTAATGCTTATGTCTGTATTTTATGATAATTTTTTTTTTTTAGAAATTTAGAATAGGCTTTATTATTTTTAATTTAACAAATAGAAAATTATTGGATCTAAATAACAATCAATTAAAGTGTTCCGCTCAATTCTCAAAATGTGCGGAGTGTTCCGAAATGAAAATACAAAATAGCAGGAATGTCTGGAATCCTCTGCCAAGAGAGACAAATGACTGCAATGTCTTCGCCAGTTTGCTCAAACAAAATATTCAGGAAGGTTGCAGAATCTCACATTAACGTTCACGAGGGAACATTCCGAACTTCATTTACTCCTGGAGACTCGCTAGACGACGCAGAAATACTAACTGATATCCACAAAGATGCAGGCTTAACTATTTAGGAATACAATGCATTATAGAAACACACGTTTGCATTCATGCGTTCAGTTTTATGCATATCATATGTAATTAAGTTGTGGGCCGAATCGTATAGCAATGCCCGGGACGATTTTGACAACCAGTCTGCCCTTTTATTCTATAACAAGGGTTGCGGGCCCTTAGTTAGTAGAATGAAAAAGGAAAAAAAAGGGGGGGGGGGGAGGACAGAATTTGAGGGCTGGAAAATTGTGTTGTAATGCGGGCAGTTTTATTAATGGGCAAAATAAACATATACACTAATTACTCCAACCGTAGATTAGCACGACGGGTATCTGCTAGTGTACAAATAAAGATGGTAAAGCGCTTGGCCGAGTTCGAATCTTCTTATCTTACCTTATAAAAACATACGTTACTTCAAAAAAGAAGATGATGATCGACGTCCTGCGCGTGTTCCTAGGTCGATCAGACCGCCTCTGAATCCACCCAGCTCTAATGGGTGCCTGATATTAGTTGGCGAAAAGTAAAGGCGGTTGGTCGCTGTGCTGGCCACATACATGACACCCTTTTCTTAACCATGGGCTATAGAAACATATGACCTTTACATATTAACTGCACTATTGATCGCGAGGTCTGAAAGGGGAACTTTACTTACAAATTAAGAAGTCTTTTTTAGCGTATATTCCTACCTAAGTAGGCCTATTTCTAGCCTTGGAAAAAAAACGACATTATTACATTGTCAATTTTTTTTTATTTAGATCTATTTTTGGATAAAAATGGAGAAAAAAACAATAATCAAAATGCAATATGGCAGTGATGCCCAAAATACGGCCAGATCCTTCGGCACAAAGTGTAGAAAATCCCCCCCCCCCTCCAAAAAAAAAAAAAGATTGAAAAAAATGTATCTTTGCCTACGTTAGGCCCTCTCTTTTTCTCTGATGGATCGGTACCATGACTTTTAAGATGTGTATGTTTATGAAACGGGAAAGCCGAAGAAACTACAAATAATAATAATAATAATATTAATAATAATCTTTATTATCCGTAAGGAAATTTGTCTTACAATTTGTGCATTACACCAAACAAAAAACATTATAACTATAAGAAACCAAAGTGTACATTCACACCAGACTCACTCATAATTTACATGTGACAAAGTTTATACCAGATTGTTCTTATTTAATGATTTGATTGCCAGGGGAACAAAAGAGTGTTTGTGTCTGTTTGTCTTTGCTATCGGTGTCTTGTATCTCTTTTGTGATGGTAAAATCACAAAATCCTGACACAAAGGGTGATTCTTTATTTCGAGGATCTTGTTAGCTTTTTTATAGATGTTTGTCTCAAACAACTGCCCAAATGGGGTTTGTTTTTTGCCAATGATTTTGCCAGCAGCATTTAGGATTCTATTAAGTTTATTTTTATTTTTAATGCTCAGATTGCCATACCAGGCAGTGATATTGAAACTTAAAATATTGCAGATGTGAGCGTGATAAAACATAGCCAAGGCCTTTTCGCTAACATTAAACGAGGACAGTTTTCTTAGTAGTCGTAATCTTTGCTGCCCTTTTTTGCTGATGTAATCAGTATTTGCAGTAAAATTTAGTTTATTGTCTAGGATAGTACCAAGGTATTTAAAGGTTTGCACAATTTCAATAGTCTCTCCAGCTACAGAAACAATATCATTTTCCTTCTTGTCCCTACGAAAATCGATTATCATTTCTTTGGGTTTTTTTTACATTTAATAATAAAAAATTATCTTTACAGTATTCTTCAATGTGTTCTAATTCTTTGAAATACTCATTTACGTCTGAGCTCTCTGAGAGCAGGGCAAGAAGAGCCGCATCATCAGCGAATTTTGTGAAGGAGCAACAAGAACTATCGGATTGAAAATCATTGGTGTACAAAATGAACCACAATGGCGATGTCACAGCCCCCTGGGGCGCCCCTGTGTTAACTATGCGTTCATTAGATATAACATTGTTTACCCTAACCCTCTGAGCTCTCTGGGTCAAAAATTCATTAGCCCATAGTATTATGTATGGACTAATCTGCAACGCTTTCATCTTTTCAATGAGTAAATGAATTTGTATAGTGTTAAAAGCTGATGAGAAATCAATAAAGAGCAATCTTACATAAGTGTTCGGTAAGTCCAGATGTTTGTAGACACAGTTTAAAATATTTAGGTTGGGGAAAAAATATGCATGTCGCAACTGGGTTTGCGTAGTCACGTCTTAGTTACTAATCAAATATTTTGGATTATTATTATGTTCCACAAAAAAAAAAAAGTAAAGATACGTTGACTTTTCCTGTTAGGTTCAACATGGGTCGACGCAGTGACAAATTACATCAAATTCTGTGAAAACATGTGTGTCAGCACTAAGAGCATCAAGATATAAACGGCATTATAAAACAAATATGACGCCATTCTTGCTTTGAGCCGCGAATAAAAGATTGTTAAACCATGGAACTATACTAAACTACGCATAGAAATTGGTATGGGAATATTTACCAAAGAGAGACAAGAAAATGAGTCGGTGGTAATATATATTCTTCTTCTTCTTCTTCATCGTTCTCATTGTTATGTTGGAGTGTTCATATGACTAGCCCAATACATGAGATGAACTGCGCAGTGGTTTCCAAATCATGGAGCTCTCCATATAGTTTTCTTTCTATTGGGGTGATTTGGGGCCAATGTCTTATACTAGACAATCATCTAGAGCTATACTTGTTGTTACTGAAGAAAGGCGAAGAAGACGGAAAGAAAACTTAAATAGACCGTCGGCGGACAACGGCTTGATCTGCATGAGATGGGGAAAAAATATGCATGTCGCAACTGGGTTTGCGTAGTCACGTCTTAGTTACATGGTCACGTGAAATAACGAATGCACTTATCGAAGACATTACTATTTTTATTATTATGTTAGTAACTCTGTTTTGATTGTTGAAGTAATCTCCCCTGACTTGGTGCTGCCACTGTGTTGGTTTTCATCGGTTTTGGTTTCGTCCTAAAATGGCAGCTCCTTAATAAAATAATCGTCAATAAATCCACCTCTATGAAGTCGGAATAATGGTCCACAGTATTTAGATACTGGTTTCCTCATCCATTAAATTCATTAATCTATATCAACGCCTACTTTTTCTCACATGCTAGGTCTAGATTTCTAGATCTATTTACTATTTATTATTATTTAGTATTTGATTTCCATTTATTCTAGTCCCCTCACCCAGTCAAACTGTCACTGTGTAGTTGTAGTAAGTAACTTCTGACATTAACTTAATTTCAACTTGTGTTAGGTTACATTACATTACAGTTCTGATTTGTATCGTGTGTGTTGCCAGAGGCAGAGAGTAATTTTCAATTATTACTAAATACTACCCTACTATAACTGCAGTATAATTACTAATACAGTTGTGAGTTATGTAATAGTAAATTCAGTAAATAAATGATAGAATCTAATGATCTATCAGATAGATCATTAGACTTAGATGCAGTACTAGTTTTTACTAGTAGTAGTATTACTAGATCTAAGATAAGATCTAGATTCTATGTCTCTATCTATATTAAGTATATATAAGTATATAGTAAGACCTATTTAGATTTTAAAATAATCTATCACTATCATCTAGAGCAAGTGGTAGTTTTATTTTAATCTAGATGTCTAGCTCTAGAAAATACAATCTATATACATATAGAATCTAGTCGACATCATTGTAACAATAGTAATATATGTAGATCTATATGAATATGTGAATATAAACTTTGAATTTGAATAATTTTTTCATAGTCACTTATAACGATAGTAATAGGTCATAGTAGAGAATAAGAGCTAGGCTAGTCGAGCCAAAGACATCTAGGATCTGGTCTGTTTAAGATGTGATCCATGTTTCGCAATTTTTTCTCTAAAAAAACTTTCTTTCCTTTGAATCCTATGCGAGGCCCCCATCTTCCAACGAAGACATTTAGCGTTCTCCATCAGTGGTCAGTTTAGATGGCCTTGTTGCCTTCCACATCTGCCCTCAGCAGATGTATTTTCTTCTGGTCTCAAATCTGTATCCCACAGCAAAGTATCTCCAGCTGTCTTGTTCTGAAGCTGTCTACAGCCAGGTGCTCTCTTCTATGTCCGTTAAAGAAAGTTGGTACCTAAGCTGGTCTTAAAAGCGTTTTTGTGGGGCACCCCTGCTACGTCGACAATGACTTAGCAGAGTTAAAGTTAAATTAACATGACTAGATTAATATATAATGGATATGTGTAAGGTGTAATTATTTTCTATTTTGAATAAATGTCTGTAATTTATAAGATGAAAAGATAACTAATTATTAATTTTAAATTTTATGTTATCTAGATCCTTTATGGATGATGTAGTTAATATTGTACTAGTATACTAGATCTTGTAGTCCTATAAATGATGAATTTCCCTGAATAGTTAAACATTGTTAGACTATTGGAAAGAAAGTTTAAACTCATCAATTCACAATAGTTATGAAATGAGAAATATATTCTTACATTACCTTCTTTCATGTATATTTATGAGGTTGTAAATTTAGTTGTTTTTTGAAATTTTTTCTAATAAATATATTAAATGTTTTGTATTTTGCAGATCACTTGGCACTGAATTCTAACAGGAAGTAAATGTATTTAAAAAATGATAAACATGAATAATATTATGAACTTAATTCCATCACATAAAGAGGAGAGTACATTACATCTACCCTGTTTGGGACGGGTTCATGTTGTCAGTGACAGAGAAGGACGATGCTACGCTTCTATAGTTCTGGCCTACTGGTTATATGGAACCTTTGCTCCTTTATTTATCATTGTTAAGCCAGCTTATGAAGATGGTGTTATCTCCTGGTTTGTAGTTTATGGTGAGACCATGGTCACATTAAAAAATTAGATTTTTTATATCTGTTTAAAAATAAAAATGTAAATGAAAGCTATTGAGCTATCACTTAGTGTTTAATACCAATGAAACTTTTTTTTTCTCTATTTTTTTAAATGATCTATACAATTTTTTAAATTGAGCTATCAAAGCCTATTTGTATAGCGTAGTAGGCTACATATCACTTCACTCATATAAAATATAATTAATTCTGTATTGATGTTCAATAAAAAGAATTAATTATAACTATCAACATATTTGGAAAAAAACATTTAGCCTATGTTGACAATCAATAAATATAAATACACATTTTATAACCAGTGAGATACACAAATGATGGTTATAAAGTTAAGTTATTTTAGGCATATATATATATATATATATATATATAGAGATTTATCAATGTTTGATTTAAGCCTTATGGAATATATATCACCATTGGAGTTCAGCCAAAATTTGTGTAAGACTTCAGCACCCTGAATCCCTAAAACTCTATTCAAGAAGTTCTTGTTTCAAGAATAGGAGGTAGTGGTGGATAGTCAATTGTGGGATCCACCAATCTATGTGTTTGGAAGAATAAGACCATGCTGTTGGTCCTAGTATAGACCAAATTAAATATTTGTTGATTGTTGTCTTGGAAATAGGTGAATAAAGTTGTCAAGGACATTATTACTATGAGAAAACTTTTTTTTTTTCAGGATATTATCTTGTATCTGCTTTATGTCTGCTATCATTTTTATCTGCATCTTTAAAAAATCCTGGAAACATTCCCAGTTATACAGGAACCGAAAATGAAGGTAATTCTATGAATTAAATCATAAAAATCCTTTTTTTTAAAAAATAAAATCAAAGCTTATCTCTTGCAAGACTGATTCATTGTTTTATTTTTTATTTATTTTCTTATTAATTATTTCTTTTAATCCATTGTTATTATACAGCCTGTCATGTATTTAATTCTTTTAAGTTTCACAAGTAACTGTCATAACAAAATTATTTCCTTAAAAAAAGTATTGCCAGCAGGATAGCTTCATTCATTTATTTAATTTTTCTCCATAGCAGACACTAAGTGGAATAAATGTAAAGTTTGCAACCAAATGCGACCTCCACGAGCACATCACTGTCGTAGGTGTGGACATTGTGTTATGAAAATGGATCATCATTGTCCATGGTAATCTTTTATTTAAATTAACTCTTAATCTTGTCAGTCTACAGAGTTTTATAATATCTCATGATGCCAGATACTTACCTTTTATATATATACTTATATAGATATACATAGTAATAAATTGAAGGGAAGCAACTCAACGAATACAGATATTTATTCATGGGACATCACAAAGATATAATAACAATATCTATCTTGCGTGTAGCTTCTTCATTAGCTCTAGACTTGGGTGGAACTTTCTTCTTTAATGTCAAGATTCCTTCTTAGTCTAGTCTCTAACAGTGCGCACCTACAACACTTCTTAGATGGGAGAGTTATATATAGAATTGATAATTGATTTTAGGGAAGATAAAGGCTGTCTTGCAGAAGTTCAGATAACAACCAAATGCAAGAATATAGATACCTAGGTACAACTATCAACAACATACTATAATATAGTGAACACTGTCAAAACCTTTTACACCATAATTCATCGACAACTCTTCTATCTTAGAAAGCTAAGAAAATTTAAAATTGACAAACAATAATTAAACTTTTCTATTCTGCAACCATCAGCAGTCTTATTAACTTTGCCATCACCCGCTGTTATGGTAATACTTCACTGGTACTAAGATATAGATTAAATAGACTAATTAAAAAAGCATAGAATATCAGTCAAACACAGCTACCATCTCTTGAATAATTTTTTCATGAAAGATGCCTTTCCAAAACACACAACCTGAGACAACCTGCACCCATTAAACCTCTGTTACATCAGATATGGACGAAGTGGTCATCTCCTTTCCATTAGGACTAAAACAGAAAAATTTAAAAGCTCCTTTATCCCACTTTTGGTCAGAGTGTTGCAAAGTCATCTGTCGTCACAGAGAAGTACATAAACGTCTAATTCATAAAGCGCTAGTTGTGAATGTGTATGTGTTTCGTGTGTGAATATTGTTCATATTTGCATCTATGTTATTATTGTTATAGTAGTTACGCTGAGGTGGTCAGCTGTAGCCAAACTGAATTTTCATTTGTTTGGACCAATAAAAATTATCTTATCTTTATATATATATAAATTTTCTAACGAATCGGGTAAACCTGTTGTCACAGTATTTTATACTTGATATCAAATATCAATATGTCTGCTAAATGGGTAAACCATTTTCACATTGTACTTTCATTTTCATCTCAAAAATTTTTTTAAAAATGTTAAGGTAACATTCGCAATGTTTGACATAGATGATTTATTTCTATTTAATCTTTACAGGATCAACAACTTTGACATAAATCATTTATTTCTATATAATCTTTACAGGATCAACAACTGTGTTGGAGAGAATAATCACTTTGCCTTTATTCTCTTATTGCTTTATGCTTTTCTGCTGAGCTTGTATGCTTTTGTCTTGGTCATGCTACATTTCTGGGTGTTTCCTAAGTGTGTTAGTTGTGACAAAGTAAGTTTTTTTTGTTTTTCATATAGTACACAGCATTCCTGCAGCCTCCTGATTTTTCAGGAGCTCATGGAAATCTACTTTATAACTTTATAATAGCTTTAAAACATTTAAACTTAATAATAGCAGTGAAGCATTCAATTTTTACAATACTGATAGCAGTAAAGCATTCAAACTTAAAAACAGGGGTGAAACATTAACCTTTTTATATTGGTGAAACTTTAATAGCAATAAAATATTTAAACTTAATAATAATGAAACATTCAAACTTTATTACTGCAGTAAAAAATTTAAACTTTTATGATAGCAGTGAAACAATAAAACTTAATAATAGCAATAAAACACTTAACCCAATATTAGCAGTGAAACATTAAAACCTTATAATAGCAGTGAAACAGTAAAACTTTAAAATAGCTGTGAAACATTTCAATTTTATAATATCAGTATATGATTTAGACTTTATAATAGCAGTAAAATATTTCAACCTTATTATTGCAGTAAAACATTTCAACTTTATAATAACAACAAAACATAAGAGCAGTGAAGCATTCAAACTTTAAATAGTTAATATTAAAAATAATTCATAAAATAGATTTCCACTGAAATAGTTAATTGATAGTGTATTGCAATTTTTGTAAGTAGATTTTAATCAACTCCAATAGTTTAGAAAAGAAATATAGATTTTTAAAGTTTTTACAGATTTTTAGTAGAGTCAGTTTACCACTACTTTTTTTTTTCTCAACCAATCAGATAAATTTAATTTTCTGATTTCAGAAAAAAAAATATTGTAAATTTATTTATATGAAATTAAGCCAATAGTACAAATCTAGTTTAAAATTATTCTTTTATATGTTGGTTCTTAAATTTATTACTAAATGTATGTAGAGTTTGTAGTTTTTCCACTCCTGAAATAGAATATTTTACCTGGACATCTCAGAATGGTGGGGGAACCCTGAGTTCAGCCTTACTATATACCACATTGTTTAATTCATAATCTTCGATTATGAAAGTTGAATCACACATTAGGATATTGCATCTATGTATATCTAATATCTGCTAGACTTTGGACTGTTGCTTTAAACATATCAGTTTGACATACAATATGAGCATTATTAATAATGCTTAATAATAATAATAAAATTAATAATAATAACAATACAAATGGCTGAGTTCAATGTTAGGCAGACTTTGCAACAAGCCAACTGCTGTAATAAGAAGCATACACTTTCTGATGTATTTGCTTGAATGTACATTGTAATGCTTTCTGTTAAAACAACTTACTCTATTTTATAAATGTGTGTCAGATGGTTCTTATGCTTGTTAAATATTTGTATTCACAGGAAGTCTTTTACATCAAACACAGTATCTGGTTCATGTATCTTGAGTTCATTCTGTCACTACAGATGATGTCCTTAATGGGCATACAGCTGTTTCAGCAACACCTTAATGTCCTCAGAGTAAGTGAGCTTTATAGCAATCAAGGGTCTCAATTTTACATAAGAATTTGACCTCAGCACTTCAAATAGCCGTAGAAAGGGTTAACAGTGACTGCATGAAAAATTGTTGTGATAATATTTGGGGGTAAAATGAATTGAGGGTCAAAGTGGATAGTTCATTATCCTTTGTCAAATTTACTTTGATCAGGTGGTTTAACATTACAGGAAAAAGTTGTTTTTTTTAAAATTCTGAGCATTCAATCATTTGAACAAGTCCAGCTCGTTTAAGAGTGACTAATTCATTCTACTGAAATCATTTGTTCTACAGAATAAAACCACACTGGAAACTATGATGGACCCCAGGAGTACCTTATAGTAAGTTCTTATGTATATCTTTTACTTTTTTTTTACTTTTTATGTATATCTTAGACCGACTTTTAAAAAGTATATGTACTTCATTTTACATTCACTCTAACTGTACTGGGTTGGGATAGCTGAGTGGTAAAGGGTCTTATCAAACTTTGATGCTTGTGTACTTTAAAAAAAAAGACAAAAGTATTTATTTGTGTTAAGACAAAAGTATCTATTTGTGTTCCCATGTACACCTGATGAAGTGAATGTAGTTGATACACTTTCAGAGCTTCCAAAACGTATCTAGCCTTCAGAATGTATGACAGAAAGGTTGTGGGGACCCTACAAATGCAGGCTGTTGTAAAGTTTTGGTTTCAAACATTGTGATCTATGGGGCAGATGATGTTAAGGTCATCTGTTTCTATGAGCAGGGTGTCATGTGGCCAGCACAAACCAACCGCCTTTACTTTCCCCAACTTAAGTCGGGTACACATTAGAGTTGGGTGGACTCAGCCCGCCCTAAAAATCATGAAATTCAATGTTCCAGTCTTTACGGAGTCAAACCCAAGAGCCCAGGTTCAGAAGCTAATGGCTTAACCACTCAGCCCCCTAATACAGACTTAGATTATAATAAGATCATTTGTTAAGGTGTAAACTGGAATGTTGTATTTTGTCTATTTGAACTAATGGAATAACTTCTACTCTGTTGCCAGTATTCAAGGACAGTGCTCTCAGTCATATAGGGAAATCTGTGGCCAAGGTCACCCGCTGTTCTGGCTGATTCCTATAGGGAAGAGAAAAGCACTTCCAAGTGACACTCAGTACTATGTATGACAAGGTCATGGCAGTGTGGACATTCTCTAGATATGAGGCCACCCACGGCTAGACACTGAAGAACATCTAGCTTGTAGCACAGTGTACACAGCTTCTGTGTGGGCCAGAAATGTGTTGGTTTGATTTTTTTGGGGGGGGGGGGGGGATGTAGAGGGCCAGAAGAGGACATAATAGAGATACATATAGTATAATCTGATATTTATCAGCACTCAGATGGGTCTGACATAATTCTTTCCAGTTATCCTGTGCTTGATGAAATGAGGTTTAAGTCTATGAATGCTTTAACTAAGTACAAATATTTATATGTAATTATTATATGTATTATAAATGTTACATGTAATTTAAAAAGTAATGATTATTACTATGTATAAAAAAAAATATTTGTGTGTTTTTACTTTAGTTTATTTGCATCTGTGATGCATTATATCATCATACAAAAAGTCATCTAGAGGTTAAAGTAAATTATTTATTGATGTATTTACATTTTTTTTTGGATATCTACATTTTATTACTAGGTCAGTTCAGGAGACATTCTGTGGGCAATACAATAACCCAAAAATTATGAATTGATAATTAATATTGATATATTTAATTATTTTTTTTAAAGACAGTTCATTGATAAAGCTATTTAACTATTACTGATAAAATAACATATTGTGCTTAGACAAATTCTCAATGTTATACTCTTTGAAGCTAACATATTATGTTAACCAGTTTTAGATTATAATGTGATAACTAGCTTAATCATTAAGGAACCCATAGGATACTTACATTTTACTTGTGAAAATGAGTTGATTCACATTTATTTTATGTTACATTAGAAAAAAAAAGTAGTTTTTAGCTGGGATTTTATTTTATTTGCTTTATTTATAATAAGTGCTCAATAAATCTACCAAATAGGAGTGTGGACAATATTACAAAAAAACATCTCTTGGCATAAAACAATTATCTTTTTTTTTCCCCTTTCCTGACACTGGAGTATGTGGCTTTGAGCATTTTTTAACATTACGATGAAGCTTTCATTGTATTTCTCAATTACTTTCCGAGTGTTAGCAATTGAGAATCAAAGCTTATAGTATAACCATTAGACTTCAAGAGCAGAAGAAATCTTAATGTTGATTACTTAGCTTATTTACTTAACTATGCAAAATCATTTGATTATATTAAAAAATGTTGTAATTGTTGTTCTGTATTACACATCTATAGTTGTTTAATCTGAAAATGAATCAAATGTTAAAATAGTTTTAGCCATTAGAATTACTTGGTGAAATGTTAAGTGTGTCATCTAGAACTACTTCATTAGTTTTACATATATACACATCTCCTACTTACGTAGGTAAACTGGTTTGGTGCCATGCAGCAATCAAGATTGCTTTTTGTATATGTATTTATATTATATATTTTATATATGAATGTGTCATTAATTTTGGTTAGATTGTATACAGGTTGTGCACTCTTCTAGTTTCTATGTACTATTGCATAAGATCTTTGTTTCTTTGAGTGCTCTTTTAATTTGATAGTTCTGAAATATTTTCTCCATTATGTTGTTACAATGTACATTGTTACTCTTGGATATTCTCATAGCTTAGTTTTGATTGCAAAATAATGTATTCTTTTGAATATTCTGCTAGTCTTTTGAATATTTTTGTTTTTATCTTGTATAGCTACACTAAGGTCTAGGCCTTTACAATTTAGATTCAGTAATTTATATTTTTTTCTTATCTACTTGGAAAGTTTGGATATGAGCCCACACATTTTTCTCTATCATGATTTTTTTTCCTATTATTTTCATTTTACAAATAGTCCAGAAGAGAACATTCTGCAATTTATTTTTAGTTCTAATCTTTTCATTGAAGTCTATGGTAGTTTAAGCGAAAAGAGAATCTAAATCAACACTGGCTGACAATGGTTACGTCTGCGTTGGATGTGTAAAATACATAGGTTGCAGCAGTGGGCTGCTTAGCCACATCGAAGACAAACCTTGTATAAGGTAGATTGAAGTAGAAGAGTCACAGGGTTCGAGCACTCAGAAATTTGTGAGAAATTCAAGTATGATTGGCAGCAGTAACTACAGAAAGTCTGTTCAAAAAGTTGATTATATCTCTTAGGGTGAGCCTTTCTACTTGCCTCGGAGAAGGTCTCAAAAAGTTTGTGTTTGACTCACATTTTTACTTACATTGGAACTAAAAACAATGTTTCTCTAGAGAAGTCTTGTTGATTCAGTTTATGTTCAGCAAATTTGGGCTGAATATCACCTAATAAGATGTGTTGTAAATTCTATTTAAAAACAAAATTAAATTTATCCATTTGAAAAGAAATGCTCATTTCCATCAACATGCCTATTTCACAGACATTCTGTGTATATCTCAGTTATCATGTTAGAAATCTTTGTTGTACATCTTTGATATTTTAGTTGTCCAAAAAGGGGCATTGCTTTTGTTGTACTATCCCATTTGATATCATTTACAGAACTCTACCCTCTCTATATATCCTAAGCTATTTTCTCATTTCTTCCTTAGTACATTTCTGAGTTCAATTAGTGAACTTTTGTCCACTACTTTCCCTCTTGTTATACTGCCATCTGTCAAGTTTATTAACTTACATCAATATGGAATCATACATGATTATTACTTGACATTCCATGCACTCATAAACTAGATGTGAGGTCAAGAAACCATGCTTGCTAGAGACAATAAGTTTGAATAGAAATATACTTAGTTTTCAGGCTACGCTCTTTTTTTTTTTTTCAAATTTTTTTTTTTTTGTTTTTGTATTAAAAAAAAATTAAATTACTTATAAGTATAAAAAAGTATACAATCATTCTGTAAAACATTGTTAGTTTTGAAAAGGGGGTTTCTTATTTAATTTCTTAGCACCAAAAAAATTGTGCCATCAACGATCAATTTTTATGCTTTTTATTTTTTATTAGAAGTGTTGCTAAATATAAATGTTCCTGTTTAATGGAAACAAGACAAGTCTTCCTCAACAAAGTTTTGTAGGGTTTTTTTATTATTCAACATTCAGTATGTGACATTTCTTAAATGGTTTCTATATCCATACGCTGTTTGTTTGTAAATAAATGAAAATACTAAGTATGTTTATTTTTTGTTTTTTCATTTACAAAATTCAAATTTAGTGTCTGCTTTATTATACTAGTTCACTTTTTGTCACCATTAGATGTATCTGTTTCACTTTAATGACACAAGATGTCACTGGTCACATCCCTGAGTTTAGTCTACATTGGACTTTGCTAAAAAAAAAAAACACAAAAAAAAAACAAGTTAGACAATGAAGTAAATGTATAATTTAAATGGTTTAAAACATTTTTTTAATATCCAGTGACTGAAGACATCACAATATTTCCCTTCAAAAAATACTTATAGGCAGTGTCTGTGAAATGATAGACAATAGTGACCAGTCAGTCCCTTGACCTCCTGTACAATGATGTCATTGAACAAAACAAAAGATAAGGCTATGGAAAATAATTTTCAGATAAAACGACATAAACAAAAAATCGATTGATCTCATACAACTGAAAAAAAAAAAAGAAAATGCTGTTTGAGAAATATATTGTTTAGTGTCTATAATTATCAATTATCTTGTTTTGAATACTAAAACTGCCCAACAAACTAATAATTAAATATTTATGAGGGTTCATTTTTGTAATCAAAATTTTGTACCAACATTATGGATCACTTAACCAGCAGAGCTGTGTACATGATCACCTCATTAAAAATACTCCAATTTTAGCATATCAGATTATGAATGTATTATTGATATGTTGACCATGCTTTATTGGCACACATAGTGCACCTACAATCTAAGAAGTGAGTATATTTTACCTTGAACTGCTTCCTCTAATTCTCTCATTACTCTAAGGACTAATTCATCATAAAAAGGCAGAGCAGCTATCTGCACACCTAATGGCAGTCCAATGTTTGTGATCTGCAAATAGACACATGCTAGTTAAAAGAGGCTTTATAAATTCATAAACCTGATGGAAAAGAAACTAATTGCTTGATACTAAATTTAAGATGGTAAACTGGTATGCTCAAATATTATTATTGCTAAATCAAATTTCTTATAAATCTTATACATTACAGAAGATAATTATGTCCTTGGCGTGTCCATGTGTTAATCTAGTTGTGCATGTTAATTAGAGACTTAAGCTCTGCTAAGTCATAGGTTTTAGTTAGTTTTCAATTATAACCAGGAATAAAAACAGGTGTCTGAAAAAATGCAAATACACCTATTTCCTTTGGAAACAATTAGGTGTATCCCTAGAGATGAATGAATCCCAAGGGTAGAAATAACATGGAGGCACATACAAGGAAAACAGAAACAGGGATGTCCTCATGTAACTTGGTACCGCACCTTCATGGAGGACCTCAAAGGCAGTGGACACCAGCTGGGAAGAGGCTGCCGACATTACAAGAGACTGTGGCGCATGAGGGTCTAAGTAAATCTAGTGAAGACTTGTGTAAAACATGGAGGCAGAGAAAAAGATTCAAATTTTTATGGAGTGTTTACAACAACAAAAAAAGGACATCCAAGGGGAAAAATCAGTGATTTTGTTAGGCAAACATTATCCATGTTGATATGATCAATCTGTAATCACTAATTAAACTAAATCTAAAGCTAAACTCTGAAACTAAACAAAAGTTTCTTAAGTTTTTACATGTTTTTCTCAATAAAGAAATGTAGCATCTCTGATTTATACCATGTTGTTTATAAATATAATACATGAATGTTTATGCCAGTGCTAATTTTTTGTTTAAATTATGAAATTAATTATATTATTAAAAATAAAGTTATTTATGAAAAAATTAAATTAGAGTCAAACATTTTAAAATATTTCAACAAAATGGAGAAACTTTAAATACAGTATTACCTTTGGATCTAATTGATCCTAGTGAGAAAAGTAAAATACATATGAATGAGGTGATTTTTTTTTAAGTCACTAAGCTACAATCTCAATGCAAGCTACTTCTGTTTCAACTCTATTGACAAAAATGTTAGTAGGATATAATATTTGTTAAATCAGTACACTCTGTACTCTATGACATTAAAACAGAGATAATCTTTATAGTAGAATTGAAAGTTTTAATTTGTGAAAGACACAAAATGTTAAGCTTGCTAAAATAATCAAACAAAGTTTTTAAAAATGGGAGATTAAAAATAAGAATCAACTTGTGAATATTTGGAAATGAATGGTGGACTGAATTATTTGTCTATTCTACTTTCCTTAAAAATAAAGAAGTTCAGCCAGAAACTAACAAACCTGACATTCCATGGATCAAGAAAAAAAAGGGGGTACCACTTCGGACCTAGCAATCTATGGGGGCAGATCTTATCTTATATAATACAGACATTACTTTAAAAAAGAAGATGATTATGTGTATAATGATGATATAATGATATAAAGCTCAGCTGTTTCTATGTCTGATGGTTAACCAAGGTGTCATGTTGTCTGCACAATGACCCATCAATTTTACTTCCCCAATATATACCAGGTACAAATTAAAGTTGGCTGGACTCAGGGGCATTGTTAATAATCTGCGTTCGAAATTCCAGTCTTTACTGGTATTCGAACCACTTAGCCACCTCGCCCCACAACAACAAAAAAAAAACAACTAACTATGCTGATTCAGAAAATTGAGAAATATGAAAAAAAAAAAAAAAAAAAAAAAAGAGTAAAAATAATTAAGTCTTGTATAAAATGAAAAAAATATATACATAAAAATAGTGTCTCATTTTATGAAAACTATTTCCACATCAACAAAAAGTAGCTATCTAAAAATTATTTACCTCCACAATTAACCTTTCCAATTTAGTTGAAACCTTGTATTTCATAGAATTCTTTAGATTTTCATTGTCTGATTTCTCCACTTCTGCTACAGGGACACAACCAGCTGGGAAGTCCAAGACATTGAATAATGTTGCAAAAGTTAAACAGCCTGCAATAAACCAATAGAATTCGTTTTCATTATGACTGACATACACATAATACCTTCTTAACCATTGCAATCATATATTAGGAATTTAAAAAATGAGCTTAAAATTAAATTGCAAATTTTACCAACTCAAGGCCACATTAATTCAATTAAAAAACAATGTAAAAGAATGGACCAGCCTCTCTCTTACATGTTATAACAGCTGCTGACCGGAAATTGTGGAGACAGTGAGTTATATAAGCTTTGTTAATTCCAATACAACATAATTTGACCCCCATGCAACTAGCTGTGTATTGCAAACTTGCAACATGTGCTTAATAGCACAGATGCATCCATGACAGAAAGTCATTTGCATTGAGATAATTTTATTTTTTGTGTTATATAACTTATTCAAGACAAAGTAATTGAAAAACAAACTTCACTCAAAATGTATGAAGTGCGCAGATAAATAAATCATTAAGGAAAAAAAGCCAAATATGATTTATACCTTTCATCTCCAAGACACATTTTTGTTATAAAGTAAGTATTAGGTAGAGGTTTAAAAATGGATTAACTGAAATGAGTCTCAGTTCAAGGGAAGGGTCACAAATAAGCCCAGTTGCAAATACGGATTGTTTGGCAGTGGATAATTTAAAAAATTTGTATAAAACCTTACAAGAAACATCTAAATGAAAAATCAGACAAAAACTTTTACCAGTAAAATATTTTTCATTTCCAAGTTTTAAAGCTGCAAAAGGAAGAACTGGGCAAAGTAAAGCATCAATTTTGGCTTCATTCCATTTTTTCATGAATCTAAGTTTAAAGTCCTGTTTCATGACATAGAAATAAATTACTGAATCAAATTCTATAAATGAAGTTTTAAATACCATATACAGACCCATACACTACCGAAAGTAGCATCCTAATGTGCAGTGCTCAATGTATCCAATAATAATAATAATAATCTTGTTTTATAATTATGCATTTCAAATAACAATACATAGATAGAACAATTTACACTATAGCACACAAAATATGCATTCATACCCCAGTTATTTTTTTACATTACATGTGAAATTAACATCAAATAGTAAAATGGTTTAAAAGTTAATGATAAATATTGGAAAAAACTTTCAACCAACATGATAAAATATCATCTGCTGAGATATTTACTAAGCCCTTTGTATACTGATGGTAAAGGCCACCAGTCTCAAGTCTTCTAACTACACTATACATGTCAACATTATAGCATGAAAAATAATCATTAATTTCATTCTTAAAACAAGACATGCATCCAAATAAGCTATCATTATAAAATAATATTGAAGGGAATTGTATCTCTACACTTTCTTGCATTGTCCACATGATCCCCTCCCCAGTTCTGAGTAAATCAAATCTGTCAACAGAACTGCTTTTCTTTTATTTGAATGATTCAGATTGTCTAAAACAATAACCCAACATGCTTGTAAAAATAAAGTTTTTTTTTCTTCATAATATCAGACAGGTTTAAGCTTTTCCAATCGATGAAAATGAATAGTTCATATAGCATCAATTCAAGAAACCAAATTATTTAAACAGAACCAACAAAACAGAAAAACTACCCCAATGTTTTTCATCAAATTCCACCAATCAGTCACAGTCCTGAGGAGCAAAAAAAAAAATGAAGAGGTTTGCCAAAATTTATATTTAGAAATGCATGAAAATCTTGATCCCCAAATAGAATTTCTTTTCCTAGGTTCACTATACTTGATCTGAATATCACTGAATATAATTTATTAAACAGAACAACTTACTCTGGATACTTGATGGCCATTAGATCAGCATCAATAGGGTTATTCTGAAATAGAGCAAGCCGTTTAGCACACAGATATTATTATTTATAAACTGTCTTTTACTAATAAGATCATTCAAGATATATATAATATTTTAAATATAATAAATTATAATAAAACAATATAATGCAATTACCCAATTAATAATAAATTATTTACTTGTTAGGTTTTGTGTGTGGTAGCAAGTGATACAAAATACCTCTAGCAATAAGGTTTACATAGAATCTAAGAAACAATTCTATTAGACAATTTTGGAAACTTAACTACATAGTACAATAATCTCTACGTAATAGATGCAATATAAATATTTTTTAATACATCAATTACTTTTTTTTACTGAAAGGTAACATGTCGGAGTAACAAAATGAACTACAATACATTAGGAGCAATGGATAGTCCAAATTAATTTTATCTTTTACTGTAAGACAGTTCCTAGTCCAGCCAGCTTTAAAAGGTACCCAGCTTCTGTTAGGTAAAAGAAGTTGTTCATTCTATAGGGCATAGAAATAGGTAACTCATATAAAATTCCTAATTTTAGTTAGGGTCTTAAAGCAAAGTCAATTAGAAAAATTATGAAGATAGGAAAAAAAAGTGAAACTTACCATGAACCTGTAGAAGAAAGAGAAAAGGAACCTAACAGGGTAATGTGTGAATGGTGTATAGAAACTGCTCCTTAGACTTGAGTCAACTTTATCTGTGTACCTGTGGATATATGGTTTAACTTGCTGAAATTAAATACTAGAAATAAAAAGAAAATAATTTTATCAAGGATTTATCATTTGTTGATGTTGATTTTTAGTAAACTGAATTGATTACCGGTATCTCAGTGTTTCCCAAACTTTTTCCTTAACGGAACACTTCGTGCATTCTGAATATTTAGAGGCACACTTTGCTTATTTTTTAGAGTTAATCATTCCAGTAGTTCAGAACAGCTATTCAGGACTCGCAGAACACCAGGGTTCTGCAGAACACATTTTGGGAAACACTGGATTATCTATATAGAAGCTAAATACATGTTAGAATAAAAGGATCTAATGGTACATTAAGGCATCTTCAAATAAGCAAAATTATTTTAAAATGTCTGGCTGTCAATAGCATATTTAGATGGTGCTTCTTCAGATTAGAAGTTTATTTATTAAGGAACTTTTCAAAAGGTTGTATTTGTGAAGGTTAATCTTTTTCGTGCAATGAAATATACAAAGTTGAATAAGGGATCATACAATTGGGCATTAATGGCCTTAACATAATATAATATGATAACAAAAAAAAAGTGTCCAATTTAACAACTACAACTGTTTGAATGACAAACACACAGATAACAATGAATGTCCTGAGAGTTTGAGCCAAGTAATGCAGGGAGGAACAGTTTTGTCAACATCATCTTCAGGTCAGGCGGGTCAAACTTGACAACCTTAAATTTTGAACAAGAATAAAAACATCTATTTTTTATTACTATTAATATATTTTTTTAATTATGAAAGATTTTAATGAAATAAAGGTAGGATAGGAAGTGCCAGATTTTTCCAAGCACATACTTATTTATTGCACAACTTTCATAGAAAAAATAAATGAATAAATTTTTAGATGTGATCTGCTAATTATATCTAAATTTAGCGGAATTCTGGTAAGTAGAATTGGAAGATATTCGAAGTGGTTCTCACCTTGTGGCCACGAGCTTCAAGCAATGTTTTAGCCAGCAGTACAGCTCTTTCAACTGCTGGTGTAGACTTTGTACAACTGTCCTCTATAAAGTAGCCAATTTGCAAAAGCCTATTACTTTCATATTGCTGAGATATAAAATATATGAAAATGTATAAAGAACATGTGAGAGAAAACACACAACACTGTAGCATTAGGTGGTTTACCAATTTACTTAACATTTAGTTTACACATTATGTCAACAAAGCATGCAAGGGTAGGCAACCAATGAACAGAAATAATCCATTTAACCTGACATTAGAACATGAAATGTCAATTACTACCATACATTAAAAGCTACCTCCAGATTATTCAAATTAATTTTAGATATTAGATTTTTGAAAATATAATAATTATCATATTTGTTATAAAATTTTAAAACAACATGAACTGTTTGAAGTAAATACTTGTACTTGATAAAAAATATAAATACAAAATCAATAAACAAACTTTGCCGCCTTTATCTCCAAAGTCATGATGTACAAAGAATAAAAAAATTTTATAAATATTTAAAGAAAAACTAGATCTTAATGTATCGATACTTAAAAGATTAATGAGCCACTATTTGTAGCAAATTTTATTCTTCAATGTTGCAAATGGTTAATAGACTTTCATCAAATCAACCGAACATATATGTGCCATAAAATGTAATAGTTATGTATACAAAAAGAAAATGAATAATAATAATAGTTTAATTTATAGAGCGCTGCTAACATAAAAAATGTAGGCTTAAGACGCTGTGATAACATTACAAACATAAACATGAGAGCTAAAATAACAAACTAATCTAAAAAAGTTTTAATGCCATAGAGAACAATCCTAGAAGTAATGTGTGAAGATTCAAATTGAGGAGAAAGTGTCATTTTTAGACTTATTAGACTCTTCAAGTTGCTGGTGGTGATATGGAAATGCTCGAGAAAGGCTGGATTTAAAGGGATGGAAGGCGGGGCTACAGCCCAGGGGTCCTCCACAAGATATGGGCCCCCTCAATCTGACTGTACCAGGTAAGATTAAAATGAAAGATCTCTATCTTGAGAGGCAGTCAATCAGTTCTGTGGTTCTTGATCTATGTGACTCTACCAGGTAAAATTAAAATGAACATGATCAAAATGATGATTTAAAAAAAGGTCATACACATAATGTAATTATTTTACATACCGCTTCATCAAAAGCTAATGGGGTCACTCTACAATCCAACTCAAAGTGCAGTGGCACACATGTGGCATGCATGAAACGTACAAGCCCCTCAACATTACGGGACAACGGTCCGACACAAATAGGAACTAAATTGGACATTGATTGTTAGTAATTAAATCTAGTGAGTTGCTAAATAAATTTAAAACACAAATTCACAGGTAGCCCTTGGGGGTCAGTCATAATTAGACATCACACACAAACTCACACTTTGAATTAACAAACATGAGAGCATTATTATCATGAACAGATTTTTGTAGGAGAAAATGAGAACCTTGTATGTATCTTTGATTGTGCTCATTTTGAATTACGAATTTCACAGAAGTCTGGCTATTGAATAACATGTAACAAAAGCTGCTTTTCTTTTTTAAATCTCAATTTAAAAATGGTTTAAACATAAAAGCATTTAATATGTATATTTTAATTTGAGTAAAAAAAATAATAAAAGGGTTTGCTTTAAGGTGTGAATATTTGAAAGATTTTCAAATGTGTTTTGGGCTACCTTTTTCAATTTTAATTTAAAATATATTTTTATATATGTATGTGCATCACATATTTAAAAAAAAACAAAATGTCTCACTTTCAACAGACCAACACTGGTTTTTGGACCTCTGAAAAACATGGTAATGGTCATGGTAAAAACTTATTTTCGTAACAACTTTGAGGTGTAGGATCTTTAAATTTTGTTTTTCATGGCCATCTTCTGAATTAGTTCTTTAACCCATATTTGCTTTTGAGAGAAATGTATTATGTCTTTCATAGTTAGTCACTCTACTGCAGATAGAGGTATGCTGGGATTTCTGCGACTGTTGCAATTTTTTTTTTCACATTTAGAAGATCTCTTCAAGACAGGTAATTATAACTTTGCTGCACTACATGCTATACAAAAATTGATTGGATGAGAGGGGGGGGGGCTTATTCACTAATATTATTTTTTTAAGTTACATCTTTTTCTGACACTTGTCACTTACTTTTTTCTTGTCCTGAGAGAACTGTTAACCCTTTATGGCTGAATGAATAATATCAATAACAACTCATTAAAACCCCCAAAAAATGTCTACATGTCTATGTAAATAAGATGACTCACAATCCCTAATAACAATGGTAGTTGGTTAGTGACATTATTATGCAAGCAAATCTGGAATGTGATTAGTATGACATCATTTTTCAATCATTTGGGAAGCTAAAAATAGCTCATAAGGTTCTAATCTGGTGACTTCACATTCCTAGATGGTTCCAAAATGTTCTTGAAAATGACAATCTAGCCAACTCCATAGAGTTGTACATTGATGATTTATTTCAGGAGTCTAGCTATGGGTTTATTGCTCCATTCATTTATATAGAGTAATTATTATGCTGATAACTTAGTATTAAACATGATGTATGTTTAAGAGTCTACCAAACTCTTGAATACAATAAGTAAGCTAGATAGGAGAGGTTTAATGTGATAGTGTGAGTTAGTTTATGATTGTGTCTACTAATAATGAGCCAATGATAATTTTACACAGCAAATGATACTACCTTATCCTACAGGATGTTGGCTTGAAACCGCACACACCACAGAAATGAGCTGGTATTCTGATACCCCCAGAGATGTCAGTTCCAACTCCAAGAATAGACCCTTTGCAGGCCAACAGTGATCCTTCACCACTGGAACCTCCACCTGGAGATCTACCAGCAACAAATGGATGAACTGTTGTGCCATAAATTGGATTTGATGATGCAAACCTAGTAAGCAATAAATAAAACAATTTTTTTAATGTTAGCTTTTACCGACAAAAATAGTTTTATGTATGTTTTGTTTTGTTATTTCAGACCTTAATTACTACATAACACATCAATGGTGGATTCTTTACAGGAGTTTTGTGATCAGCACAAACTCAAGAGAGTGCTTAAAGCCTATTTTTAACAGCAACTTACGATTGTAAGCCAATCTGTGGTACATTTGTTCTTATAAATGGAATAGCACCTTGAGATTTGAGAACCTGATAGTATTAAAAAAAATACAATTTTATTAATATGCATATATTAATATGTAGTAACTCCCAACCCTTGAAATCTGAAATGGGTTTCTCTTCCATTGACTTCTATATAAGTTTAATAATGTACTGGGCTTTTGAATCTCTTTGAATCATTATTTTTAAAAAGAATGAAAATCTCTAAACCAGTGTCTTTGTAGTTACATACATCATATCATAAGACTGGCTAGATTACAAGTTTACAAAAGTATGACAGATACTAAGTCTAAATTAGAATTATTTCTAAATTCCTACCTTAACAATAACAGCATCTTTCACCATGACATTAAGATTGAGACTTAAACCTGCAGTGGAATCATGGGACTAAACAATGGACCAGAAGGAAAAAAAAGTAAATAGAATATATAAAAAATACCATTCTTAAAAAGCACTGAAAGTTTGAATGGAAAGGAAATTTTTTTAAAACTCAAAAAAATTTGAACAGAAATTAACAGTAAAATTAGTTTTCTTTTCATGCAATTCTTTTTTTTTTTTTTGTTAGTGGTTTTGAAGACACAAAGACTTACCTTCACATGAATAATTTCAGTTAAACTAATTGGAATGCCATAAACAGAATAGCGTCTGATATTTTGTAGTTCTTTTACTGAAAGGGATTTTCCCTGTACACTCAAGTTTTTACTGGAACATTCACTTTCCTTGTTACTGAAGCAGGAAAATAGTTTGGTGTACATCTGAAAAGATAGATGAACTTAAAAAACAATCATTAGTGTAAAGTTTGGTAACTATGCATGGATATGTGTAGGACATAACTTGGATATGTGTAGGATATGTGTAGGACATAACTTGGATATGTGTAGGACATAACTTGGAGATATGTGGGACATAACTTGGAGATGTGTAGGGAGCTTTACTTTTTTACTATAATTTTTTTACAAGGCATTTAATTTTATTCTTTTTAAATGCATCACACTTTTAAATGAACATATTGCCGATTTTGTAACTTTTACAATTATTATTTGTTGGATAAAAGATCAGGGGATGAAATGCCCAGGGATGAAGGGACTGAGGGATGAAGTAACCAGACACCCATTGAATCTTTTTTTAAATCACATGTAAGTTTGTTTGTTTTTCTTTCAGAATAAATTAGTAAAAGTATTTATTCTACTGTAAAAAAATAAAAAATCTGACCTGGTAAAAAATTGATCCTGAAGTTGGAGGAGCAGCTAATAAATTAGTTTCTTTGACAGGAATAGTTATTGCTATGGATTCTTTCTTGACTGATGTCCTTTTTTCAAATTCTTTTAACTAGTAGGCCAAAACAGAAAAGATCATTTAACAATAGAAACTAAGACATGAAATAATTTTGAGCCACATTTTCCACTTAGGTGTAGTAACCTAATGATCTTCTTGATTCTATAGGGGTGTGAGTTATGTCTTATTATACAAAATGTTATACAAAACATTTTTATATATCATATAAGTTAAAAGACTTCTTGTATTAAAATTTACAATTTGCTATTGCTGTATCCTTCATCAATGATAGCAAATGAAATTCAAGCCACAGACAGTTGACAAATCCTTCTTCTTCTTCTAGCCAGCTTTTTGGGGCTGAGCTGTGAGCTCTTTTGCAGACTTTGCCAAGAAAAAATAGTGTGCTGTTCTCTTCAGTTGTTCAGCACTGCTGTACAGGGTGTTGGTTATGTCGGGCTGTAGTAGTAGTAGGGTCTGGCTAAGGTGGATTAGGAAGGGGCATTGAAAGTTGATATATTTACAGTTTCATAAGGGTGGGTACAGTGTCTACAAAGGTGGAGTTGTGTGGAATTTATTTTGTTAAGATGGTAATTCAACAGAGCTGTGTCCTGTTCTTAGTTGGAAGATTGCTCTTTGCAGGGGAGGAAATTAATACTGTCCAGTTTGTTAGGGAATGGTCATTTCTTTGTACATAGCTCTCATTTGACAATCTAAAGCACACCTGAAATGACCAGTTGTCCTTAACATGGCATTAAATTAATTTGAATGCTGTTCAAAGAACATAATGTAATTAATAAAAAGGGAAATACTAGTTCTCAATACACTGACATTAAAAGTGAAAAAGGCATTACCAAGACAACATTATAACATATAATTGATATCTAGTAATATCTAGCGCCTGAGTGGATAACAATTTTTTTCTTAAATTTTTCCTAAAATAAGCCTACAAAAATTAAACTTTAAATCTTTTGGTTTGTTAGCCAGATGTTCTGGCATACAGCCACCACATTCTGTAAAATAGTTTGAAATTAAAAAAATGAAATATATGGGTTAATATCAAATATCTAAAAATCAAAGAACAAAATGAAAGATCCATTAGCAATATAACTTTCAATAAATTTCAACTTCAATTTCAACTTCAACTAACTGGAAATACTATAAATCTATTAAAATACATACATCAAGAGGGATGAAGTCAGCAATCCCATTTAGATGTTTATTACAGTTCAAGGCCTTGGGGAAAAAAAAAGAATATTTAAAGTAGTACTTTTTAGTAATAATTAGTATTTAATTTTAATTTAAAAATACTATTTAAAAAAAGGTTTCTAAAATTTGATTTCAAGTGAAATAATATTGAATAATCTGCAGCATTTTCTATTTATTGTAAAAGAAAGAACAATCATTTACCTGTTGCTGGAAGGCATTTATGACCATTTCTGGCATCAAGATAGAGTCTTGAATTTCATTTGAAAGGTCACGCAACGTCATGTATGGAATGAACATATTTGGAGAAGTCTTTTTAAGAAAAAGAATAGATATAAAAAGTTTTTCTTTAAGAGAAAGTTCTGAGACAACCAGCAAGAAAAAAATATAAACATTTTGGGTTGCACATTTTGTAATGAATGCAACTAATTTTGTTTATTTAAATATAATTTCTAAATATTCAATATGTTTGAAAGATTTGAAATAGAAACAAAGGTTATAAAATATTATATAAAATAAAAATTAGATTTGTTTTAAAAAAAGGAAATCATGTCTTAAATTCTGCAACATTACATTAGCTTAGATAATAATGGTTGTATCTGTCAAAATGGAATTTTTTCATATTGTTACATTATACGTATTATCATATAAGTTTTTGAAACAGCTATTTTTATCTTAAGACATAATTTAGGAAATTCTGCACAACAAATAATTTCAAGCCTCATTAACCAAGAAACTTTTTTTTGACAATATTTGCCTACAGTTTGAATTAAACTTATTGCCTTCTTTTAACATTTTGAACATGTATTATCATAAATTAAACATTTCAACACTCATCATGTACAACAAAAAAACACAACAGTAGTTTATTGAAGTTGTTAAAAAAAAATTCAATTGCAACCTTGACATCTTTTAATTTATGAGTTAGACTGTCACATCGTTGTTTTAGAGACTGTTTACGTTTCCTGATCTTCCAAAGATTGGCTAAAAAGTTGATGTGCTGTACTCCAAGATGAATGAGATAAAGTAGAAAGATGGCTGCCACAAATCTTTTTCTGTATTGTTCTGGGACATACTGAAGTAAATTTATTTGGAGACTAAAAGATGATTTAATAAATGTAATGCATTGTGCTATAATACATAAAACACTAAACCATAATTTACAAATAGAAAAACAAAATCTAATGAAATACCCAGAAAGGCACAAAAATAGAGGGACATTTCTTATTCCATACGCTAGAACGAATTTGTACAAGTGCTTCTTCTTCCTTAGAGAATAGAAAGGGTTGCATGAATCAGCCAGGCAAACCAAAATGTAGCAGAGCAAAGTCATTGATTAACATGCATGACTAGATTGACACATGAAATGCATAGGATGTAATTATCTTCTTTTGTGAAGTAATGTCTTTAAGAGAGATAGAAGTGTGTAGCTGTCTTGCAAGAGTAAGAGACAGATATGAAATAAATCATAAAGATTTTAGGGGTAGGGAGCAATGTTTTGTAACATATGCTCACAGCCTTATTGATTCAAAAAGATCTGCTTAGCTGCTAATTACTAGATCAACTAATAGGTCTAGTACTAATACTGCAATTAGTTTGATAATACCGTACCTAACTTTTATCTACTTTGGAGAATTAGATATTGGTATCTAATTTAACATATGCTACTAGTTTGAGTAACTCAGTAAGAACATATCCCCATATAATTAGATCTAGGCTATAGCCTATAGTATTAAATAGCTAAAAGCAGAAATTACCATTAAAATTAAATATAATAATTATTCTTATGAATGATTATCTGATCATTATCAGTCATTTTAAATTTTATTTCATTATCATAATTGATAATATTCATGATCATATGTCAATGTCCGATTAAATTATCTTATTATGATTAAAAAATATGATAGTAAATGAGTCAATTTTTTTTTTAGTAAATTACTGTAATTTAGTGTAAATCATTTAACATTAAGTTACATTAATCATTATGATTATCGTATTGATACACAGTTGATAGTATGATATTTAACTTACTAAAAGTTTACTGTGTATGTATGATAAATAAATTTCGATAGCCTTTATCGGCATTATATAATGAAACACCATTATTAGGTCTAGATATCTAGATCTATAAGAGATCTTCTAGATTCCTTTTTGACGCTCATAGGAAAATTTGTGTACTGTTGCTGGCAACTAATTGAAATTTAATTTAAACATCGTTTCTGGAGAGTGGCAAAAAAATTCACAGACCTATAGATTCAACAAATATATTGAGAGGTAGGAGATCGCTGCAACAGAGATGCAGATGGGTAATGCGCTTACTTACTAGAATAGTCCTGTACTTCGTCTACTCTACATAATTCAAGAGCTGGACTCTTAGACTCTACACACTGCCATCTGAACCTCTAGATTTAGATAGATCTTATATTTTAAAATATTACGTTTGCCGAATATAGAAAAAAATATTTTCTATGAATGTCTTTGTCAGCAAACGTTAAAAGTTTGAATTCTTACAGTCCTAACACGGTGGATACGTAAACAACACAATATATTAAGCTCGACAGGGGTAGTTATATACAGTCCACGGATAATTGTCTCTGAAAATTATCAGTTTTCTCCCTTGCCATAAAACAGACACAAACACTCTTTTGTTCCCCTGGCAATCAAATCATTAAATAAGAACAATCTGATATAAACTTTGTCACATGTAGCCTAAATTATGAGTGAGTCTGGTGTGAATGTACACTTTGGTTTCTTATAGTTATAATGTTTTTTGTTTGGTGTAATGCACAAATTGTAAGACAAATTTCCTTACGGATAATAAAGATTATTATTATTATTATTATTATTATTGAGGGAAAAAAAACTGTTAGATAATAAAATCGAACATCCATACTGATTTGTCTTTTCATTGTTGTCAATTATAAATCCTTTCTTGAACCAGTTGCCCAGATGTTGAAGTCTATCCATCTTAAATTGTGGCTGCTCAACAGCACATCAGCAATCTCATTGATATAATAATAAAAACACCATGACCCTGCCTAGGAACCCTTCATCCAAGGATGATATTCTGGATAAGGCTAAACAATGCTGGTGTTAATGTCAATTTGGACGACGTAGGGCATGAGATTCGCCAATGGGAAGAAAAAACACTCCACTGACAAGGCTGCTTCCTTAACATGGCTCAAAGCAGGTCATCTCTACTCTGAAACCGAAGGCCTTGTTACAGCAATACAGGACAGAGTAATTAGGGCAAAAAATTACCAGAAGCATATCCTAAAACTCTATGTTGTTGACAAATGCCGAAAATGTGGTAATGTGGGTGAGTCAATTGAACATAATGGCAGGATGTTCAGCCCTGTCAGAATCTGCCTACCTAGGTCGCCATAACCAAGTTGCAAAGTTAATACACCAACACTTAGCTTTGACACATAATTTGATCTGTAAGGATACTCTTCCTTATTACAAATACTCACCACAAGAGGTTCTCGAGTCTACTGATCATCTGCTGTACTGGGATAGGCCTATTTTGACCGACAAAATGGTAGATTTTAAGCGCCCTGATCTGCTGTTCATTGATTTAAAAAAAAAAAAAAAAAAAAAAAAAAAAAACGCTACCATTATTGACAACTCCGTACCACTGTCTCGTAATTTAAGAAAATCTGAAATGGGAAAACAACGAAAATATGGGAGCCTAGGTTTGGAGATTAAACGTTTATGGAAGTTATCCAAAATAACAACATACCCCATTGTTATATCAACCGAGGGGATAATAACAACTGACCTCACATTAGTGGCGTAGCTAGGGTGGGGGGGGGGAGGAAAGGGGGAGAATTTGAAAATCCCCCCCCCCATATGAGTGTTTTTTACATTAAAAATTAAATATTACGCAAAGTGCAGGAGCACCCAAAGAGTAAAAGCCCCCCGGGGCCCCCAAACGATGGAAAATTCCTAGCTACGCCCCTGACTCACATATACCTTAGATGACCTTAACATTCCTAGGAAAATTCTCGTTGCCTGTCAGAGGGCGGTACTGCTGCAGACCTGCCACATCACCAGAAAATCCATCAGTGGAAACTGACTACAATGAGTTTTGTTTCTCTTTAAACTCGACCCTGGCAGCGCCAGAGAATGAATAGCATACTCGTTCGTTTCTAACATAATAATAATCAAATTCTTTTTAAAGACCACACGTTATTCTCGGATCAAGTTGAAACTTCGCGAAATTACTTTTTGGCATAGACAAGACATGAATCAATTAAAAAACAACAACATGTAACCGTAATTAACTTTTTTTTTTTTTGAAACCAACAAGGGAAACAAATCCCTCAGTATTCACAGATAAGGAGGGGGGAAATTAAATATGCTAACATAAAATAATAAATAAGCTTATTGAGCCTTGAATTAATCATTAACTGATAGATCAAGAATGTTTAGTGAAAGTATGCCTATATAGTATATATATATATATATATATATATATATATATATATATATATATATATATATATATATATATATATATATATATATATATATATATATATATATATATATATATATATACGGCCTCCTATTTCCAATTTTCGTTTTGCAGCCCTCGATAGAAACAGGCTGCCCACCCCTGCTCTAGTTTATATGTATATAAGATTCCTAGTTTTTTTAAAACCCAAATTGAGATCTAAATCTCTACGTCCGTCCTCGGTAAATTATAAATCAATCTCAATCTAAAACTCTCAGAGTCTCGTTGGGCTTAGTTTTAAAATCATTTTTAAAAATCATAGCCCAGTTTCGATTTTAGATCTAGATCCAATAAAAGCACAAGTCGACGTTTAATAAGAAAATATAAAAACTCACAAGGGTAGGGTTGTTACTTTACAGAGAACCTCTGTCTCTGACTCTGATATAAGAATGCTTGTTGCCTAGTTACGAGGTCATAACAGTCTGTGTAGCAGACAGTTGCATTTTTATTTCTGTTAGTCTCACACGTTATTTGAACAATGAAACGGATTAGATATAGTTCTACTAGATTATAATACGTGATTTAATTTATTCTTTTATTTTTTCATTCCAGAGTTAATAGAAAATTAGTTTATTTAACTCTACTAGATGTAGAATAGGCCTATGCCTATAGACGACTATACTATGACTATAGTAGGCCTATAGGCCTACTTCATTTATCATTATGTCTTGTGAGAAAACGCAACTTTAATTTAGGACAACATTATAAGCCAAGAACTAGGATAGATTTGTGTAGGCTACTCGTGAAGTTTTGGTTTTTTTTTTTTCGACTTTATATCATTCTTGGAGTTTTTATTTTGTTCAGGGAAATTTATTTTTTTATAATTATATAGACCTCGAAATGGGATGTAAACAGTCTAGGACTATTAGAGTCCAACCCATTAGTTTGGACAAATCAAATACCCAGAGATCACCAGGAAAGATTTCTAAAACAGACTCAAAAAGTGACATATTCTCGGTAGAGTACGAGCTAGACTCCGAGGGTAACAAAGTCTTGAAAGAGAAAAAGTCACGTCTGCATCGAGGTAAAAAAACACAGAGTTTATCGGGTGCCAGGCTACCGGACGGGGAGAGAGGTCTTTCTGCCACATCAAAAGCATCAGCCGACTCAGGGCTCGGCCTGGCAGGGGAGGATTACACGTATGGGCAAGACCTGGGAGAAAATATTATCACTGAGTACTCTCCGCAAGACGAAGTGAACAAAGTGGAAAGATGTTTTGTTGAAAGGGGCAACTTGGGTGAGCAACTTTTGTGGATTTTTTTTTGTTAAATGGAAAACAAGAATTATAAAAATATTTTAGAATCTTACTTTATGTTTAAATAATATAGAAAACTAAACATTCATGTTTTATTTTCATTGAAAAATAAATAGATAAAAATGGGTTAATATGGAGATTAAACCCTAAGACAATCCAGCCCAGTCATACTTCTATGGACAAAATTTTAGCTTGAAATAAATGATTCTTTTTTTTTTTTTTACTTGTTTTTGACCCCCTTCCACCTTTCACCAGCTTCCACCTTCCATACATGAAGAAAGTGTGAAATAATAGTAGGCCTATAATTTTAGTTTTTTTTAAGTGGGGGGGGGGCTCTACAATTTTACTTCCCCAATATTGTTATTAGATGTTTAGTCTTACTAATGTAGTGTTAGAAGTTTAGGGTTACTAATGTAGTGTTAGAAGTTTAGGGTTACTAATGTAGTGTTAGAAGTTTAGGGTTACTAATGTAGTGTTAGAAGTTTAGGGTTACTAATGTAGTGTTAGATGTCTATGCTTATTAATGTAGTGTTAGATGTTTAGGGTTACTAATGTAGTGTTAGATGTTAGTTTTAGACTATTCCAAATTGAAGCAGCTTCTTTTAAAATGTCACAACTTCGAACCTATCTAGTTACCGACGACATGACATCATAAGTCTATCTTAGGCCTACGTCAGAACGGCATGATTTCTCCTAATTGACGTATGTAGCCTACGTAATAGGCCCTACGTACCATCGTTATGTTAGTGTATTTTGCGTAATCAGAGCACGGCCGCTACAAAACATCTTGCTAAACATGAAGATCAAGCCTATTTTAAAAGTGCATATGCTTTACATCTAGCTTCCAATGACTCTCACACTCTAGTATCGGTCCGTCCCACACTCTTTTTTAATTTATTTGACCTGCACTCTTTTATCGGGAGACAATTTTTAGACAAAGAAGAGATAAAAATAGGTTAGTATTTAGACATTATTTAGACTCTAGGAGAATGAATTTCAGAAGCGAAGAAAGCAGGAAAATACTTAGGGCAAAAAACTGGGTATATAGGCCTAGATATTATGGGGGGGGGGGGGGGTCACAAGCAAAAGTTTGAGAAACCAAGAGGCCCTATACTAAGAGATAAAAGAACAATTCTTAAGATCTAGAACAAACGAGACACGAACTCGAAATGTAGACATACAATAGAAAACTTGAATACAATATTGTAAGATAATGTAGACCTACAATACAAAACTTGAATACAATATTGTAAGATAATGTAGACCTACAATAGAAATCTTGAATAACTTAACTTATTCAAAACGGGGTTCAGCAAGCAGTTCCTGATAACTGATAAGAACAAAAAAAATGTGCTAGTATAAAGGTTACTTTTTAGTTCAGTAGCCAAAGACTTTTATATGGCCAGCGAGACTTCCACTCAACTTTGGGTAAATTATATTCCCACTAGCAACTATGCTAAACACTTACAAGACAAGTTTGCGTGTGACAAAACGATACAAACTTTCATCCTATATGTATTTGTATATGTACATTAAAAAAAAAAGACATTATGCTATTTAAATTTGTACCACTTTTAAAAGTAATAGAGTCCTTACACTCAATTCAATTCAGTTACGACTTACAAGCGATAGAATTTCGTTAAGACACTTCATGCTTATACAACTTTATGAAAGTAATACAGGCCTTACGATTACCGGATGTTTCATATTAACAAAAATATTTATTTATTTATTAGTTCTTTGCACGAAAGCAGTGTTGATACTTGATAGTAGGGTGCAATGTTTTTGGATATTTTGTTGAATTTCAACCATTTGTAAGCCTCCATGCACAAAGCTTGTACTGAGACTTTATCACGGTCCAGATATCTGGATTTCCCTGTTCCCGTCCAGGGCAGTAAGCCCCGCGTGCATCAGCACTGTCGTTCTCAAGACCTATCGTACTTTTAAAACCAGTCTTTTCAATTTCAACTAAATTATTTGTACCGTAGATATATAAAATAAACATTACGTGTATTACTGGTTCATTTGGGTGTTGTGCCCACCTGGCTTTTGCCGCAATGCTTAAAGCCATTACGCCCCTTTCTCACAGGCTTTGAAGATACTTGTTACTAGACAAAATTATTGTCAAGGGAAGTAACAGGGAGTCGTGTTTCCTTTTAGCAAATTTTCTAGCATTGTGTCAACCAGAAATGAACAATGAGCTTATGAATGCAACAATAACAATATGCATTATATAACAGGTAGGCCTACCAAATTTGTGGGACGTTATAATTATCCTATGTTTCTTTATTCTTATAATAAACTTTTATTTTTAGAGCTAGGTATCACCGGTGTACCGCTCCCCACACGACTCGGTGGCAAACAACAAGTTCGACAAGATGAGGAAACAATTTTACAGTCACTTCTTAAAGAGGGACTCATTGCTAAGTAAGTTTTATGATATTTTCACCAGTAATCTTTTTTTATTTTTGTTGTTGTTTGTTAGTTGTAGTTTTTTTGTGTGTGTGTGTTTTTTTGTAACTTCAATTTTTTGGTCAATAATTCAATTAAAGATTTTCTATATTAAAAAGAAATTCCTGTTATTCTAGATCTATGTATACCATATGCTTGAACATTTCATTATAGACCAGCAACCGAGTCCTCTGGTGGTGTCAGCTTTGATATTGTGACTAAAGACTCCTTTGATTTTCCTGGGCTTCCTCGGCCTCCACCTCGGCAGCTAGAAAAACTAGAAAGGAGAAGAAAGAAAAAAAGAGTTTTGACAGAGGAGGAGATTAAAGAAAAATTAGAAAGGGCAGAGAGAAGAAGAAAAGTGAGTAATTAATTTTAATATTCAATATCTGTTAACCTTTGTTAAGTTAAACTTCTTTTTTGTTAATATCTGAAATAATAACAACTTATGATTATTAGGACCATAAAATTTGTCTAAGGAAAAAAAATTCATGAATTTAAGTTAGCATTCTATGCGCTAGCATGATGGCTTTCTGGTAAAATGCTTGACTTATGAAAAAAGGGGTCTCGGGTTTGAATACAGGTGAAAACTGTTATATCTGAATTATCATAATGCCGAGTCCACCCAACATTAGTTGGGAAAAGTAAATTTGGTTGGTCGTTGTGATGGTCACATGACCCTCTCCTTGATTGACGGCCCTAGAAAGTGATTTTTTTACATAATCTAGCTTATGGATTGGAAGATCTAAAAGGGAACTATCTTTTTACTTATGTGCTGGTTATCAAATATATTTAAGCTATGTCCTTGAACGATCAAGCTACATGTCAGATGTAATCATGTAATAGTCAATAAGTTTGAGATCTACTTTCAACACTGGAGTAACTCTGGACCAAAGAATACCCTGTATTGATTAAAGCTCCCATTTGTCTCCCTTGCTGATGAATAAGTAACACCATGACAACTAAGCTAGCTTCAAGAACACCTCATCCAGAAAGTTCAGAATAATTTATCGCTAATTATAGGGATTCACAGTGTGAATAATTAAAGCCAAAAAGTTGGTTAATTGATTGAGCAGTTGTAATGTTAGGTAATAATGATCTTGTATGTGCTTATGATGAATGGCTGCCTCTGAATGGTAATGGATATAGAATGAGACCAATAGAAAAACACATTCCTTCATAGCCTTGAAAATGGGTAAACTTGAATGCCATTATTTCTTTTCTCATTGTGTAATGAAGTATGTGTCTACCTCCAGATAGGGGACTGTAAGATTTCATATTCCCCCCCCCCTCCAATATTCTAAATTTAGAGACATTTCAGGACAAAAGACTTAAAAGTAAAGTAGCAATAATACATAAAATACTGAACCATAACTTACAAATAAAAAAATAAATAAAAAACCTAATAAATTACTTAGTAAAACCCATTTCTTATTACATACACTCTGACTCAAGCTAGTGATCATTTTTTTTCCCTAGTGCCAAAAGAGCATGGACAGGTTGCCTGAATCAGCCAGAAAAACTAATGATTTAGCAAAGTTTATGTCTCCAATTAACAAGCACCACTAGATTGACACATAGATACTAATCGTACATAAATATCATCTCTTTTGAAAGAATGTCTGTTGTCTATAAGGAAAGATATTCAGCCAGTTATAGTTCCATAGAATACAATCAAACTCTAAATAACTAATAACCAATTTCATTAGTATTCACAGCTGAATCGAGCTTCAATGAAAAATAAAATGAAATAATCTTTTAAAGAATGACAGTTAATAATTAAATATTATTTCTTAAAATAAAATACATTAAAATAAAGTAATTTTAATAAATTTTTTTTAAATTTCAGAATCGAGAAGAAGAAAAAATTAACAGAATAAAGACATTAGAAAAATCAGATGCTTTGGCAGCACTTGACAACTTTGAACAGTATAAGAAAGAAAAAGAGGAGCTGCAGACGCAGAAGATGGACACAGTAGCAGACAACCGTGAGAAAAAACTCAATGAAATCAAAGAGAAAATCAAAGAAAGGGAAAGAAGAGCAATAGAAGTTCGGAAGAGGAAGCAGAAAGCACTTGAAGAGGGTCTGGAGGCAACGGGCATTATAACTAACACAGATCCGGACGATGTTCCAGTGGAACATTGATTTAAAGTCATTTCTCACCAGTATTTATTAGAAGTAGCTATCAGTTCAAAGTAGCTATCATGTATTATTAAGTATTATTGTGTCTCTATTATACTTTAGATATTGGAAAAGTTTAAGCTCAGTAACTGAAATTGGTAACATAATGCGTAGATGTCATGCAATTAGGAACGAAATTAAAATTTCTCTTTTTGAAGATTATTATTATATACATGACTTGTAAATTGCAATAGGTAAATTCAAAATGTAGAAAAATACACAAATGCATCAATATTTATAAGAATTGAAGATTCAGATTTTTAATTTAACTTAAAAGATAATTAAGAGTTACTATTGTTAAATTTGTACATATTTTTTTTAATCCCACCATACTTTCTATATTGTATTCTGCCTTATGTTTTTGTCTTTATAGCTTATAAATGAACAAGAATTATGCAATAGGTCATGCACTTTAAATATTTGTATTAACCTATTTAGGGCAAATTAGTGTTATGTAAGAACATAGGTCAGAAAAATAATTTTAAAAACTATTCATGCTGCTAATTCTAATATTTATCTGACAGACATAACATTCTTACCAAATGTAAATGAGCAGCATTGATAGATTTGTCTCCACTGGGTAACAAATTCATTCTGTTCAAATTTAGTGTTATGCAATCATTAGCAGTATTTAACACAAAGTATTTGGGGTTTCTCTACACTTATTATTATTATGTAAAACAAGGTTGCTAGACGCAAGTAAAATCCATGCCTTGCAGGTACTCTTTGTAAATGAGAAACCAATATGGTTCAATTATAATATACTTGATATATATTAAAATATACTAGATATCATTTTGCATAATTTGGTAAGGCCACAACTATGTCCAAATGTTGGTGCATCACTTATCACAACTATTATGGTAAATATTGATAAGTCATTAGACTCTTGTTTCAATATTATAGTTATTTCACTAATTGTAATTTATCCTATGAATGTATAGTCATAACATGAAAATTGTTATGTGTAATGTCTTAGAAAAACTAAAAATTGACATGTAACATATTGCCAGTATTTGATGCACAGCTGTTGTTGCAAATGTTTGTACATAAAAACAATTCAGTATTACAAGACTGTGATTAGTATCCATGTGTTTTTATAAACTCACAAGCAAAAGATTTCTTTTTTCTGCTCAATTACACTTGTATGTTTCTACATTGTTCTTTGTGTTAGTGAAAACACTTTACATTCACTAGTGCAGCAATATCTTAGACTTGCTTTTTACAATCAATAAAACGTTTGGAGTTCTGTTGTATGTTTCTTTTAGTCCTGATTACAAAATAAAGTTGTGAGCCTTTCTTTCAATGCAGTAAGACTGGCATAGGGATTTGTTTGAACAAAATATATCTCATAATAAAAATAAACATACCTTCAATTAGCTGAGATAACTACCCATCAGGTTATAGCTGGAGTTATTGTATAATCAGCACCTCTCACAAAGATACCTGAATTAATGTTAGCAATAAATATCTAGTAGCAAGGAAACAACTGTCTGGGGGTGTTTCAATTAACATACTCATTTCTGACCATCAAAACTAGCTTAGGTAGATAAATAAATGCATGAAAAATGTGTCACTAAATGATAGCACATACTATCCAAATCCAATAGTAGGCTGATGCAGGTTTGGAAGTTGAGGGGTAAAGTAATGAATTTATGAAATGAGAGACTTAGTTTGAATGCTAGTAAAGGATAAATGTTCAATTCTGTATTTTAAATTGCTCTAACTCTAATGTATACTTGATATAAGTAAGCTGCTGTGCTAGCAACATGTCACCCTCATTAAGCATAGATAATAGATAAAAGTGAGCTTTACATCAGTAGCCTCACTGACTGCTGGTCTCATCTATTCATTACTATATAACAAAGGCAACAATTGAAAGTAGTAGCCAAATTTATTTGTTCAATGTGTGTTTGGAATGGATAAGACAATATATATATATAGCAAAAAATATGTACATATTTAGTGAACTTGCCAACTCTGAATTGAGGATACAAGTTTTCCAAAGCAAAATCATTTAAAAAGAAATAACAAATCAAATGTTGAGCTAACATTCACCCAATGTGATCAAGTAACAACTTTAAAAGTAGCTAATAGATTTTAAATATATATATATTGAAGTGGGTTTACGATGTATTCAATAAATTATTCAATTAAACCAATTACCTTTAAAATAACAAAACAACAATTTTTTTTTTAAACATCTTCTAAAAATAGCCTAATGCTAATCAGACATATTTGGTGAGTGATCAAATCTTTATCTAAATGAATAGAAATGTGTTCAAAAGAAAAAAAGGCCAATAAAAATACCAAAGAAATTACTTTGCATGACAATTTAAAAAGAAAACACTTTAAAAATAGTGTGTAGCAATAAATATTGACTATCTTTAAACTAACTTCAAAATATAACTATACAAATGTACCACTTGAAAATAGTTTCTATCCAAAAGAACTGTGCTTTTAGTTAAAATGCTAAACTGACCATGGATATTTATATATATTTATATATATAGTGTGTGTGGGAGCCATACTGCTTCTAGGATCCATAGTGAACATTAGGAGAATGAAACCATTTGAAAAACAACTAGAGACAATTTGATGTGAATAGTAATGAAGTTAACATGAAACAAACAAAAATGCTGTGCACAGAAATGAACTATGAATAGTACAAGTAAGGGAATGCTAATACATTCAGTTCCTTGATTCTTTTTTTCCAATGCCAATGTTTGACAGATGTCATACATCAACCATTTTTACTTGCCCAAACATATTCAGGGCTGTATGGACTTTTTGATCGCTTTTTATAGAGAGATACTTTCTTGCTTATAAACATGCTCATTGCGCTATGGTCTAATCTCTTTTGTGGACCAGTGAGGGATGGGAGTTTCTGGGAGAAGGTTTTGACGCTCGCAAAACACAACTCCAGCCCCGTATCCAAGAGATTTAAGCCACTAGGTCACACATCCAGTTCCTAAATTGAAATTAATTCTGCTGGATTCAAGCTCAAGATCCCTTAGTTTGGATGCCAGGCACTTAGAAACTTGACCTCTTTGTTTTTAATGTAAATAGTGATGAAGGAAAAATAGCAAGAAAATATCTATAGATTGTGTCAGTTAAAACAGAATGAAATTTTTTGTTGTTCTTATAGCACTATGACCTCACTCTCATAGACTCAACAGCTAACAAACTATAAGAAAGAAATTTTTGTTGATTGCAAGAGCCAAATTTGAGAAGTTAGAAGTAAGGACCAGGATTAGAGACTTGAAGAATTCATTTTTTTTTTAAAGATTCAATTCTATATAAAAACAACCTAAATACAGATTTCATATTTATACACTGTCATTCATTGTCAATTCTCTCACAGAGACTTAAAGGATAGAAACATAAACAATGATGCAACATGTCTTTTGTTGTCTTGTGAAATGAATTCAGATTGTCATTAGCACTTGTGACATTATGCTGTGTTCTACAATACATTGATATTTATGCAAGTGCTCAGATGCAGGAAACATTTTCTAAAATGTTTGTTATCAGATCACCTGGTGAAATTGAACAATACCAAAACACATTAGTTAGTGTGAACACCTATGTCTAAAGCACAGAACTAATAACATACAATGAAGGAATGAAGGGATTTTTTAAAAGTACCAAAATAAACATAATAGATTTAAAACAATATATCTACATCCAACAATGTTCAACAACATAATTTCCATTAAAAAAACAACAATAACAAGAAACATAGGCACATAGTATTGTATACAAGACTATACATAAAAATAGGATGTAAGAATTATTGATGTACTCCTCAATCATGTTTTAAACATGTACTACACTCAAGCTTTTAGCCTATTATCTATAAATTTTTAGCACATACAAATAAAAATATGACCAATTTGCTGTATATATACTTTCAAAACTATAGCTATAGACAGTTGCATGTACCAGATCATCATCTGATCAAGCCCTAAGAAAACATACAAAAAGTGCACATGTCTTGCAAGCAAGAAACTGTGTGCAAATCTATAGAGCATATTAATGTATATAAAACAGAATAAGGTCACTTAAGACAAAGTGTTCAAGTTTCAACAAATGTAAAATACAACAAATTGACCATAAGTGGTTCAAAGGTTTGGACCATCTTGGGAATGTTAAGTTTAGCATAGGCATCAAGGTAGGGTGGGCACTTGTAACAAAGAAAAAAGTGTACACTTAAAAAGTCCAACTATGAATTGTGCACAATGACCCTTGCACTCAAACATTAATAAGTCAAAATTGTTCTTGTTTAGACCAGACAGTAACTAAGAAAAAGTGCATCAGCTTTAAGCCTGCCATTTTTTGTTGTTGAAAGAGTGTGGTAAAGAAAGTATATAAATGCAGATGAGTAAATAGTTTCAACAGACACAGACCTACTTAAAGAAAAAAAAAATATTTTGCATTTTATAAGTAAACTGATCTATTTGTTTTGTGCTGTTAAAGAAAAAGGGAATGCATTTCTTAGATCAACAAGACAGAATCAAATGGTTGACATTTATATAGCTTATACCATCTTCAAAGATTTTCTAATTCTACTACACTGGTAGCTTTAAAATATACACAGTGATAGCAATACACATTATTTTACATTATGAACAAAATTTGATACAGAAATTGTGAACAATATTATTGTCAAGACAAAGAGTGACTTCTTTTATGGAACCTGTTGCAGTGGTTCCAACCAGAGGTTTCATTTTTTAGTAATGGTCAAAGTAAAGAAAGATGCGGCATTGTTAGAGTTGTGACCCTTGAAGTTGTGAATCATCAACTTGGGAGCCTTTGCCTTCTACATAGCAATATCTATTGTCAGTGCTTTGCTAGAACTGGAGAGAACCATTTACCATGTACAGCATATCAGTTTGAAACCCTCATTACATATCCAGTTGTATAACCAAAATTCAACAAAGATTTTCCTTTGCCTCAGCAGTAACATGAAATCCTAAAACACTAAAATCTTTAAAAACAATAGATTTTTACAAATATTTGTTCAAACATAAACAAACTTATTCCATAAAAGGCTTTATAAAAAACCATCAAGGTAAAAGAATTCATGATCTAAAAAATGAAAAGGCCAAACACATCATCTCAATCATAAATAATTTCCCCCACAAGTCACCAGAATACAACATGCCCAATCTTAACCTTAGGGACATCACATCATGTATCTAATGTTATTTCACCACCGCTAAACATGTCTCAATAGAACTGAACATTAGTTGTATTTATAGCCAATTCAAAGTGGACATTTATTGAATGCAATATATTTCTTCAGCCAAGTTTATTTAATGGAATACACAAAACTCAATTCCACAAGCATAGTCTATGCTTTAGTGCTTGTCACAGAATACAGACATTTAAGAGGCATTTATTAGCAACTTAAGTATCTTCCAGTTTAACTCAATAGTGCAAATTAAACTAAGCTGCTATATTGCTTTAACTCAATAATGCTTAACTAAGCTGCTATATTGCTTTGAACTCAATAGTGCTAGTTAAACTAAGCTGCTATATTGCTTCAAACTCATTAGTGATGGTTTAACTAAGCTGCCTTATTGCTAAGTCAGTAATACAAATTATATATATATAAGGTTGCCAATTAAGCAGCTTAGTTTCACTAGACTATTGAGTTCAACTACATGTTACATGAGCTACTTTTCAATAACAAACATTTTCAACTTCCACATTCAAAGTGAAGACATTAAATAAATGTGTAATTTTTTTTTTTTGGGTCATAAATGGACCAGGATGAGAGACTTTCATGTATGAAACCAAATAATGCTGAACTCATAATAAACAATATAATTATCTTTAGAGATAGGTGTAGTGAAACATCAATAATGTCATAACAATGCAGCTGTAACATTCAAAACTCACATGCTGCTAAACTCGTGGGAAAAGGAATGGAGACAAGCTATGCTCACACCAGCTGGTGCACTTGGCACACAGTTAAAGTTCATCCATGTCTCTGTAGCTGGGCTCCACATTGACAAAATAGTCATCGAAAAAGTTGTGAAGACTTTCAAAGGTCGGCCTCTCCTCTGGCTGCCTGTGCCAACACTTCATCATCATATTGAAGTAAGAGTCTGGCACCTCTATTGGACCATTGGTTGGTTTGCTCATTCGTCTGCCTTTTTCCACCATCTGTAACACTTCTGAGCCTGCCATACCTGGGGGAGAAAGTAATCAGCACATTTCACTTTTATACTGTTTACTTGTAAAATGTTTTACATGTTTCGAATGTTCCTTCAGAATTGAAGATAATTACTTCCTAGTCCAAACCTCCCGCAGGATGATGGGGGATGGGAGCAGGCAGGGTTTGAACCCGGGACCATTGATAAATCTGAACAACAGTCCAGCGTGCAAACAGCATGACCAGGCAGCCATCCTTAAAGTGTTTGGAGTTTAATAATGGAAATCTGATACAATAATGTCTATAAAAGTCACAAGATGATGATTTGATTTGATTTTGATTTGAGGCACATCGGCACAATTTAGGCCATGTCGTGCCTGCAGTCCCTCAAGGACCACTCTCTCTCTAAACAACAAGGGCCAGATTCTATACAGTCATATAATTAAAATCAGGGTCTATTCACAGTTAAAATAGTAAAGGTAGTAAAAATTTAAATATTTGGTAAAAATCTAATGTAAATAGTGCATGTTCACAAATTCAGAAATCAGATCTTCGTAGATAGCCCCACTTCCCGAATAAAGCCCAGTACCTTCCCAGGGTCGACATTATTAAATAGTGTTTTTAGATTAGTGGGTCTAAAATATTTCGCCCTGACATCCTGGTATCTGGGGCAATCAACGAGGATATGTTCCACGGTGAGGCGAGAGTCACAGTACTCGCAAAGTGGGGGCTCCTCTCTCTTCAGTACAAAAGAGTGCGTGATGTAGGTGTGGCCAATCCTAAGTCTGGACATGGTTGTGCTACCACGCCTTGTCAGACCCTTAGATGTGGGCCGCCACCTGACATCCGCCACAATCTGCCTGAGTTTACTGTGAGTCTCAGCCTCCCATCGGTTCTGCCACTCTCGATAGGTGGCCACAAGATGATGATGTTGAGTTTAACCAAAGCAAAAACATTTGAGGATAAAGGGTCTTTATGCAGGTTGTGATGTTAATACTTTGTGCAGAGAATTATCTAGCCAGCTCAATGTTATTCTTCTAGCATTAGGATTACAGGATTGTGCTGACTAGACAATAGAAACTGTTGGAACATTTTTTTTTCCTCATCCTGTCACCTGAAATTCCCTCTACCTTTTATTTAACACAATAATAAGACTTTATTAGATTTCGATTTTACTTTTTAACTGTTATATTAATCCATTAACAAAATGTAAAAATTTTTAAATTATTTAATTTTCATACAGACTTCCACCTGAAATATACAGCTAAGAGTTTGATACTATCATATCAAATTTATCTGACATGAGTTATTTACTATTTTTTGTACACTTTTTTTGAGGAAAAAAAGTAGTTAAGCTTTTAATTATAATATTATTTATTTAGCAAAAAAAACCACTTTGGAAATAGAGTTCTTTTCAAAAGAAAAAAAAAAAACCTGGCAGATGAAATATAAAATAAAGAGGCAGCAAAAAAAAATTTTTTTTTACAAACCTGGATATGGAACTTTGCCATATGTAATAATTTCATACATAAGTACACCAAAAGACCATACATCTGACTTAATACTAAATTTTCTCTCTAGGGCTGCCTCTGGAGCTGTCCATTTAATAGGAAACTTTGCATCTAAAAAGAATATTACAATGATTTAATAATATTTCTTATAGCATTCTTTTTTAAAATGATTTTCTTATGTAGTTAAATTTCTAGATACTGTAAACTTTAATACTAAAATTGAAATAAATGGTTCTGGCTAATAACGTATCTATGTGACTTACTTTCATTAGCCTCATAGATATCATCAGCTTCTAAAATACGAGCTAGGCCAAAGTCTGCCACTTTGACATCATAGTGTTCTCCAACAAGGATGTTGGCAGCCCTCAAGTCTCTGTGCACAAAGTTGACACTCTCTAAATATGTCATACCTTCAGCTATCTGGCAAAGAAAACACAATTTTAAAATGTAAGTGCCTCTTCAAGGGTAGGCAGTAAATAATGTTATGTTCTTTATTCCCCTCAAGGAGTTAGGTGGATTTCAAAATGTGTCAGTTTAATAGCATCCAAAAATCTGTTATATAAGTCTGAATTGTGAAGATTGGAGATAAATAGAGAAACAAAGTGATATATATTTATTCATCTAACAATAAATTCTTTAATCTTTAAGAGACTAAGACTGTTATCTTGATCTTATTGGAAGTTAGTTGTGATTACAAGGATTTTTTTTTCAGTTAAACACAACAACTTCCACCAAAGAGAACAGTCATAACAAAAAGATAAGTTCTCACAGACTACACAGACATCTTGATGTTTTTCAAATTTCCTACTTAACGAATATCACTGATACAGTCTGACAGTTCTTCTTTCAAACCTTGTGATCTATAGGGCATATGATGTAAAGGCCATCTGTTTCTGTGGCCCACGATTAACGATGGTATCATGTGGTCAGCATAATGACCAACCACCTTTACTTTTCCCAAACAAAGTCAGGTACCCATTAGAGTTGGGTGGAAGAGGCGCCCTAAAGATCCAGAAATTTAAAATCCCAGTCTTCACCAGGATTTGAAACTGGGACCCACAGTTCAGTGGCCATGTGCTCTACCACTGAGCCCCCTAAAATCTGACAGAGTAAGAAAGAATTGTTAAAAATCATGAGGGGAAAACAACAATACTCAAGTACTATTTCTCTATTTCTTTATTTATTATTAATTTGTTGTCCATGTTTTTCACCTAAATTCACTCTGAGCCCAAGTGAGAAATAAACAAAACAGATGTAAGAAATTAAACACTATTATAAAAGTGAATCTAATTTCTACCTGTGAATTCATTTCTATAAGTGTTGTAAACTTGAGCTTCTTTCCCTGGTCCGAGCGAAGAAAATCAAGCAAAGCTCCATTAACCATAAGCTCTGTTATTATATAAAAAGGTTCTGTGGCTGATACAACAGCCAGCAGCTGAAGAACAGAAAGAAAAAAACAATCATTATCACTTTGTCCACAACTCAATGAAAAACAAAATAACAGAGAATGAAATGTGATTAAATAAGTGTTGATTAATCTTTGAACTAATATGTCAGGGATATTTTGTATTTCAGTATTTTTAGACTACTCTAAGAAATGACACTGATTATATTGTAATAACCCTGTCCTGCAGTGGATCTTGCGGTGTGCGCCAGAGAACAAGATGAATATATTGTTGATAAAGAGGGTTAGGGTTAGGGATGTCTTGATTGATGGCTGTCAATGTTCACCCTGTTTTGTGAGTTCATTATTTAACTTGTGTTTTTTCCATTTCCATTGGCGTTGAGTTGCCCGTCAAAAAGTTATTTCAGTATGTTTCATGTTATGTAAAATAGAATTTTAATTAAAAAAATAGATCAAACCTGTACAAGTTTAGAGTGGGTCAATTTGTGCATAATTTTGGCCTCATTGAGAAAAGCCTCAGCAGACATAGTTCCTGGTTTCAAAGTTTTCACAGCAACATCCACAACTTTCCTCATGGTACCTTACAAGATAAGTTCAAAGGTCAGAGCACATGATTCAATATTGTTTTCACATATATATTAAAATCACATAATTGAAAAAAAAGTATTACTTTTTAGGATGCTATGTGCTGTCAACATATATTGAACATGTAATGTCTAAAAAAGTTTGAATAACAGATTGCTGGATCAATTTATTTATCTTAAAATACAGATGTTTCCTTATTTTGTCAAGATTATTTTAGAAATGGCATTAAGAAAGTGCAGAAACTATTGGCCTCCAAAAAACAATGCATAAACTAGACATGAAAAAAAAAGTCAACAAATAGATCTACAATGTATTAGCCAATAGGAATACAACAGAGGCATCAATGTCAGGGGAGAATACTATGTCAAGTCAAGTTTGTAATAACAAAAATAAGCTTGGTAACTAAAACTTAACTGACCTTTCCAGACTTCTCCAAAGCAACCAGCTCCTAGTTTGTGTGTTAATTTCACTGCGTCTCTAGGAAGCTCTAGATCTCTAAAGTGAACAACTGGTCTGATTCGAGGACAAGCTAATGCTAACCGACAACACAGACCATCAGAATTTTCTGAACATGGAAAACATAAACTTTTATTTAATGCATTATATTAAATTAGATTCCTCTTACAAGAAATATATATATGACATAGATTTTTAAAATATGTAACGTTTTTGAGCCTTTGTTGGGCTTATAATCTCTTTCAATAAGTAGACAGCATTTCAGCTTACACTTTTTCTGAGAAGGTTTGTTAATAAATCTGCTGCCAAGTCTTAAAATAACTGAATCATTAACTGCATTACCCTTGATTTCTCTTGTTCAACTATTAATTACAGAGATTATAAAAGATCTAAATTATTATTTAACAAGGACACACACTTAGATAAATAGCTAAATAAATATTTTGCTATTGAAATTTAATTAAAAAAAAAAAAAGCTTACCACTAAAAAGAATAAAAAGGTTTATTGGTTCAGTAAAATAACTTAAGTTAAAATTGAAATGTTATATATAGAAAGACTACAAGAGAAGTACAAACCTTTATAATAATTAATGACATCAAATAAACTTTTAAATATTTTTTTAGCACTGATGTAATATCCACCCTCATCCATTTTTCTTATTCTGTAGTGTTTTACACAGGGGTCACCATTGGCTTTGTCGCTGTCTCGTACAGAGAGCACATAAGATGATTTATCTAAACAAAAATTACAACATGGTAAGAAAACAGGACATATTTATAAGGAATATACTTACATATGTAAATAGAATTAATATACTTATATATTTATATAGAAGTAATATACTTGTTGGGAATTATTGCATTGAACTATACTTTTACAGTCTATAATTTTAATCAGACCTAACACTTGACCTTACATAGGTCTCACCAGCCACATGAGGAGGAATAAAACCTCAGTGCAAAGCCCTCAGGCTCCTGGATGGCAAAAGTGGTCTTCATCAAACTAAAACGTATGAACTATATATACATATATATATATATATATATATAATAATAATAATAATAATCTTTATTATCCGTAAGGAAATTTGTCTTACAATTTGTGCATTACACCAAACAAAAAACATTATAACTATAAGAAACCAAAGTGTACATTCACACCAGACTCACTCATAATTTACATGTGACAAAGTTTATACAAGATTGTTCTTATTTAATGATTTGATTGCCAGGGGAACAAAGGAGTGTTTGTGTCTGTCTGTCTTTGCTATCGGTGTCTTGTATCTCTTTTGTGATGGTAAAATCACAAAATCCTGACACAAAGGGTGATTCTTTATTTCGAGGATCTTGTTAGCTTTTTTATAGACGTTTGTCTCAAACAACTGCCCAAATGGGGTTTGTTTTTTGCCAATGATTGTGCCAGCAGCATTTAGGATTCTATAAAATTTATTCCTATTTTTAATGCTCAGATTGCCATACCAGGCAGTGATATTGAAACTTAAAATATTGCAGTTGTGAGTGTGATAAAACATAGCCAAGGCCTTTTCGCTAACATTAAACGAGGACAGTTTTCTTAGTAATCGTAATCTTTGCTGCCCTTTTTTGCTGATATAATCAGTATTTGCAGTAAAATTTAGTTTATTGTCTAGGCTAGTACCAAGGTATTTAAAGGTTTGCACAATTTCAATGGTCTCTCCAGCTACAGAAACAATATCATTTTCCTTCTTGTCCCTACGAAAATCGATTATCATTTCTTTGGGTTTTTTTACATTTAATAATAAAAAATTATCTTTACAGTATTTTTCAATGTATTCTATTTCTCTGAAATACTCATTTACGTCTGAGCTCTCTGAGAGCAGGGCAAGAAGAGCCGCATCATCAGCGAATTTTGTGAAGGAGCAACAAGAACTATCCGATTGAAAATTATTGGTGTACAAAATGAACCACAATGGCGATGTCACAGCCCCCTGGGGCGCCCCTGTGTTAACTATGCGTTCATTAGATATAACATTGTTTACCCTAACCCTCTGAGCTCTCTGGGTCAAAAATTCATTAGCCCATAGTATTATGTATGGACTAATCTGCAACGCTTTCATCTTTTCAATGAGTAAATGAAGTTGTATAGTGTTAAAAGCTGATGAGAAATATATATATGTATTATTATGAGAATTCCCACTGACCTGTTGCCTCTCTAACTAAAAATGTTCCTTGAGGATTGCCAGGTAACAGTAACATTTTATCTGATTCTTTGCGGTCAAACTCAAACCACCAACTGGAAAGAAAACAAAACAATAACAAATAAAAAAAAATAAAAAAAATTAATGATATTTAACATTCACAGAGAATTATTGATTATCAGCATGCTTATACAATGATGAACTTACTCTTGAGTTTGTGGTGATGTATCATCTTTAATGACATAATTGCTTGGAATGTAACCTTTCTTGCCTGACTTGGTATGTGTGGCCAGCCACCAGTCATTTGATTCCGATCTGGGAACAAATAAAATTTTTACCACTTGTTTCTGATTATAAAAATAATTAAAACAAACAAGAAAATTAAACTTCCTCGAGGTAATGAGCTTATTGTATCTGTTGATTTTTTAATATTAATCACAGAGGCAACCCAATTGGAAAAGCTGATAAATACTACCCACCAATATGTAAAGACTTCCCCAATTACCAATTGCTTGATCTAAAGCATATTAAAAGCATTAAAAACTTCTAAGAATATTGTTCATTGGTCAAGTGGGAACATGCTTTGAGTTAACAGACTTTGTAGTAGCTCAAACAAAACAAACAAAAAAAACAGCAATAACTAGAACAGAGAAGAGCAGGAGAAAAGTCAAACTGGGGAGACGTGACAGCAGGTGGACATCAGGTTCTAGACCATCAAGAAACATTCTAGTAAGCATAAATCCTATTTGTCACACATTTCTTTTCAGTAGTTTCAAACCTCTAGATAAGTCTAAAACATTTGTAGTAAATAATAACTCAAATCAATTAGAATAAACAAATTGGCCTAAAATTGTTCATTTTAGCCTTGGGCACTTACAAATCCTCCACCTCCATAAGATCCCCTTTCTTGAAAGACAAGTCATCTTCATTTATTGCTTCAAAGTTGTACAAAGCTCGAACTGTTGTAGGACAAAAAAACAACATTCTTTATTTCATATTTTTATTAACACTGAACAAATACAGAGAGATAAAAAGAACAAGAGAGAGAGAGGGATTTTTCTTTATTGGCGCATTTTAATTCTATCAGGAAGAATATAGTTGACAAAAAATGCTGTTTCAATTGTAATTTAATTGTAATTTAAAAAAAAACAAAAAAAAACTATGTATTTAGAAAAAGAAACAAAAGATAATTTTCTAAAAAGAAAATTGTATAAAAAATTTAAAGATTAAAGAAAATCAACATTTTCACACATGTATTGCTGTACTGAATAAAGAAACAGTGAATTTTTTAAAAATGATACAGACCTCTGTTTTTAGCAGGTGGTGGAATAGGCAATGGTCTAATGTGATGGTCACCAGAGCCTCCAGAGTGAGGATGCTGGTCATCTGTGTGGGGAGATGAAATATGGACTGAGGGGTTTGGGTCAGGCAGATACTTAGCACCATTCTCCTTCTTCTGCCTCCCACCCCCAACTGGACAGACGTTACCCATCCAGGATAGATGGTGTCACACTAACTCTTAGGAAGTTCTGCAAGATAAAAAAACAAAAATAAAGTTTAATTTCATTATAAATAGTTAATGGACTAAAATAGACAAGATCATTCATAAGAGTACAAGAAGGTATCTATGAACAAATACTGGACATTAATACTTATATTGATTGCCTTTGAGTTTGAAGAATAAAGAAATGTGCAGTATTTCATGTAGCTAAGCTGACCTGTGATCTACAGTTTTACCACATCCAATGCCTGACATAAGTGCTGTCTGCTGGTGGATGGTTTAAACTAACTATAAAAGGTCTGCTAAAGACACCTCAATCCATAACAGATACTGGACATGAAACTAAAAAATCACACTCCACCAGTATTTAGATGATATAAACTACAGTGCTACGACCCTCTGAAATGGGCAGATTAATTTGTTTGTTTTTTTCTAAGCCAATCAATGTATTTTAAGCACCTCTCAAGTCAATAATTATACTTTTACATTGCAAGGTCTGGAAAGGAAACTTTACTTTACTACTTTTTGTTATTAAAATACTTCAAAATAAAACTAAACAAAAACAAATTTTAATTTCAAAGAATAAGCCTTGAAGAAACAAAATAATTTCATTGACAATGGTGAAGTTACTTAAAAAATAAAACTTTCAAAGGTCAGCAATGAAAACCAACTATCATTTTCAACCTAGGTCAATAAAGCAAAGTTGTATTTTGTCATGGTTACACTAATAAAAATATCACAATTTTATTGTATCTAGTGCTTTCTCCAGTAATGCTCCATATACATTAATTTGAGAACCATTGGTAAGGGCATTACAGGTACGATTTGTATAAGAAAATATTAGATCTACAGCTTTTAATTTTGGAAAAGAATTGAACTTTTATGAAGAATGTCTGTTCCGATCTCACCACATAAATAATAGATTGTTTAAACATGGCAACTACAAAAAGGCTGTTTTTTTTATCTAAACTGCAACAGTAAGTGGTCTCAAGGGTGTAACAGTATCCCAACTAGACATACACCACCACCTCAGCAAGCCATAACTGTTGACTGGACAAGGCTTGAAAGAAGCAGAAATGAAACTGTGCTCAAGTGTGGATAGGTTTTTTTTTCCTTTGTCTGTGACGCCCATTTAGTCAGTTACACTTGAATGGCTAAAAATAATGCCAACATGTAACACATATATGTATATGACCAAACCAATAGGTGAGATGATAAACAACAAGGAAGAAATATCTGTAGATATTCAGTGAAAGTTTCAGCAGCAACAAGCATAGGATATAACACAAATATTTCTGTACTTGGCTTCAGTATCAACAGGATACAGATGTGTTAAAATAACAATAACAACCCCCTTCATGTGTGTGTGAGAGAGAGTAAGTGAGTGTTTATGTCAAAAGTATTTGCATTTTGGAAAAGAAATAATGAACTGTATCAGCTACACTGATGCTGTAGAGTAAAAATATCAGAAGGTGAAGGTTTGCAACTATACTATTTGTGTTTTTACAAAGTCATTATATCAACTATATTTCTCCCACACCCAATCTCAGATCAAGTTGAAATTTTGCACAATTTTTCCTTGTATCTGATAAAACAAGAATCAATTTAAACAATTGACCAATTAGTTAATTAACTATTGGTAATTAATTATTTTGTTTGGTATCAAACAAGGGAAAGATTGTACTTGACAGATGTGGTATTATTATTGGTGTTATACTTTGTGTAGAGAATTAGGTCGTGGCTTAAAGGTATGAAACTAAAAATAGATAGCTTTAAAACCTTCTTTCATAAGCACTTGGCTGACACGTAGGTTAGTATATTGGCTTTAGGAGGTTTGATCCCAAATTCAAGTCATGCAACTTTTTTTTTTAAATTTATAAAATGCATTTAAAAAGTAACTTTCACCCAGTACCCCCTTCTTTTTCCCTTTCCCCTCTTCCCAACTGGTCCAGACAAGTATTTGAGTATTTTGTAGCAGAGATAACTACATTGAACACTTAATGTTGGGCCATGTTAAAGTAGCTCAAGTTAGAAATGAAATACAATGTGAGACCAGGTTACCAAGACAACAGATTTACATTAGCCAATGCAGAGCTGTGTTTGGTTTCAACACAAATACACAGACTGTCCTTCAGCACAGGGTTTTTTTTTAATCAGTGACTTGATTGTTGGGTGACAAGCTGGACAACTGAGGCATCACTGAATAAACAAATCTTAACACTGAAATCTAAAAACAATCATCCTTCCCATTTTAAATGGCTTTAGATGAGAAAACAAAGTATGGTGCTGGTGCTATCAGTGATTCCCAAATGTGTGCTGACAGCCAGTATAGCTAACAAAGAGGAATTTTTTTTATAGAAAACTGAGCATCATTTATAATTTATGAAGATACTTGTAAATAATAGAGCAAAATATGGACACAACAAATTAATAAATAGTTTAGCAAAGCAAATCAAATATACAGTCCAAAAGAAAGAAAGAGTTTAACACAAAAAGTCAATAATAGAAAAACACAAATAAATATAAAGAAAAAGTAGTTAAGCACAACAAATCGAAGAGTCAAACACAAATAAAGAGTTTGACACAAACTAAATCAAACAAATAAAAACACAAAATAGAGAAACATGTAGTTTAGCTAAACAAGTTAAATATACAGCCAGGCACCAAGAAACAAATAGTTTAGCAGAACAAATCAAACATACAGCCAGGCACAAAGAAACAAGTAGTTTAGCAGAACAAATCAAACACACAGATCAAAGAAAATGAATAGATTTGCAAAACAAACAGTTGGACACAAGGAATTTAAAGCAAAACAAACTAGAGTCAAGTACAAGAAATACAGTTTATCCCAATAACTCTTAAAACAACACTCTTGAGTTTTCACTTCAACAGGAAGCCTATATGCCTCTTGTTTCAAATAAGAGAGAAACAAGGAAGAAGTCACAGGTCAGTGGCCCAAAATACATCAACAACAACACAAAGTGATATGGCTCATGCATTCATCAAATCTAGATCAGATGCAAATCTCAGGATAAAAATATAGACTGTAAGCTTAAGAAAAATGGTCATCATTTGTTATTTTTGCCTTTATGTTGTGTATATCTCAACAGATTCTGATAATGTTTGATTCTAGAGTTGACTAAATTGTTGACTAGGCGTAGCTTGGCTTTGAATGTATAGAGTCTAGCTGAGGTAAGTTAACACATATACCTCAGTATATGATACAGGTTGCAAGTCCTCACAGTTTAAGTTCAAAATAATAAAACAGTAAGTAACATAAACATTCATTCAGCCATTCTCCGTGATAGGCTTACATCAAATACCTTAAGCCCACTCTAAATGTTGCTCACCACATACTGACATTGTATTTAATTCTGAACAGGAGATAAAGGATTACATGCCTAGAAACTTAAAACAAGATTTCAAAACTGATGCACATGAGTTCTATGTTAATATAAACTTATCACTATGATCAATAGTACGCATGGAGTGATCACAAATAAAAAATAATTTATGTTAATAATCTTCCGCTTAACAACATTAAGCTTCTAATTAATAGTGCTTTGATAGGCATAAGTTTTTAAATTAAAACTTTGATAAACCCAACAAACCCACTTCAGTGCAAACACTGATACCCCTCTTGACCCCCCCCCCCCAAAAAAAAAAAGTATTTTTTAAATAACCCTGTCCTGTAGAGCAGTGCAGAGAAACAGAAAAGCATCACATTGTTTTTCAAAGGTACAGACTCCTAAAGAGCCAATAGCTCAGTTGCTTAAGGCTGGTTAGCTCTAACCAGTGTACTCATAATAGTATGAGCTAAAAAAACAAAATCTATATATATAATTCTCCTCTTCCCTCAAGAGTTTGTACGAGAAGAAGTAAAGGAAAGATCACTCTCTTATTTACCCCACGAAAAAACAAGAGGGGGGGGGAGAACAAGTGGGTATTGACATGTCGATACGCTTGGCTGCATGCTGGACTGTCAAACCCTGCCCGCTCCATCCCCCTTCGTCCTGCGGGAGGTTTGGACTAGGAAGTAAACTATCATCAACTCTGAAGGAACATCCGAAACGTGTAAAACATTTTATAAGCAAACATTTTACAAACACTAAATAGCAGCGCCGGACTTAACCATTGTGACCAAGAAGTCATGGAAAGAGAACAAGTAATCTACTATGTATATTTACAGGTCACCAAATAGCAGGGCCGAACTTAACAATTGTGGGGCCCTATGCGAAACGGATTTCACGGGGCCAAGTTTGGGTAGGGAAGCGGATAATAAGTGAAATTTAACAGTTTGTATTAGAAAATAAATTCGTATATAATGCATTTTATTAATTCTTTACTAGTACAGAATTACTTTATGAGCCTTGCGTGTAGCAAAGTCATACAGTATATCATAATAATTCTGTTTTCTACATAGATCACGCTCAATAGCAAGAATTACCAAATGTTTCAATCTATCTTTGAGAATTGTTGACCTCAAGTAATTCTTCATTAGTTTGAGGAGCAAGAAGCTTCTTTCACCAGATTACACAATTACGGCTAATGCATAATGCAGTTTTTATTTATCGCGCCATTTTCCATATTGAATGACACCCCAAAATGACAATTTTTGTCTATATATTCCGTATATTTTGAGGACTATTTCATATATTTTGCTATTTCGGGAGATTTACAGGAACTTCTGGTAAATCAACAGAAGGGCGCGGGAAATCTGTTTCAAGTTATAAAATGGTTTAATTTAATCATTTATACACCTTGAATTAGCGCAAGTCCAATGAAAGTGAGGGGCCCAATGCGGTCGCATGGGTTGCAGTAGCCTAAGGACTGCCCTGCGAAATTGCGGGCGTATGCTACGCCGCCGGTCGACTAGTGTTAATATAATATTTAAAAAAAAAAATGAGTGAAGTGTCAAAGTTTTCAGACAGTAAATTTGAGAAACACTTCGTTATTTCAACGTCCTAATTAAAAAATCAATCAACTACTAGACTACACATGCCAAGGTTTGAGTGGTTAATATTTGAAAAGCTGTAAAACATCGACCGTCTTACTTTTCTCCCGTGAACATAAAATAAGCAGCCTTATCTTTCCGAATGTGACACGGCAGTTCTGACACTGTAATGCCAGTAAGTAAATGTCACAACGGTTGCATGACAGGTTCCACTGTAGTGCCAGGATGTAGTTAAAACCAGTTGAAACAGTGTATGGTCTTTTGAGAGAGATGCTCATGGGGGAGGGGGTGTCACTGTGACGTCCACATGCTGCAATCTCGCATATAAATAAACAATGGCACACCAGAGGGAACTAAACCCACGAGCTTGTCATCTGTCGGCGCAAGTTGTCCCAAGTATGGTCAGTGGTGTACAATGGAAGAGAGAGAGATTGTATCGCTCAGTCTTGTACTTCCTGTCATGATGTTAGCAACAGCAACGTGTGCTCGTCTTGAGATACGAGCACACACACACACGATGAACACTACACACTTGTCTTGAGATACGAGCACACACACACACACGATGAACACTACACACTTGTCTTGTGCAAGTTAAAACATAAACAAAAAGAACGAGCTGTCGACTGGAATACAAAATCAAAAGGGACAAGTTATGATCACCTAATTAACACCACATGGGCTCAGCGTTTAGCGGATACATTTATGTACACATTTCTTTTTACCAGTCTTGGGTTAGTAGACATGATGTCATGACGTCAGTACACACACACACGATGGGCGAGGGGAGTGCACTATGACCTTTGATGGCTGTGTGACTGGGAGTGGAAGAGGCGGTCATAACGTGGTATGGTCATGCACCCTCCCGTCCCCCCAGGGCGCAAACCATCCCAGCTGTCCTTTTAAAGACGAGCTAGGCACCTGTCCTGGTCGTAACCCAAGTTACATACATGCACGGAATTTTTTTTTCTATAGCTGTACACAACAAGTCCTAGTCTCAGACCATGCCAACAGTTACAGCATCGATTTTTTTTTAAACGTTCAATAAAGCAGTAAATGGGAAAAAAAAATATTTAGCACTGGTCTCAACAACCTGACCACGACCTGATGTCAGTGCTAGCCAACTAGACCACGACGCCGAGGTTTCATAAAGTAAAAGTGGATAACTAGAAAGGGCAATTTACACAAAGAATAAACGCAGAGTTCCATTCATAGTCCGAAAGATGTGTCTATAGATTTAAGACAAACTTTAGATAACAAATACTCAACCAGAATATAATGTAATTTCTGATTTACAATAATGCTTTTTTTTAAAGGGGAGTTTAAGTCTTTTTTTTTTATAAAAAAAAGAGGGGGGAGGAGATTGTTGTACATTCAATTTACATCTTGAAAAAAAAAAGGATCATTTAATTTTTCTTAAACCGCGTTGGTCTGACAAAAAAATGTTTCATTGCATCAAAGAAATACATGAATTAATTTTGTAAACGTGTTTCTTTCCAATGCACTTCCTTGACGTGACAGAAGTAAACTTAGGACATTTAGCATCTTTCGCATTTAGGCTGAACTTCCATAAACGTTTACACAAGTCATTATCCAAGTAGTTCTACGTCTAGTTACAAATGAAGATGTGCTGAGACTTGAACATAGAAAAGAGGATCACATTTGACAACAGAGCTGGTTAAAAGAAGAGCACAGCTCTACATGACACATCTACCTGGATGTACAGACAATGGTCCTACTAAGAGACTGCTCCAATATGATACATGACATCCTAACGGAGAAGTTGTTTGTAATCAACATTACGGGAAACAGAATTGCAGTCTCTCTGTTACTACGTGGTCCCACTGGGAAGTTGAATACAATGTGTGAGTTGAGGATTCTTGGAATGGCTAGTTACATCGAACTCTTATCTCACAGAGATCATGGAGTGAGGGAGAGACACAGACGAAGAGGATGTGTACAAAAAGACAGAGAATTGTGTACAAATAGAGAGGATGTGTAGAAAGAGACATAGAAAATATCTAGAAAGAGACAGAGTGGATATGTAGAAAGAGACAGAGAGGATGTGTACAAAGAGACAGGATGTGTAGAAAGAGACAGAGAAAATATCTAGAAAGAGACAGAGGGGATATGTAGAAAGAGACAGAGAGGATGTGTACAAAGAGACAGGATGTGTAGAAAGAGACAGAGAGGAATACAAAGAAGAAAGGATGTGTTCAAAGGATGCGTGTAAATAGACGATGGGGAAATAACACAGGTGATGTGTTTGGGGAAGAACAAGTAAGAATTATGTAAGAGGACAAAACAATTTTAACTATTTTAGAGTTGTCAATAGACTCTAGATAAAACCAGAAATGGTGCTGAAAGAGAAATGGCTTCTTCAATCCATTGTCCGTGTTGATACCTTGCTCAGCACGGTAAGATCTAATTCATGATTTTACTTTTACGAGAAAGATGAAAAAGAAAATGGATGAATGCTAAAAATAATGTAGTGCCTGTTCCTCCTCCCTTACTTTCCTAATTCCCTCACAGAGTTAGCAGACAATTAGGCTGAAAGTGTAGACCGTCTGGTCAATGTCAATGTTACGTACACGTTGGATAGACTAGATTGTATTAGCAGCTTGACATCCAAGTGATGGGAGAATACCGTGTGGTCAATGTCTCTGTTACGTACACGTTGGATAGACTAGATTGTATTAGCAGCTTGACATCCAAGTGATGGGAGGATACCGCGTGGTCAATGTCACTGTTACGTGCACGTTGGATAGACTACATTGTATTAGCAGCTTGACACCCAAGTAAAAGAAATAATTGAGCGAAATTTCAGCTTGATCCAAGATTGGATGTAGGAGAAATAACGTTTAAAGACTTTTTAACTTTTTACCAGACAGACAGAGTGAGTTGATATAAGTTTTGTAAAAAAAAACAAGGTTACAAAAGACAGTTTGTGTGGAAACACAAACTCTAAATCGGCCCCCGAAGTAAAATGTTTTACATAATTCGGATAATCCTTCAGAGTTGAAGATAGTTTACTTCCTAGTCCAAACCTCCCTCAGGACGACGGGGGATGGGAGCAGGCAGGGTTTGAACCTTCGATCGTCGATAAATCCAAACGACAGTCCAGCGCGCAAACCGCACGACCAGTGGTCCACCCAGGTAGGCTTCAATATTTTCAGAAAGAAAATCCGAATGAAATTATATCAAAGACAAATGAGAGATAAGAATGGAGAAAGAAGGTTAACAGATCTTGTGTAGTGCCCCAACCGTCCCGCAGATCAAAGGATACGTGAAAGTGAATGTAAAGTTAGATGTGAACCTGGCCTAACTAGTTTGTGGTCTATAGGACAGATGATGTAAAGTTCATCTGTTTTTGTAGCCTACGGTTAACGAGGGTGTCATGTAGCCAGCACAACGACCAACCGCCTTTGCTTTTCCCCGACTAATGTCAGGTACCCATTAGAGCTGGGTAGACTCAGAAGTTGAAAATCCCAGTCTTCACCAGGATTCGAACCCGGGACCCTCGGTTCGAACTAAATAAGTTAATTGTTTTGAAAAGGCTCAATCTCATATTCAAATCCTCAAAAAAAAAAAAAAAAAAAAAAAAAAAAAAAAAAAAAAAATTCCACTATATAGAAAAAATGTTCACGAAAATGTTATTTATAAGATTACTATTCGTCTTAAATTAGGTCTAACATATAATGCATACTAATTAGCTTTTTCTTATAAAAAACTGCTTGCATAATTAATTTTAAAAATTAGAATTTTCGCTTTCAGGAAAAAAAAAGTAGCCGTTGCATCAGAACTTTGAATGGTCTAAAATATTGTGAAGTCGGATTTTCAGTATCTCTTCTAGTTTACGAGATCTAAACGGGACGGACGGACAGACGGACAGACATTTCGCACAAAACTAATAGCGTCTTTTCCCCTTTCGGGGGCCGCTAAAAAGAGTGGGAGGGGCTGGGGCACTTTGATGAAATCCACTTGAGGTGCATGGAATCGTGGGGCAATCAAAGCACAAGTTCAAACAAAAAAAATACTGCTATAGTTTGACGAGCTGTGTTCCAACCAGGAAGGTAAATGTTCAGTGTGTGATGTGATAGTCTCAGCCCTTGTCAATAGCAGTTATCTAATGGTATCGTTCCCACACATGTAAGACTGTTCAGGTAAACTGATAATACATTGGAAGCAAAATTATTAACGTTTTTTTTTTCTTTCATTATTATGTTTTGTTTCCTTTTTCTCTCCCTTCCATTTGTCCCCTTAGTTAGAGCGTTTCCTTCGATCACGTTGCAATACGTTGCAATGAAGCGACAAGAAACAGTAGAGGACTATCACACATTCAGTGAGAGCCATCTCTTGATTAGGTGTGACTTCGATCACGTTGCATTGAAGCGACAAGAAACAGTAGAGGACTGTCACACATTCAGTGAGAGCCATCTCTTGATTAGGTGTGACTTCGATCACGTTGCATTGAAGCGACAAGAAACAGTAGAGGACTGTCACACATTCAGTGAGAGCCATCTCTTGATTAGGTGTGACTTTGATCACACACTTCGTATTTTCCTGCCATACTCAAGGCGCTGTGATCGTTGCATTACAGCATACTGCCCCCGCCCCCCAAACCAGGTTGGCCAACGGAAAAGACCGGCCAAACACATATTAAATACAGATGCCAGTTTAAACAGAATGTTTACAAAAAATGTGCAGTGTTGAGTATACACGTGTACACGCGACAGAAACAAAACACGTACACAATAGCATTACAACATACGGGTACGTTCTAATAGATGGATAAAACTGGTTTGTAGAATCACCATCCGCTTTCAAATTAATTACATGTCAGAGTTAATGAGATTCCGCTTTTGTAATGTTTTCAACTTACATCCTTAATGTAATATGGTGTGTGTGTGTTTACGTGCGCATAACAGCAGGGCTTCTGTCCAGGGCTTTTGCAAGAGAGGATTTGAACATCTCAAGCCTTCATTTAAATGGATTTTGATGATAATGATGAATCAACAATTAGACCTCAAGATAACCAACAGCTTAGCAGCAAAATCTATCTAGAAGAAACAATACAATTACTTTCGCTAATACATAAACTAAAAATATGTTGATAGTATGAAGAAGAGGCTGGCTTAAGACAAAACTTTGTAATTTCTCACTTCATAATTTTTTGTACTTCTTTAATTTACCCCCCCCCCTTTTTTTTTTAATAGGGATTTTTTTTTTTTGCTTTTCGGGTCACAAATTGACGTATTGTTCATGTTCATGCCACTATTGACTATACAGAGTTACTGTTGTCCAGGAAGAAGTGTTAGTTTTAGGTAATCACATCACAATGGATGTCTATGGTGAATGAATGTAGTGAATAGCTATGTCAACAGGACAACTGATAATATTGCTGTACACCACCACCACCACAAACTCACAGTACGTCGCTGTGTACAGAGAGGCAGCCTATCCGTCAACACAGCTCCCACACACACTGATCGGGTGACAGCAGCACAATCTCAACGCAAACACATCGGTATTCTCCCCTAAACGGTAGGCATGTAATTATCCCCCATCCTCATAAGCAGACTTACCGATTAGATTTACATTACTTTTGCCAATTAATATGTTTACGGATGCAAGTACTTTATAGAAGCAAAGTTCGATAACACTTATTTTGAAAACTATCAGCATCAGTGTAGAAACGATTTGTGACCGGATTTACAATAAGACTACGTGACAGCTCCCCAAACAACCCATTTATTACAAAGCTTATATCAACTCACTCTAGTACAAAGCGTATATCAACTCACTCTAGTACAAAGCGTATATCAACTCACTCTAGTACAAGGCTTATATCAACTCATTCTAGTACAATGTTTATATCAACTAACTCTAGTACAAAGCTTATATCAACTCTAGTACAAATTTTGAACACTTCCCATTCTCGGGTGTAGATGAAACTTTGCACTATTATTCAAACATGAATCAATAATAATAATTAAAAAAAAACAATTAGTTAATTAGTGGTAATTAATTTTGTTTTGATATTAAAAAGAGAAATAAATCTTACAATATTGATATACATGGCTGTAAATTTAGAGTTACTCCCCAGAGATAATGTTTTTTTTTATCCAATCTTTTTTTTTTTTGCTAAACGTTGGGAAAATTGTAATTACCCATTTAATTTTAAAACGGAACATTTTCAAAAGGTTTTAAGAATCACTTAAGTCTAGTCCAAGGTAAGAGAAAATAAAACAACAACAAACAACATCGCCTTCTTATTACACTTGAGCCAGCCAGTGGCAGGTAGAGATTGGACAAATACTGGACAGTGAGGACAATACGTGACGCTACAGCCAGTGAGTGCCCTGTCTCCAGGGGCAGGCGTTATAAATACGACCGCAGCCTTATCTCCACGAGCGGTGGGCTCAAATATGCACAGCGGCTGTAAACATGGGAGATAAGCCGCAAGGAGAAGATATGTGCACCGAGCGTTAGGGGCAACCTCCAATCTTTCTAGAATGACTAGCAAGATAATCGAGTCAGTAGAGTCAAGCAACAACACGGAGCTTCAGATATTTACACTAGCCAATCAAAGAGTTGACATGAAAACGACGATAAAGCGATTGGAAGTCGATCTAGAGTTATCTGATTCAAACACTGAAAGACACGAAGTTGTGTGTGTTTTAACCATTGAATCAAAACTTGAGCCAAAGTACTGAGTTTAACTGGCAAATACTTATAAAACTATAGACTACAGTAACAGGTAAATTACAAATGAACTGCAATGGACAGAGCAGCGAGGGAGAAAGTCTTGATTTATTGTTCATAATTTAGGCATCAACAGATTAAGCAAAGATAGCGTGAGTGACGCTGGATTTTAAGTAGGAATATAAAACTAAGGATTGAATTTTTGAAGACACTAAGTTGAATATTCTTGGAGTGTGGAACCTTCGATTGCGGCTAATAAATAACCCTAAATTCCTTTTCCAAATAGTAAAAAAAAAAAAAGGTTTATGTTTGCTTGCATAAAACATAGCTTAATTAATTTAAAACTTAAAATATTGATTTTACTTCAACAAAATTTTCAGACTAATTCAATCTTAGAAAAACAGGAATCATTAACTAAACAAGTTACAATTACTATCGAAACAATAGCGCATTTTAACCTTAGAAAATTAACTTTTTTTTTTGTCAGAAAATGTGTATTCATCTATCTAACAACTCTAGATGCTTTCATTCACAGTGTGAGCTTTTTACATAACGCATATAATGACCAGGAATATTTCTAAAAAAGAAAACTCAATCTTTCTCGACCCAACACGCAAAGTAGACATTCTTTTCAAGTAACGTCTTTCTGATACTTTGTCCCCCACTACTGTATTCATCCATTGGCAAGCGATCAGTCAAAAATAGAAACGTACATTTTATAACTAAAAGATTTTTTAAATACTTATATGGCCCGTAGTCTAGCCTAGATTCTAGACATAAGGTAAAATGTAACGGGAATTCCCATTTGTTCTGGTTCTATAATTATCAGAGAAAATGCCCAGCGTTGGCCTACATATGTAAATTAAAAAAAAAAAACATTATCAGACTACATCAGACATCTGACCTCATAATCTCATCTAAGTCACTGCATAACATAGCAATAAAAAAAAGGGCTTACTTAGAAAACAAGCAAGTACTTGGTACAAGATAGTACACTGATTACGTAACTACTTTGTATAGCAAGTAGGATACTACATCCGTGCTACCCATCATCCCTTTCGCAATGATATAGTGACGGGAAAGTTGGAACTTGAGGAAAAAGTTATGTTAATATAGTGACGGGAAAGTTGGAACTTGAGAAAAAAGTTATGTTAATATAGTGACGGGAAAGTTGGAACTTGAGAAAAAAGTTATGTTAAAAGTTAATTTGAATACATAACAACTCTATTATTGTCTTTATCCGACTAGGCAATGCAAACACGGGTAGTGCGTACCGCAAACCAATCGCTAAGCAAAACAAGTGAATGCGTGAAATGGAACAAATGTTGAAGTTAAAACAATAATTGTTCAACATTTGCCTTGTCGTTAATGAGAAATAAATGCCATCCACCTTTGCGCTTAACAATGAAAGTCTAACCAAGCCCACCTTGACACTGGATAGATCTGCTTTCTTGCGATACAAGACGGGGCAAAGGTCAAATTGAGACTTTTTTTTTTATTGTGGAGACTAGTATGTTAAAACATTACAAAGGATTAGAGAAGCAAGGAGAGAGGCGCGGTGGCTGAGCGGTAAAGCGCTTGGCTTCCGAACCGGGGGTCCCGGGTTGGAAGATTTTGGGATCTTTGGGCGCCTCTGAGCGAGACCTGAACACTGACCTGCAACGTGGCTACCTGTGAGCAGAGGAGACCAATAGCTCGTTGCCACGTCACAGGTCTATAGTATCGGTTGGAGAAACTCTCCGTTATACTGTTGCAACTAGATGAAGTGAAGGGAGAGAAAAAAAAAGACAAAATCCTTCACCCCCCCCCAACACACACTTGTTTATCTGCAGTATTAAAACTTTGTGGAAGGTAGCGCAACAGGAAAAAAATGGTATTTAAGTTCCGGGTTCATTCATTGCTTGAGACTGCCCAGTCCATAGGAGTGTGTTAATGTAGCGGTAGCACTGCTGGGGCCTAGCACAACACGTCGATCACTTCAATACACAAACCTTGAGGGGCAGCTTTAACCCATTCAAACTTTTTGATTAAAAAAAAAAATTGGGGGCAAAGAAAAAAATGGGTTAACACGATGGACATCTACGCATAGCACTACAAGCCACAAAGTTACACATCACACATCAACAATATAGTAAATTAAGCCAAACAATATAGGAAATATCTACTGAGGTTTGAATCAATACAACCAAACTACGCGAAATTTACATGCTATTGTCACTTTTGTGCTCTCTAAAAGAAAAAAATAACAACCCAATTATGTTTGGCTCATTAATATTAATTAACATCATTGAAAATGCATATGGTATATCAGCTTCTCCTACACAAAACATTAGATGTCAAATATAATATCCCGGGTCAGTGGTCTAGTAACTATATTAAACCTCCCTCTTAAGAGACTAGACTAATTCTACAGACTTTAACAAAATTAAAATTAAAAACTCCAAATATACAACCACATATCTCAATAGGTAGCAATTACTTCCCTTTTTCTGTACCAAACAAAACAATAAATTAACTACTTGGTAAAATTTTTTATTGATTCATGTTTTGTTAGGTACAACAAATAATTGTGTAAAGTTTCAATTTGATCAGAGAATTGATGTGTACAAAAATTGTACCAGACATACAGACAGAATGAGTTGATGCAAGTTTTGTAAAATAAAAATGTATTTAAAACATGGAATATTTTAATAATTGTCATTTAACAGAAGCTAGGGTGATGAAAATATGACTAGAAAAACTTCATATATATTTGCTTAAATACCATTATACTATAAAACTGACTAGCAAGGCTCATTTGTATATAGGAAGAGTGAATTTTGTTATTTATACCCTGCTGTTAGAAAAAAGCAGTCCTCAAAGACTAAAAATGTCTTGCTAAAATAAGTAGATTCTAGACTTCTCTTATAATACATAAGACATAGCATAGTATAGGGTGAAATGAGAAGACACTGAAGAGCAACAAATTTAAATGCAATTTAAATAGCATAATAACTGAATTAGCCTAGCTATAATTCTGTAGAATTGTTCATATGGTTATATTACACCAGTGTTTATCACTAGAGAAGACACCTTACAGAAGACTTTCTCTACATTAGAAGAAAACTTTACTACAACTTTGTCAATAGATGTCTCAACAAAGAATGGGCTGTAGGCCATAATTTACAATCAATCAATAGAAAACGTTTAGGAGGTGTAATCTGAATCACTACTTATTTGGTAGTACATGTGCTTCTTAAGAAGGAACAACATAGAGAAACTGATGTGTGTTGACTATTTGTAGCTTTCATTAAACTCTTGTGATTAATGAAATCCATTAATTTTTGTAATTACCCATTACATTCCTAAACATTATTTAACTGTACAGCCATATATATTTTTATTGTGACCTTTCTATTGGATAAATTAGAATGTACAAAATACTGTTATAAATGTTTTTAACTAAATAGATCTAGTATGTATTAAGTAAAGAGAAATGATTCAAAGAGTAGACTGTTGGAAGCTCAATCAATTTTCCTCATAAACATTCTACCATCATATGCTCATTACAATGCTCTGAATCAGTTGCAGTTGAGAACAACTGCACAACAGAATGGAAAAATCTCAGCAATTTTATTAACCCACTAGTTTTGGTTGGTTGGCTAACTTGTGACTATAACCAAACATGGGAAAGGCTTTGGAAGACAACCCTGGGGGAAAAACAGGACCTGGTGACTCTTAGGCAGATTGTGGCACACTGGCACAACCTGCGATAATACTGATCCCAAACTGTATCGAATTTTTCCATTCCTTTGGTCGCTTATTATATATATACATATATATATATATAAAATTATTATTAAGTGTATAGTATAATGATAGATCAAATAGATTAGATATGGATTCATACATAGATCTAGCATCTTAATTTATTAGGTTTAGTCCTAGATCTTGATTAATGCAAATCTAAAATCTATATATAAATATTCTAACAATCTAGTTCTAGGACAAGAGAAGTCTGGCCTCTAAGTCTAGGGCCTAGGGAGTCTACCACTATAGGTGACACATGACACATTAGAAGATTTTAGAGTCTATATAGGTATTATATATATATACAGAATATAATAATAAAGTCTCTATAGAGTCTAGTTTCAAAATAATATTAAATATATTTATAATATAAATAACATATAAATCATAGATATTAATACTGGAATCTACATACTTTCTAGACTCATATATACATATATAGAGATACATAATTGTATTATTAAATGTAAATCATCTTCTTTTTTGAAATAACGTCTGTATAATATAAAATAAAAGATTTTTCTTCGAGCTATTTTATAATTAAAAAAAAAAAAAGTAGATTCTTTATTATAATTTATAATACTAAAATAACTATCATTTATAGTTATAGTATGTATATATATATAAATATATATTAAATAGTATATAACAGTGACATAGATAGTCTTAGAACTATAGATCTAGCTCTAGATCTTTCAACTTGATCTAAATCTACTTGTTTAATCAGTAAATTACTTAAATCTAGATCTAGATAGAAATCTAGAAAATTCTTAATTTACTCATCTCTACTGACACTGACTGAGATTGTCTATACTACAGACCATTGTCAATTTAGATCCATATACTATGTCATCTATGTTTGTAATTAATATGTTTATAGTGGATCTAGTATTATAGATCAATATAACTAGATTTTATAATTAGTATTATAAAAATAATCAGTAAATTACCTTTAAATTTAAATCTTTAAAGTTTAACTTTAGACATAATCTAGATCTAGAATTAAAAATAAATCATAAATCTCAGTGTCTACAGTACTGAGTACTCTTACTTAGATGACTTAGATCTATAACTTATTTTTAACTTAGATTTTTATTAGATAATAGATCTATAATATATTTATATTATTAAAATTGTTATATTATAATTATATATATAACTTATTTTGTATTAATTATAATTAATATTTATAATTATTTATACTAAAACTAACTTACAGTTATGTCAGTTAATACTAATATTAGTAATAATAGTATCTAGAACTCTGAACTTAGAACTAAGAAGACCTATACTATGTCCTAATACTAGATCTAGTTTACAATCTAGTAATAATTATAATATAGTTTATATTATATACTTTATAGTAATACTAAATAGTTAAAATACTGACTAGATCTAATACTATTAATTATTAATACTAATATTAAGACTAAGACTAAGAGTAGACTAAACTAAAATGTACTTACACTCTCAGTACTTACAAGTTAGTTACACTTACACTACGTCTACAGTAACAGTGACAAAGTGAAAGTATAACACACTAACTCTAGTCTAGTCTAGTCTCTAGCCTAATTTCTAGCAGTATTAGTAAACTTCCTAGATCTAGATCTACTAGATCATATATAATAATATCCTCTGGATGTTAGATCTAGATATAGACTCTAGAGATCTATGTAGTCTAGATCTAAAGTATGTCAAGTATTAGAATTTAGATCTGTATTGAGTATTGTCTCACATTCATACAAAAAAGCAGGAAGTTTGACTCGGGTCTTATTTTGGTGATTTTCTCGTTTTCAATGCAATTTTCCAAGATATACGAGATTTCAACGTGAAGAGGCGCGGCTAAGCTTGCTAGAAGACCGAAAAAAAAAAAGCATCTAGTGATCACATTATTAGATTAGATCTAGAAAATCTATAGATCTAAATAATTTATCTGGTCCAGGTCTAGATCTATTACAATCTAAGCCTTTTCTCAATGAAATTGAATAAATAAAAAGAGGGTCGGTAAAGAATCTCTTATTCTTGCTTGGCAAGTGGGGGTTTCCTTTGGTCATCGGCCATAACGGCGAGCTCTTTTCTTATTTTTGGAGAAACTCTATTTATAAGAATAAAGATATTTGTAAATCATTCATTAAGTAAATGTGTGTGTTTTCCTTTTTTTAACTTTCTTCTTTGTCGTTTTCTTCAGTGCTATTGTTACCAGACGTAGGCCTACATCAAAAGGAAAAGACTGCCAATTTTTGTGGTCGTGTATTCCGTAGGCCTATGCGGCAGACATTGGCCAAAAATTTATGTTATTTAAACGTAGACTACAAATTCACTCATAAACGATGTAGGGGAAGCTTATTGTCAGTACCTAACAGACTAAGGCATTAAAAAAAAAAATAAATGATCTTGATGCAACCCAGTGGCGTCACTAGGGGGGTGCGGTCCGCACCGGGTGACACCCAGTGGGGGGTGACACCCGAATGGAAAAAAAATTGAATATTGGCAAAAACTAGAAAATAAAAGCCCGAATGAAAAAAAAAAACTGAATATCGGCATCTAGCAGATTCAAAAACAAATAAATCTCAAGATATATACCCAAATATGTCTAGGCAAATCTACTGTAATTATATATATATATACACATCAAACTTCACTTATCCCTTGGTCTGCTGGATAGTTGGGGCACCACACAGGATCTGTCAACCTTCTTTCTCCATTCTTCACATTCACTTATCCTTTGGTCTGCTGGGCCGCTACGCAATATCAGTCAACCTTCTTTCTCCATTCTTCTCTGTCATTTGTCTTTGATAGAATTTCATTCTGATGTTCTTTCTGAAAATATTAAAATCTGCCTTTTTACTTGCCTGGGTGGACCACTTCGGGGGCAGATGTTAGACAAAATGTCTTTGTAACCTTGTTTAGATTCTATTTTAAATATGCTTATTTTCTTTAGTATTTCTCCGCCTATCTTTTAGGACAGCTAGATTTAGTGTTGTATCCGTCACAAAAGCACGGATATTCGTACTCTTCATTCCATGAGTATGGAGTAAACTTCTGTTGCTATAAGACTTAGATCCTACGCATTTCTCCCGAAGCCAAATTATCTAGAAACCTAGATTTAAAAAATAAGAAAAAACATAAAAATACTTTTAAAAAACCGGTGCCGGCCCACTGGGCATTTGCCCGAATGCCTATATAGCCAGTTCGCATCCCATATGATGAAATGTCCTTATCTTTTGAAACCGATCACTCCATATTCCCATCATAATCGTGTTACATGGATTCTGTTCTGTGTTCTCGTAAGGTCCGTGAGCATACATTATGCTTGTTAAAACATTGGCAATAGAAACTAAGACCTTTATTTTATAGTAGACCTTAGAAAAAAAAAAACGGATGGACTTATGCTTCTTTTATTCAAAGCCCTGGACAAAAATTATAATATCTATCAAATGAAAGGACTTTGAAGCAAAATCAAAGAATACATGTTCGAGCGTACAAGATGGAATTGTGGGAGTGTCACTGCAATTAATTCTGTTCAAATACTATACAAATACAGAAGTGGAACAAACAGGTTTTGTAATGAGTTAAATTTAATAATCAAGCATATTATTATTATTTTGACAATAAGGCAAACACTAGCAGAGATAAAATGACCTGCCACTGAATCTTTCAAATTTTCCCACAAGGCAATTTACATAAAAAAAATTCAAGTGGCCACAAAAAAGTAATATAGCCTCCAATTATAAATTCCAAGGGAAAAATATGATACAAAAAAAAAACAACAACATACTATGTGTGTGTATATATAACTTGGCATTTATAAAAACCTGCATTAAATGAATGTATTCTTGAATACTGAGAAGTTCCTGCAAAGAATACCTAGAGTTGATACTTGAGTCTGTGTTTGTGTGTTAGTTTATATATAAATAGTTTCTATGTACAAGCTTGAAACAATTGTAGCATCTGAAAGACAATATTTTTTATTTTAAAAAAATGTGTTCATTACAAAATGTTCATTTGTGCCAATCACAAACTCTAATAAAACTCTAAGACTTCTTTACACAGCAATACACCAGTGACACAACCTATCATTCTTGTTTCATCCATTTGAAAACAGATTTTTTTTTTTTACAAAATGTAGACAATATTTTTCTTGAATCTATTTGGGGCATATTGGGGGTAAGAAACTTTCTCAAGCTGCACTTCCAACAATGTGCTATTTTCCAAAAGTTATACAAGTAAGGAGTTGGTGTCTAAACATGCCATGGAGAAAAACTAGCTTATTCAAACATGACCAGAAAAGCCTATAACATTGTACACACTGACTCTAGAATCAAGTTTTCCCTTCAAGCTCTAAATGAAGTGAAGATCCCTGGTTTCTGTCACCAGCACAACATTCAACTGCCTCTGCTCTTTCCAACAAAGAGTCTACATCCCCAAGTATCTACCAGAACTTGTCATGAGCCTTTTCTCTACTTCCATGTACTCTGCCATCAACAGTGAAGACTAGATTAACACATGGATGAATGTTTGTAGAAAGAACTTCTGTCAATTTTGAAGTAAAATCCACTACAGGAGGACTATTAGATCTAGCAAGCTACTTCTACTGCAGCTACATTCACTTCTCTATCACAGACCTGGACAAACAAATGTGTGTCACTCCACTAAGGATTGAGTCCAAACTTACATAAATAAGTAAAAACAGACCAACCAGCTACAGATCCTCATCATGAAATGAAATACTGAGCCAAAGTCTTAGAATCACATGTCATTTTTATCTTTCTACAACAAAGGGAAGCAACTTTGTTCAACAATTTACTGTCATATTATGATATATATATATTAGGAAGTCAACATGATCACCATAATTTCTTTCTTAAAGCAATACTTGTCATTCATGTGGGTTTGTTGCTTTGCTGTAGAGAAAAATGTGTGTACCAATCTAGTTTCTAAAGGATCACCAGTTTTTACAAATCTGGCTGGCTGAATGGACTAAATAAAGTTGAAAATGTGGCTGTGTAAACCAATTTAAAAGTCACATTTTAGAGAGTTGTATCTTTTGCTCTAATAAATTTTTAAATGATTCAAAGTATAAAGCAAACATGCACAAAGATTCTCTTGTGTTAGGAGTAAGGGTGTGCCAGTTTAACATCTAAACATGAACAAAATGTTACAAAGTATAATAAGAAATTAAATTCAGAAATATCAACTGCAAGAAAGAAAATTATGAAATTATCAGCTGCAATAAGAACTAAATCGATGAACAAAATTCACATATTAATTTAGTTTACCACAAAATGGCTTAAAAGTTCATGTGTATTATTTATTAACAGTCAGAGAAGTCAATTCTACATCTAGTTACTTTAGTATAAAAACACTGTGCAGTATCTTTTAGGCTGTCAGTCACAAAGCACCATTTACACTTATCACAGATCATTCCTTAACATTCTATACTATATTTCCACTTGTCCAGAAACCCTGAGACATGAATTGTACACTCATACATAGCAGTGGCTCATACAAATTAAAAAAAAAAAGGTAGAGGTGCCGAGTTTAAACAATAAAATAAGTATACAAAAAGAAAATAAAAGCAATGTTCAAAATTGCTATGAGGTACTCTCCTTCGATGTCAACATACCACCACTGCACACACAATAACACATGCATACTTGAGGAATAAATACAATGCATCAGTTTATCACTACACACATTTTGACTGGGTCTTGATTAGTGAATCACAGATAATGTATATGTACACAGTTCACTTGTCTTGAAAAAAAAAAAAACATCAAAATCTTGACATGGAATGATGACAAAAAAAAATGTTTGTACTCTATGATAGTTGTATAGGGATGTTCTGGAGTATCAGCTTCACACACACATGAGAAGTTAGTGCAAGGCTAAGATGTGCACACTACAGAAGTCCTAGCGCAGTCCTACTTCTTTAGTAAATGAATGATGAATCTGTCCTGTCAAAAGCTCAAAGATACAGCTGCCTATGTTTAAAGTGATACTCATCCCAGCACAAAAATAACTTCAGCTCTAGCTTCTGTTCTTAGATTCATCTTTTCCTTTGTGCATCTAAGCAAATGAAAAGTCCTGAAAATCATCCAAGCTGTCTTGTCTGATGGGGGCCATATGTGGACTTGGGTCTAGTTCTAGGCCTAGATACTGACAGGGGGCTGCTAAAAGCTAGGAACAAAAAACAAATAGTTATTAATAAATTATTATCAACAAAGCCTTAGTCTTCAGTAATCCAATAAAGCTCTCACAAATATTAACTGAAAATTTCATTTTAAATAAAACTTAATATGCATGATCACAACAACAGATAATACAGATGTTATTACCACAACAGATAATACAGATGTTACAACACTAAAAAGAAATTTTGAAATAAAACAATGAAAAATGAAAACCACATAGTTATATCCTGACTTCCCCTGACTTAGCCAACTACATGTCCAATATAAATGAAATAGATAATGACTAGTGTAAATAATGAGATGACTGGCACTAACCTCTACTAAGTCTAATTCATCAAACAACTCATGTATAAATCTCCTGGCCACAAGTCTATAGGAGTATGTAGACAGTAAATGGCATACTTCAGAATAAAAGCAAATACTTTGAAAACACTTTGGGAATCTTTGCTTCAAGCTGTGGAGAGCAGACATCATTAGTGTTAGTTCAAATTTATGGTGAAATTATTTACAGCATCAACAAAATATTGCATCCTTTAAATAAGATTTAGTAATATATAATGTGTGGATAACATAGAACCTGATCAAAGAGCATAACTAGAACAAAACAAATAATTCAAATACTGGTACACAAAACCTAATGGAAAGGAAAGCAATTGGAAATGAAGCATTGAAACAATAATCTAATTCTGATGCACTGGCCACAAAAATGGTACAGCACTTCCAGAGGTCTAACACTCATGGATAGCTGCCTGGTCATGTGCTTCAGACTGTTGTAATAATGATCCAGAGTTCAAACCCTGCCCACTTTCATTCCCTGCCATCCTGCAGAACATTTCTGAAAACCTCAGAAGATGAGCACATTTCTCATCCTATGAACATGAAGATGATTGTAAAGCTCTTGAGAGTGTCTTTATAGCACTTGTATTGATCCCCTATGGAGCACTTTCCTGCAAACAACTCCCCATACATAAGTCATTTGGGAAGGTGATTGTCTGGCATGTGGACAACATGTCCCGCCCATCGAAATTGTGACCTTTTTACTGTCGCATTGACACAGTTCATGTTTAACATCTTATGGATACTCCTTAGACAGCATAGGTGGAAGGAGTTTAGCTTTTTGATGTGATGGGAATATAAGGTTCAGGACTCTGATGCATAAAAGAGTGACGGGAGAACTACAGCACTCAGAAACATATAAACAAACTAAACAACATTCTTTTATTAAATCTTGTTTTGACCAATTTAAGTTCCATAAATCCATGAAGATATAAATTATTGACCAAAAACAAAAGTAAAGGTCAGATGTAACAGTTTGCAATTTATTTAGGAAGATCACATTTCTCAAGAGATATCCAAGTGTTCATCGATAATTAAAAAGTAATATAGCAGCAAACAAGGCTTTGAATGAATGTTCACTAATTTAATGTCATCTACTTATGTGTTCTAACACCCATCATTCATTTGTTACTAGTTTGATATCATTTATTTATATGTTCTTGTAAAGACTTTAAGTTAAAATTATGTTTGAAAATGTGTGTGATGTCTCAAGGCCCTGTCTTAAGAGTATATGAAATTCAAAGAATATTATATTAAGAGGTTCAGTTGGCTTAGTCTGGTTATTTAATTAATAATATTAGTTAGGCATTGCACATCCATTTATTTGAATTCAATATTAAACACATAATTATTCTTGTCATATTTATTTAATTTTAATTTGAGGTTTGTTATCTGTTATTGTTTTTCATTAACAAGTACATTGTGTTCATGAGGCCAAAGAATCCTCTAACTGATATAATTGCATGGGAAGATGTACATTATTCATTATAACACAACCCAATAAAGAGCAAGCCAAGCTGTCTGTCTCAAAACTTAATTTACAAACTAATGAGTGACACGCATGTTTTACCTTAGCAGTCCTGTCTCTGAACTCTTCAAGCCTACAGAACTGCCCAGGTTGACAATCAATCTCATGACTTCCAGACGGATCAGTTCTCTTCCTTCCTCACTGTCTTCCCGTAATTTTTTCTCTGCTGCACAAGAATAGTTTGTTGGATTACAGTCATTCATTAAGGCAAGAGTATTAAAAGAAAGCTTTTCTTTTTCTATGACTTCTTGTTTAGTTCCTCTGTTATTGTTCAACAACTTAAAATTACTCTTTCTGTTTGCGAACTGAAATGTAGCATGAGCTTTTGAATTTATCTATCAGTCTACCCTAATGGTAAAAATTGGAGTATGTGGTTAATGTAGTGTTCTAGAAATAGAGGATAATTATTTGTGCAAAGATATTTTTAAGCCATAGCAACCACCCCTCACTTGTAATAAATTCTCTAGAAAATACTATGTTGTACTCCTATTTATGTTCTAATCTAGTCAATCATGTTAATTATAGATATAAGCCCTACTAATAGCTACTTCATCACTTTTCTCTGGCTAATTCAGTTAACATGTTCTACAATAGAATATATCCATTGACATTCACCACAGATGCATGGATTATACAAATCGTTTCCCATGCTGACATTGATAAAAGATAGCATTCTAAATTAAATAAACAAACCTGTTTCATGACCACTTGATCCACTTGTCTGGCTGCCTGGAGTGGCAGAAGATGAATGGTCATTCATGCTGCCTCCCCTTGTCCGAACTATATCAAACATGGAGTGGACAGCATCACTTTGGTCTAATTTTACTGCCTCTGTATCCTGACCTTTTGATATTGTATCTATAATATATATGTATAAAATGATGTTGCATTGTACCAAATCATCTTAATACTGTGACTGTCTAGTTTTTTTGTTTTCAGTAACACAATGATCTGATAAGTTTATCTGCTATATTTGAACTTACAAGAAGTATTTAATGAGCTTGGTACTGCTTTCTTTCTGTACCTATTGCAAACAATACAGACCTCTGTGGTGTGTTCAAAGGACATTTCCTTCTTCAATGGAGGAACACCAGCTTTTAGACTGTCTGCAAGCATCAAAGTATAGATATGTAATCAACATAGGAACACCAGCTTTTGGACTATAAATAACAAAATATAGATATCTAATCAAGTGTTCCTTAAAACTAAATAAAATGTATTATTTTACTACTACAGAAAAATGTGGATCATTTGTAGATTTTATTTAAAATGTTAGTTAAAATCTACTGTAGTTAATAGAATTTAACCTAAGTAAGATTATGTTGAGTATAAGCAACAAATAGAGGTATACCATAATGTTGAATGTAGAAAAAAAACTTTTGACTATAAACTTAAAATTAAATTTTTTTTTTTCATAGCTCTGCTGCATTAAAAAAAATTATTAAGACTCAGTACAGTTTTCAGCATGGTGACTGAGTGGTAAAGAGCTTGGCTTTCGAAACAGCTGGTTCGAATCCTGGTGAAGACTGGGATTTTTAATTACAGGATCTTTGGGCGCTTCTGAGTCCACCCAGCTGTAATGGGTACCTGACATTAGTTGGGGAAAAGTCAAGACGGTTGGCTGTTGTGCTGGCCACATGACACCCTCGTTAACCTTAGGCCACAGAAACAGATGACCTTTACATCGTCTGCCCTATAGACCACAAGGTCTGAAAGGGGAACTTTATAGGTTTCAGCATTTCTTTTTGTGTGAGTACTCATTGAATTAAAATAAAATAAAGATACACTTGCTCCCCAAAATCTTTTAAATTAAAAAAAATTAACAAAAAGTCATTAGCTTTCCTAGGTGAATTGGCATCATAAAAGAAATTATGTGGAAAAAAAAATTGTTTTGTCTTTTTACAAATTTTATTATTATTAAAATTAAAAAAAAAGACAAAGAACTAAAACTTTAGAAACAGAAATTTTACCAGAGGCTGAGCCTGTGTCTAAGTCTGTTGAAGTTTTTCTTAATGTCTCAGCTTCTGTGTCCTGTAGTAAATGGTAATACAATGACAGCTTCATCTAAATAATGGCTGTAGACTACGTTTACTTTAATAAAAGAAGTCCAAAACTTTAACTCCTTGTCTCCGTAACAAAACTCCCAGCCTTGATTTGACCTGGCCCTAGGGCTTTAAAAGTAATTCTTTCTTTTTTTTTCTCCCATGTTTTTAATTGCTTAAAACATATCTTGCTAAACATCAGGAATTTTCTTCTCTCAACCTTTTTATAGTGAAAGAGTGGGAGGCTGAAAAAGTCAATAGTTTACATTGACGTTCTGGAGGGTAGAGACATGGAATAGTGTGCTCAGGACAATCCATGAAAACAATCATATGTACTTCTTAAATGTGGTATATATATAAAGTTGTGTGAAAATATGAATAAATCGTAAAAAAATAATCTTTATTAATTTGAATCATGATATATTTCCTAGATCTAGAGTTGACTTGTCCACAGTTGGCCAGTTTTAATTTTACATTTTCATAAACCAATATTAAAATATTTTTTGGTTTCATAAACATTCATTTGTGCTACATAAAAATGGCATACATATGTTCTCCTTTAATTCTAAAAATAATATAACATTTTCTGAGAATAAACAAAAAAGGTAATACAAGTTGAATTGGAACATGGTAGCACACTGCAAAAGGGCAAACAAAATTCAGTCCAAACGTGGAAAATAATTTAAGAGACCAAAAATAAACAAAAGTCTATACACCTAACAAGAGGCAAAAGTATTTATAGCAAACCTCAAAGATCATTTTGATATCTACAGGAAGAGTTATGCCAACAAATCGATTGCTAGGTGACAAAGGCTTGAAGGCTGCCCTATTGAGACTTGAGATAGGTGATGAAGGCACATCTTGTTCTTGTAATGATACACTACTTACATTTCGTCTCATGCTGATGAAAATAGTTAGAAATATTAGCACAACTTTAAGATACATGCTCTATTTACAAAACTTATTATTACTAAATTTTTTCTTTAATGTACAAGTTTTTAAATAAAAAAAAAAAATTAATTAGTCCCAAATGTAAAACAGTTGTGAAAATGAGGCACTGGATAGATCCAGATGGAGACCAAGCATAAAAAAAAGGTCCTGAATTGCAGATGGCTTACACACCAGAAGTAGAAATAAGGGTAAAAGTGCTACACTGTCTGGTGAGTACAGATGCCCAACCTGTGACTGCAGCTGTATATTAAGGTTTGGTCTCTTTGGTCACATGACAGGTAAAATGCCACAAAAAATTTTTCTATTCAAATTTAACACAAAAAAATAGTTATCTAACCAGATGCAAATGGTTTAAGTAGGTGTAGCAATCACTCCCATTAAATTTATTGAGAAATATTAAGCATAATTCGGAAAAAAAAACAGAGCAAAAAAACATTTTTGGCCTTATCTCAAACCATATAAATCCAAAAGCTAATTGAATTGAGTCATAATAATAATTAGGGAGAATTGATGAATCTTTGGGATGATATGAACATTATAATTCTATTAATTAAAAAAAAAATTAAGATCTTTAAAAGTATCTTGATGTTAGTTGTATCCCAGCATGAATAAAATATGTTCACTATATTAGCACTGGAAAAAAAGGTTAATTTTAAATCATAATTAAATTGTATTTTTAATAGTTTAAATGCAATGACTCTCTTCAATAGTATTGTTTATGTAGGATTTGCATTTACTCTTTTGACATAAAAATGTTTGTATTGTACCCTAAGTCTCATTGCAAAACATAGGAACAAATGGTTCAAATAACTGTCAGTATAGCTACTGGATCTCAACAGGTGAACAAGAATGGGTAATAGATCACACACAACCAATAAATTAATAATATTTATATAATTTACAACTATTTCCTGACTTTAACTCCTAAGCAGAAATAACTATAAAAAAAAAAATTTTTTTTTTTTTTTAATTCTGTAAAGTTTGAATGCCTTCAGAAAGGAAAAAAATTCTCATAAACACTTGATTTATATGGTTGGTTTAATATACTGTGTTATCAGCATATTCATTAAAAAATATTTAGAAAAAATAAAAACAAAAACAAACAAGACAAGCTATACACAGCAGGCCTAACCTTAACACACTGGATACACCCATTGATTTGTTCCCAGGCTTTATATTGTTTATTATGGCCAGAACACCAAATTTTCTTTTTTTGAATTTTAATAAACGGGCCACATTTTAATGATCAACATAACAAACTTTTTTAGCCTGCAAATTAGTGTATCTCTATTAGGATAAAATTTCACAGTCTGCTCTCTCTTTTTTGCTCCCTGGAACCCCCATTTTTTTAAAAACCTGTGCATTGAAATTTCTTTGACATAGACTTTTGACTTGATTTGGAAAGACACACTTCATGACACGTCCCCGACACATATATGCACACATACTTTGGGTCCGTGCGATCTAGTATCACTTTTACTTATCTGCTCCTTTTCTCCATTCAATCTATATTATATTTGGACCATGACCCCCCATACATACACAGTGACACAAACACACAAGGGCTTTCACACTCTTCTGCCCATTTTTATTACAATGAAAATCTTTAACTTTTTATGCATCCTCTAATGCGCTTTTCAGCTTTTGAATTCTGTATATAGCAACTTTGGTTGGTTTTACTTTTTTTTTTTCATCCTTTAATCTTAAAGCAAGCAATGTATATGGTATTAGACATCACAAACATTTCTTTAGACCATCAGTCTCAGGCCTAGAGAAAAAAATGCATTTTCCAAAGGCGCCATTCCCATTCGATTTCCCTCACTACATTTATGTGTTCTCTAAATAAGAAATATATATCCATTTGGTTTTATTAATTGTAATGGTTTATTTGACCCTTTTTAAATATAGCGAAATGACAACAGATCTAGTTCTATCTTTTTGATGCTAATAGAGAAAAAAAAACATTTGCCGAAGGTGCCAATTGAATTCTACATTCCCATTCCCTACTCAAAATTTATTTGGTCTTCTCTAATATAAAAAGAAATATCAATCTGGTTTTATTTATTGTAAAAGTTTATTTGACCTCTTTTGAATGTAGCGAAATAATAGATCTAGATATATCTTTTTTTATGGTATTAGGATTAGTTTTTTTTTTTTTATTTAGTCAGCATCTAAAAGGAAAGCACTTAGGGAAAAGAAATAAAATACAGGGAGTCCTACTTATGTGCTTCTTCTATACTTTATATATAGACTGTGGTCTTTTGGATAATACTGAAAATAAAAACAAAGGTTTGATAGAAAGCTTGCGGTTTTTCACAATTTTCGGTGATGAGGTTGTGAATCTGTCGAAACCGATTCTTAGCAACCACTTAGGAGGTAAATGGAACCTGTGTATGAAATCTCAGTATGTTTAAGAGATTAATGAGTCTGTGATAATTTGCAAATATATAGCAGATTATCTTCTTGTTATGTAAAGACATAAAGTACCCATCACATACAAAAGTTTAACAACTGCTGGTAACTTCCTATGGCATTGTACCGCATTTAAACACCATTCTATCACAATAAAAGTTAACACGTTAAAAACATGCTCTAACCTTAGCCACATATTGCTCTCGACACTAAGCTCTGAGTCCTGGCTGATTGTACGATGCAATGAGGTTGCCTCTAGTAATGTTACCTCCCCATCACCTTCAGCACTATACGTTCGTTGTCTTTTAATGTTTCTGAGAGCAGCATATCCCAGAGCATCTCTTTGAGAGGTAAAGGACTGACCCCCATTAGCAGTGATGCCAAGGGCAGGAGATGCTGAGCGTCTTTTGGCACTGGGAATGCGGGAAAGTCTGAAAAGGCTTCGCTGTAACACAGAGTGGTGCACTGGTTCCTTGACAGGTTCCACTGGCAGTTTGAGAGTTGAGGTACCTGTCAGAGTGCTGAGGGAAGAGGAGCTGGGGATGGGGGTTAAGGCATTGTTTAAAAATGTTGATGAGATGCTGCCTGGTGCTGGTAAGGTGTTTGAGTCACAAGACCCAACACCACTAGTGTCCGTAGTGTTGAAACTACTTCCTCTACTCTTGCTCCGAAATGAGTTCTCAGTGCCACTTATCTCTTTCCCGACAAGAAGTGAAGGCGCCCCCATTTTAAAACTCACAACATCTTTGGAGGCATTAGTGTCAGGGGTAACTGAAAGTCTGCCAGATGTTTCTTTGTTTGATACACTATCAGCTCCATTATGGGAATGTAAAGAACCATTTACAGTTGCTGAAGACACAGATGAACATTCAACAGTTAATAATGTGCCAATATCATTGGGCTGAGAACCAAAGTTATCAAGGATGGCAGAATCCTCATCTGAACTAGTTCTTAATTTAACAATAGGGGAAGCAATCAGTTGAATAGAGTCACGAGAAGTAGATTGCCTAACTTTGGTGGGCTCTTTCGATGTATATTGATCAGTCACATCTAAAGTGATCGAGTTTATATTTATAGGCACTGAATCATACTTTGATGGTGAAGAGGGATGAGAAGCCCTGAGAGTTATTTTGTCACCAGTCTGAGCACGAGGTCGTATGTCCCCAAAAGTTTTTGAAACTCCACGCTCTGATTGAGACCTGGATGGTAAAGACTGATATTTATTATAGTTTTCAGAGTCATGGGAAGAAGTCTTGTAGTAACCAGTGGCATTTGAGACATTTAAAGTGCCCATGGTGTATTGGCAGCTTGCAGACGAATGTCTTTGGTTCGGGTCTTTAGTGGATGGGACGGATGATGCGCCTAAATCGGCAGCAGAAGGATTTGTTTTACGTGGGAATGTTTCCTCTTGAATCAGTGAGAGACTCATGCTGCCCATGGAAGAAATGCGATGATTTTCTTGATGGCTGCTCGATGCTAGCCTGTCACTGTTAAAAAGAGCTTCTTCCACTGGACCATGCATCCAGCCATCTTGATCAAGTACAGGAAAAATTTCCTAGAAAGAAAAATAAAAAAAAATTTCTTTGATTAAAAACTAAATCACGTTTTGTTTATCAGATATGACTTAAAAAAGTTGCAGGAGTATAAAGGTCATTGAGAAAAAAATTGTAATGAAAGTATTTAGGTATTTATGAAAAACAAAATGCTGGTTTTAGTCATGGTTAAAATGAAAACTTTGGCTTTCAAATGTGGTCAAAGGAAAGGACTGTATCTTAGGAGGCTTACCTCAATATTCAAATCGTACTACCACTGCATCACTAGTCATAGTCTAGTAATAAGGAGCTATGTTAATTTTAGAGGGTATTTTTGTGATAATACAATAATTATTATAATCATAGATGTGGGTGGTAAAAACACTTTTAAAGACAAATAATTTAAATATTCAAAGTATGATATACTCATTTTATAGCATATCATGTGTGATATCTTTCAATGAGCTGCTAGCATCACAAAAGGTGTGTTTATATGGCATCCACTGGCCTCGTCTGGGTGAGTGTGCCTACACCAATTATCTCCTATTCCTCCTATCTTACACTGTCACACACACACACACCAGAAAAACGTACATAATCACTATTACTAGCTATTTTTGAATTTCTAAACAGAATGGCATTGCCAAGTTCTTCAATATGTATTCTTTCAAGAGACAATACAAATTTCTAACTCTTGAAAACAAAAAGACTTTGCAGCAAGATGTCAACAAAAACAACACAATGCCCAAAGAAGATGCTGCAGAAAAATGGGTTATTACAGGGAACACTTTGTCAACTATATTAATGAACCATGAACTAACATTAAATATTAACCACTCTCACTTTAGAGAGGTTTTCACAAACAAGGGAAGTAATTTGTAACAAATGAAAATCTATATCATTTCCTTGTTAAAGGATTAGTTGAAGCTTTAATATCTAAATTTGTGCCACTTCAAATTTAAGTTGATTTCTTGTGTAATCATTAACATTCCTTTTTTTTTTTAAATATAAGAATTTACAAAACAAAATTGGAAACTCAACAAACAATAAAAAGTATATTACTTAATACAGGATAATGTACATAATTTTGCTCACCATTGAATCCAAAATGTGTAAATGAAAAGTACACAAGAAAAATAATATAAGATAATATTATTTGAAAATTGTAAACTTGTCAACACATAGGTGATCTTTCTATGTGTGTGTGTGAACAGCCACAGAGGATAATGCTTAAGCATAGAAAAACTCTCCAAGGCCTACTTCATCTGTTTTACAAAAGCTCATAGACCAAGATATTAAGAGGCACTAAAAGCACTCACTGAACTAGAAAGTGTGAAGATCAATACAGACTGAATAGGTGATTAGTGTGCTAAAGGGATGATATAAGCCCGACTGAAAAGACAAAGTCCTATAGCTGTGGCTCAGGGAGCTTGTGCATGCAGAGATACACATAGGAACTAGTCAGTTTTTGTTTCAATACTATTTAGAAGAAAAAAAAATGGAACTTATACTTTTCTTGTATGGCACCTTGACTCCCAGCCAAGTTGGTTGAGTATATCTGTTCCTTTCCTAGTGCTAGCAATCAAACCCAGCACAAAGAAGGCAGTTCTATTAGAAGATAATAAATGTAAGTAATAAAAAACATAAACTCAAATCTTAAGAAAATACAATTTTGAAAAAAACAACAACAAAAAAACAAGTAACAGCCCAACAATATATTTATCTTAAGACCTATAGAAGAAAATATTTAATAATAAGTCATAAAGTTGTTGCTACATTAAAACAGACAGGAAATTGGGGAAGGAGTGGAATTCAAATAACAGCCTTCAAGCTTTAAAAGAAATGACATTATTTACACTGCTCATAAAATGTTTGATTTATATTTATATTTCACTGAAAGTTATCACAAAATGATGCTTTCTAATACAATTTCTTTCCTGCTTATAGATTTTCTAGTGATTTAGACAATGGAATATTTACAGTGATGGAAGTGGATACATAAGAAAAGTTTTAAAATTGGTTTCAGTTATCATTGTAACCTTTTTTTTTTTTAAACATGGGTGTTTTGCTGTTGTACCTCTTTTTATTTATTTATAATTTTAAAAAAATGAAATATTTCAATAATCATACTCCATGACCCAAGGGAGGTGTAGTTTTGTTACAGCTAGGGGGTGGGGGGAGGTGTAGTTCTGTTAGAGCTGGAAGGGAAGGGGTGGGGGATATATTTTCTTGGTTGTGTTAAAAAAAAAACACCAATTTCAATCAACTCTACCCTCTAATAGAAAATACTCCATTTTCTTCAGCTAGACGAATAATTTCAGGTATAATCTTTTCAGTTTCTAGCCAAGCCAAACCATCACAAGACATTCCAATGTGGCCCTGTGGAATATATATGTTATTATCATATTACCAAGTGACACAAAGATATACATCCATATCAATGTCCTATGATGTCTATCAAATCAGTTCAAGCTGAACCTACCAATGCCCATAAAGCTGTTTTTAATTCAGTGATCTCTGTATTGTTTGATACTCTTTGTTCAATGACACATTGCAAGTACTCCTTGATACAATCCTGCAATTTAACACAAACAAGTAAGTACATTGATAAGTAGACTAAGGGAGATACATTTTCTATAATGCTAGTTAAAAGAAAACTACTATAAACAAATAGTCACGCTACCACAATTTAAAACAAATTTTTAAAAACATCTACTATACTGACAGATAGTATTCTACACCAGTCTGAGCACGAAGTCATTGGAATGCACACACAAGAAATACCTATAATACTGACAGATAGTATTCCACAAGCCAAATACTTTACATAACTTAATAATATTGATAGAATTCCACAGGCCACATACTTAATTCAAGAAAGAAATGTAATACTTATAGTACTATAACAAAATATAACTTCTACCTGTTTACGTAATACATCTAGACCCTCATCATGTAAAGTAAGCTGACCATACAAATGTACTGGAAGATACACATCTTTCTTGGGACCTCTGCAATATACACAGCATTTAGTTTCATTCTGTATGGATAGATATATCTGAGATCAAGACTGTCCTACACCACACTGGTCTGGCATAGGCAGCAGAACTCACAGTCGTGAATCAATGGTTTGCAGAGGGTGGCCAGACTAATAATCACAAGCAGTTCCTTCTTTTTTTAAAAAAGCTTATATCAACTCACTCCATCTATCTCTCAGGTACAAATTTTGTACTCATTATTTCTCCCACTTCCCATTCTCAGATAAGTTGAAAAATTGCTCCTAACAAAGCATGAATTAATAAACAAAATGAACCAATTATAGATATAGATAAGGGAAATAGCTGTATAAGCTTTTTTAAAAAGTATTTTTATTTTTTAGTTTGCTTGTTTCCAGTTTCTTCCCTTTAGTGCTTGGTGGAATCAAGTTTAGCTCCCAAGACTTGAGATAGCCTTGCATGCAAACATATTTTTATAAGATATATAAGACCTTACTGGTAATTGTACAAGACTATATATATTTTGTATCACACAACAGAATGTGTCAGGGTCACCAAAAAAAAAAAAAGAGGTTATTTTAGTCACACAATTATTCTAGAAATCAGTGAAAGCTTATGGGAGAAATAAAAAAAGTGCTAAAAGCCCAAGGGTCAAGGGTGCTTAACTATGCAGTAAAGAGCATCCAGATTATTCTTAATTTAAAATGCCTGTGTAAAAAAGGGGGCAAAATTGGAAATTTGGTGTCAATTATATTTGTGAATTGTTAAACTACGCTTGGATACTGTGACACTAGACCTATGTCTGGAAATACTGATTTGTATTAACCAATCATATTTTGTTTAATACACATGGTAATTATTGTTGGTAAGTGAATAGCAATAGGCCTACAACACCAGACAGAAATGTACCTACTTGAGAATAGATCTTCTAGGGCAGGACCCAGTAAATGACTTCTCATATGTAGTAAGAGCCTCATTCAGCATTTCCTCAACTATATCTACATACTGCTTATTGAAAGACTGCATCAGGAAGGTGAAAATAAAAAGTATAAAATTCACTGAAACTTGTTTAAATCATTACTGATTAAATAGATTTACTTTAAATCATTAAGTTGAATTAGGAAAATAAGTAATGTTGAGATGGTTGAAGTAGATTTCCTTATGAAAGGATGAAAGTGGCAAATATTTTTCTGCTCAACAGAAGGTTTCTAGTTCAAACAGAGATAGTAGCAGTGATGTTTTTGTTTTTTTTTAATTCAAGATTTAACCAATTTGTATTTAGGCAAAAGTAAATACAAATACCCCTATCCCATGAATGCCTGAACAAGATGCTAAAAACAAGATTACAAGAGATGTACACATTCCTAACAAGTCAGCAATCAGTTTGAATCAAGGTGGAAATCTTGGTTTGTCTACACAATTTAATTCAAGATTTAACCAATTTGTATTTAGGCAAAAGTAAATACAAATACCCCTATCCCATGAATGCCTGAACAAGATGCTAAAAACAAGATTACAAGAGATGTACACATTCCTAACAAGTCAGCAATCAGTTTGAATCAAGGTGGAAATCTTGGTTTGTCTACACAATTTAATTCAAGATTTAACCAATTTGTATTTAGGCAAAAGTAAATACAAATACCCCTATCCCATGAATGCCTGAACAAGATGCTAAAAACAAGATTACAAGAGATGTACACATTCCTAACAAGTCAGCAATCAGTTTGAATCAAGGTGGAAATCTTGGTTTGTCTACACAATTTAATTCAAGATTTAACCAATTTGTATTTAGGCAAAAGTAAATACAAATACCCCTATCCCATGAATGCCTGAACAAGATGCTAAAAACAAGATTACAAGAGATGTACACATTCCTAACAAGTCAGCAATCAGTTTGAATCAAGGTGGAAATCTTGGTTTGTCTACACAATTTAATTCAAGATTTAACCAATTTGTATTTAGGCAAAAGTAAATACAAATACCCCTATCCCATGAATGCCTGAACAAGATGCTAAAAACAAGATTACAAGAGATGTACACATTCCTAACAAGTCAGCAATCAGTTTGAATCAAGGTGGAAATCTTGGTTTGTCTACACAATGCTACCAACTAAGAGATCCCTAGAATGATTCAAAGTGGAAACCATCAGTTTAAGTTGGAATCAAGTCTACTCAGGAAAAGCCAGGTCTTTGTTTCTTCTTGTGGCTAATATTTCAATATTGATATTTTACCCACTGGTAAAAAAAAATACCCCATTCAGACCATGCGATTTATGGGTAGATGATGTAAAGGTTATTTGTATCTTTGAAAGACAGTTAATAAGGGTGTCATGTGGCCCGTACAATGACCAATCATCTTAACTTTCCTGATCTAATGTCAAGTACCCTTTAGAGTTGGGTGGACTCAGCGGCGTTCTAATAAATCCAGATATTCAAAATTCCAGCCTTCACTGAATCCGAGACCCCTAGTTAAGAAGCCAAGCAATATACCACTGGTAAACTTATTAATCCATAAGACTATTTTGTGCAAGTTGAAAAGTAAGGTTCTATTTAGTATTAGTTGATGGATTACCTTATGCCATTGCTCAAGTTGAGAGGAAATAAAGTTGGCATCATTGAGAGAACGGAATCCCTGGACATTGGAAACAAATCTAGTTAACAGCATAATTCCCTTCTCTCCTAGATGAAGCAGTGAGGGCCTCAACTTGATGACACTTTTTAAATACTCCTGACACAGAATCAAACAAACAGTTATACAACTCAAGGTGCATCATTTAAAACCAATTATACAAATTACAATTACAAACTAGACTACATTCCCCATTACAGAAAAAAACAGATCTAAGTACCTCATTGTCACAAGCTTCATCTAAAATGTTGACTGCTGACATTGCAATACTTTTCTCTGGGTCATATAGCTGAGTTATAAGTAGCTCAATACCCCATGTACTGAAACCAGGAGTGCAGGCCCGCATCAACACACGCAATAATTTGGTAGCATACAGGCGACAAACCTATGCAGATGAAAAAGAAATGAAAAATCTAGTTGATGTTAGTTTAAATTATAAAAGGGAGAGGTTAGGACTTAAGAAAAATGTAGAAGTAACTGGAACTTTGATATTACTGTTTGAAATAGTGAGGGTTTTAGTTTTTAACTAAAGAAAAAAAAAAGATCTTGATAAATTAAAAAATATATAATATTTAGTTTAACTTTATAATTTCTCAGTTTTCTTTTTCCTTTTAAATAATGAACATGTAATAAACTCCACCAAATTTTGAGTATATGTTAAATATACAACAATAATATATACAGCAAAACTAATTTATGTAAAAAACAACTACTTCACCATATCATGTGTTTCTGTTTACAGCTAATTATAAAAGTATCTTACATCTTGGGTTGCTGTCAATGCTTTAGACAAAATAGGCCTAGTGGAACCATCAGCAGCATAATTCAAACAGGAAATGGCAAGCTTCACATAAAGTATATTGGTACTGGGAGACATCAGTTCTAAGAGGCTGTTGTAAAAATAGTAAAAAAAAAACAGTCAGCCTAAATTGATTTCTGTGCCAAAAATTATATTAAAGTAACTCTTATTCTGTTAATTTATATATTTAATTCAATTAATGTTTTAAAATATAACACTATTCACATCAAAAAGTCTTACTATTTTGAAATAAATAATACACAATTTTACAAGAATATTTGAAATATTTTCTTTTCTCTCAAACTTGTTTTGTCAATCTTCATACAACAGTTTAGACTTTAATATCAATCAAATCTTACAGAAATAATATTTAGTACCCATACAGGATTTATTTGACATGAAATGTTGATTGTTGAATAAATGTACTCTATATTTCAAGTATTTTTACATGAAAATTGTCATTTTATTATTAATTTTTAGTTTTTTGTATATAACGCACAGTTCTAAAACATGTTTTTTTTCCAAGAAATAAAGTTCATTTTAACTATTTACTAGAAACAAGTCCCATCAAATAAAGTTTGTCCAAATGACTATTAACAGCTAATTGGCCTGAAGTTGACTGGATGAGACTTGTATCTAAATGACTATTAACAGCTAACAGGCCTGAAGTTGACTGGATGAAACTTACGTCTGTATGATTCCATTTTTTTCTAAATGCACAGTTCCCTTTTTTGTGGCAGATAGTCTTCCGATGAAGAGAAAATAGTAACGACACATTTTGTCTTGAAGTCTTTTGGATCCAAACATTGCATTCTCATCTACTGGTACATTCAACTTAGTCACCTGGAAAAAAAAAGGAGTACAAGTTTGAAAAGACAAAAATGTCCAACATTTAATCTACCATGTTTTTGTATATATGGTATATGGTTTGCATATATTCAAAAATTTAGCGGATAAAAATTACAATAATAATGTTGGCCTACAGAAAGTACAAGAGTGCAAAGACCACAAAAGACATTTTTTCTAGACCAGACTTAAATCATATGTATTATGTAAGTCTATGTACTTTTACTCTACCTCCTTGAGATTCTCAGCAATATCTGATAACAACTCAGTGATCAATTTTTCAGCTTCATCCTAGGCACAGAAGAAATTCAAATGAAATGATATGAAAAATTGCATCCTCTTTACAGGAAACAAAAACGTAAAACTGTTTTACTGTATTTATATCTCTATTAATTTATCAACATTTAATTATTTATATTCAAGTGTACAATTTTGATAAGTTAAAAAAGTATTCAAATTGATTGAAACTGTGTGGTTACTGAGTTAGATGAGATCAGGAAATCAATAAGATGACATCCCACAACACAGATCTTCCTTAAGTTTGGATCAGTAATGTCAGTCTTTGAGAACAAATCATTTTCTGGTTTGAAGAAATAGACCAAACGCTTGATAAACCTGCAAAACAGTCAATGGAATTACACAAGGAATGTGTAGAGATGGAAGTAAAGTGAAGAGTAAGTTCATAAAATAATACATATTTGTAAGACTGCTCAATAAAATGCTTCAAAGTGAATCTAAGCTTTGTAGATCTTGTCATAAAAGTTCCAAACTACACTGTTCAATCTTTATGCAGAAATAGCCTATACATTTTAAAAGATGGTTTATGTCACAAAGATAAGTAAAATCATGATGACACTGATAAGGCGATGTTTTGCCTTACTATATATATTTTTTTATACACAAGTCACCTAGCAACACATATAATTATTAAAACCAAATATAAGTAAATTAAAACTAGTCCTTATAAATTTACAATGAACACATTGTTGCACAAAAGAAAAAGTTACCTGTGTTGATTCTGATCATCCAATTTCTTGAACTTGTCATCTGGCCACTGCAAACACACAAAAATGTTTAATATTCGTGTATTAAGAAAGAATAGGTGACTAGTCATAATAGCCATATGAAACCCTTGTTAACCTACAGCCTAGGTCTCAAAGGGAACTTCAGCATTAGATATTTGATTTCTTAGAAACTATAAGAACCACCCAATAATTTATGGATGTCATACAACCAAGATATAAACAAAAAAGAGGGGAAAAGAGTCTTATTTCCAAGGCTTAAATGCCAAACCAAGTCTTTGAAACAGACTAGGTACCATGAAACTATTTTGATTTGATGTTTAATACTGATTATTAATGTTAATATATGTAGTATTAAGATAAACTTGTATCGCATTTATACTAATTAGTTATTATGAACTACTTAAAAGACTTTCTAATTATTATAAGCTAAACACAAGTAAAAGTAACAGGATTTTAATGTTCTTTTTGCTGCTGTAGTATGTTCTAAATTGATCAGCACTGCCATACAGGGTTTCCTTGGGTTGCTATGTTGTGCAGCAGTGGGATATGCTGAGACATTATAAGAAGAGGTTTGACAGTTTCATAAAAATGTGAGAAATGTCTGCAGCATGTGAAAAATTTAAAGTTGAGTGTCCTTTTCCATGTATTTTACTGTTATAGCAAAGGCAAGAATATTTTATTAGGTGCAAAGCTGATCTTGAAACTGATAGAAATAAGAATGTGTTAAATTTAAGGAATTAACTAGTCATATGTACCTTTAACAAAGCAGCAATAATAGGCCAGTTCCATTCAGTGTTGTTTGTTGTTGTGTTCACTTTTGAGTCACGAATAGCTTGAACAGTCATTTCATCACCAGTCACCTGACATTTTAATAGTAAGTCAATTTATCATTTCAAATGACCTTAATGCATAAAAAGTCTACAAAAGAATACAAAGCAAAGTTCCATGCAGGGCTGGAGCATTGAGCTCAGGACAAAGATGTTGATGCCTATAGCATTTTCATTCAAATCTTAAAGCCTAAAAAATCCAAATCAGTGGAAGTATGTGTGTTTGTGACAGATAGCCTATTATTAGACCAACTTTTTTATCTTGAAAGTTAAGGAAAAGCTGAATAGAACTTTCTACAAGCTCTTTTAGTTTACGAAAATGATGAGTGTCTTATCCATGAAGTCATGTGTCAGACTCTAATAAATACAACAAAAAAATTACCTTTTTAAAATAATAATGAGAGAGACTCTCACGATGCAGGATCCAATGCTTGTTAGTGGCCTCAGACATCTTTCCTGCATGCTGCAGCAACTGGTCAAGGAACACAGTGCAGGGTCGACTTTTCCTCTTCATCATTTTATGGAATCTTGTTAAGTACATCACTGCCTGGTATGCTTGGCTAGATGAGAACATAAATAATCAATATTAAGATTGAATAAAGCAGTTACTTTGTGTTCTCTATGAGTTCATATTAAGGAGGTCATTACAATATTAAAATATTAAATTATTTTAACTAGGCATTTTGAATCAAAAAATATTTTTTGTCCACTATGAATGGCTAATTATACAAGACAAGAATTAATTTGTATAAAAATCTTTTAATGACAATCACGAGTGAAAAATATGTGGACTTAAAGGGCATAGGGTTTTGGGTTGAATTGGCATATTCATGCCCTTGGAGTTAAAATATTTTTGAAACAACATGTAACTAGAATTTCATTTCACTTTCAGGCAACAGCACATTCATTTTTTTCTATTTCTAATGATACTTAAAACCAAGGCAGGATTTGGGGGAGGGCAGGTTAAGATGCTACCATGGGGCTTCCACAAAAGAGGGGTCCCCACAATAGAGATTAAAAAAAAATCCAAATTTCAAAGGGTTAGCAACTTTTAAGTTTTGATGGTTTTTTTTTGCATTTTACCAATAATATTGAAGCTAAAAGCCTACTTAGTATTAAAAGTTATTTACTCCGGGAGTAGATTTAAGCGAAATCATTAACGGTTTTTTGTTTAAAAAAAAAGCTAGCACAGCTTCATTCCTTAATGATGTAATTTAATTTTTAATCAATTGTATTTGACTTAACAAATTACTACATTTGTTAAAAATGTTATTTATTGGCTATAAATTCTTTAAAGACTTGATGGATAGAAAAAAAAAAGTGTTTCTTTTTTGGAAAATAGTGCCTCAGCTCCTTTGTTTCCCCAGGGCTTCCAGGCCTTCAAATCTGGCCCTGCTTAAAGCCTAAATAATTTGATAAGAAATAATGCTTCACTCACTGTCTTTTCTCAGCACCAGATTCAGTTGATGAAGCTATGGAAATCAATGTAGGCAGACATTCATGGTGATGTAAACATTCTTGTGGGAGAAGAACATTGGCCTGAAATATTTCATATAATGTCATTTATCAAACCTTTATGTCCCATATAATTAAATCCTTATGCAATCACTACTGATCAGTTATTTCTAATATTCAAACATCATTATCTTAGCTCATTTAAGCAATTATTTCTGAAAATGTCCTTAGTTTCAGCCAAATGTCTAAAGTAAAACTAAATGTATTATCAATCCCTCTACACATTAATAGCGAGTGGGGCTCCTTAAAAATCTACAGAATCAGATTTAATTATTTGTGTTCATACCATGTGAAGCAATTCACCAAGCAAGATCACAGCTCTGTTAAATAGTGGACCTGTACTAGTAATAACAACTTCTATCAATGCCTGAAAAGAACAAACAGTAATAGTGAAAAAAAACAAAACTTTCCTAATTAATGTGTTCTTATCCTAGCCTTGTTTAAATACAACTTGTATCAAAGATTCTTAGAGAAACCTTTGAAAACTCAGAATTCAAGGATGTTTGAAATAGCAATTAAAAATAATGAAGATACTTTCTTGAAATAGAAAGAAATGATTGTGATAATCCTAATACCTATACTATTAAAAGAGCTAGCTTATAGTTTACTTTCAAATTAACTATGTAAATCAGATGAAAAAAAAAGACACTGTTGATAACTATGACCAACATTTGTTTCCATAGTGAAAAAAAAACAAAAACAAAATATTAAGAGTAGAACAAAATTTAATAGTTTAAAAAAAAAAAAAAGAAAACTTACCTCACATAAGCCAGCAGTGAAGAAAGCAGACAACAGAAGAGCAAGGTGATTTTCTATCAAATTAGGTCTGATCAAGGATAATCATAAGTTAATTTTCTATTCTAAGTATTTGTGATAATATTTTTGTTACCCCAGTAAAGGGAATAACTATTTTTTGTAAACAATCAAAAGAGTGGTGTTTTGTGACCACCAACATTTTTTTCTCCAGATACCTTACAGCAACAATTGCAATGTTATTAACATGTATCTAATATCTGTCAAAGTCATTTCTAATGCTAAATAGAATTTGTATTTGTTTGTTTCTATATCAAATCTAATTCAAAAAACTATTTAAACAATTCTTATTACATTAAAAACTTATTTAGTATTCTATAAAAAATATAAAAAATCAAAGAAAACAAAATGTTTGCCTGGTTGGTGAAATGTGAGGTAGAATGGCTCTTCCCTCCTCTGCTACAAAGCCCTCTGCCAATTTCCAAGCATCTTTCATCTCACAAGGATCTAAAAGAAGTTCATTTTGAAATAAAAGACTTTGTGCCTTAACCAATAATAGAAATGCATTACAATGTTGAGCTAATATAAAAGTGATCAATCTAAACATACCACCAAAAGTTTTTAGTTGGAGAAAAATGTTCCCCTCTATCTGTTCATCTCTTTTATCACAAAAATCAAAGTATCAAATGGTCAGCTTATTCCTTCAACCTGATTGCATTGTTTCTCTTCCTTTAGAAATATCTTAATACTTCTAAAAAAAGACCATGAGCTCAAAATCTAGATTTTGTGTTTTGACCTCTACTGTCATGAGAGGTAACTATCAGTATTAACTCTTGCAACTACTTAAACTTTTTTTTTTTTAGAACTCTTGAGATATGGCTGTCACTGGTATGATATTGAATATAGTAAAATGACAAAACCTTTATTGCAAATGAAAGTACCTAAAAACAAATTGCTAGAACAAAGGAATTAATCTCGCCAATTGATCCTAGTCTGCAACATAGTTGTTGTAAGGTATAAACTAGATGAAGGGATTGACAAGACATTTCATTCATCACCTTAACTAGCATGTAACTGAAAGAAGTACTAAATCTTAGCTATCGTAAACATTCATCACAGACTATAAACAGTATATTGGTCAAGTAAATAAAGAAAATTTTTTAAAACATTTTACTAACCAACACTAGAAAAAGCTGTAGCGAAATCTTCTGACCAAGTCGGTAATGTAAGACGAAATAAGTCTGATATTACTTCTAAGACATACTTCTGCTCATGCAAATAATAAAAAAGCAAAGAAAAATCTATTTAGAACAAATTAATAAATATGAATATAAGTAGTTTTAATTTTTTTTTAAACTTGTCATAACAGAAAATATAAATGAATATTATTCAACTCAATTTCCAGTCACAATATATGTGATTCATTTCAGTTAATAATGCCTGGTCTAGATCCCATTTTTATATATTTGTAATAATAATTAGGTAATTCAATCCAAATCTAACAGCTTGCTTACTCTAATTTCCACATATGGTAAATAAAGTATTCCTATAAGAGACTGCATCCCTGAGCCATCAGGATGACATAGACGTATAAGACCTTTAAGGAGAAAAATACAGCACTTTGACTTTACATTGCATTTAAAATAGAATAAATGTAAATTGATCAATAAGAAACAGAATAGAAAAACTCTTTTCCCCTTTTTCAACCATACAAGTTACAATAAATAGATAAAATATCAAGAAATGTGTTCAAATATTGCCTACTTAAGTCACTGACTAAAAAAAAAATAAAAAAATACATCAGCTAAAATTTTGATAGTGACATAGCAATATCAGTAGAATTATTCTAAGGTTTTATTTTACCTGGCCAAGATCTCATCACAGATATGACTGCCATTTTACTTGCTATGAATTTTGAATCTCTCTCCTCACTGATATAAAATAAAGTAACTGTGTTAGACACAAGGCTAATGATATAATTATTGCATGTTTATGTTTTAAAAGTGAATATAAAATAAAGTTATTATTCTCTTACTTTCTTCCATCTTCAACACTATAACGAAAATGACTGTCAGTGAAAGGTGCTAGTAGGCGCTATAGAAAAAAAAAAAAGTTAAAGGATTTCAAAATTTTAAACCAACTATCCTTCAATCTCATTTTTTTTATGCATTAAAGAGCAGAATTATTAAACAGTAATTGCAGCAAAATTGAATAAAAATATTTTCTAAAAAATATCCCTTATAAATATGATTTTTTTTTTTAAATAAGTTAAAAAAAAAAAAAAACAGGTTCATAAAACATAATTTTATAAAGTATCTACCTCCAAGTCTACTTGGGGTCGAATGAAGGGCCTAGTATGAGGCTGGTTCAGAAGAAATATGATAACAGATGTCAGGGCTTCATTTAGCCGAGGGTACTGATGACAATCAAGTATATTCCAAATGAGAGTTTGAATACCACCACACTGAGCTACCAGGTTAACATTATAAAATGCTGTGAAAAATAAGACATGCAAAAATGTGTCATAAAGTTTTTAAAATATAAAGAAAAAACAAACAAACAAACACTAAAAATAAAAAATGTAACACCTAATTTTCCAAAAGACATATCATGCACAAGCAATCTAATAAAAATTCAATACATTCAACATTCAATAACAAAAACAAGTACATTACACCATGGGTTCAAGTGATGATCAAGAACAAAAGTAAACTTTCATTTTATGTGAAAAGAGGGTTGAGTGAAGTGCCAGCAACCATCTCAAATCTATCATTACAAAAAAAGACTGAAAGAACAGAAGAAATAGAAGACTCTTCATTTATGACACTGGTGATATAAACTGGAGACAAGATTCTGACACAGATAAGAAGATGGAATCTACTACACAGACAACTAGAGAGAAGGTACTTGCTGAGCTTTACCTTGCTTTTGACATGAGTAAGGCAACAGCTTAATCAAGTTAAATTAAATTTTTTTAAAAGAAGAATGCAAACCATAGAACAAATATGGAATGACAATTCCACAATGTATTTATCTCAACATGGCATCATACACACCTCAACAGATATAAAACAGACATGAACAAGTCCAGTCCAAAATTTATCTCATTTTAAATGATGGCATACATACCCAATTCACATATTGTCTCTAAAGAAACCCGCACCATTCTGTCTCTCTCACTAGCTCCATCATTACCAATGGCAACAAGGACATACAGCAAAGATTTAGGGCACTTGCTGGGGGAAGTTTTAATGATTTGTCTGATTAGTTTGATGGCATGGATTCTCTCTATTTCATTGTCGAGACTGACATCAAGACATCTGTAAAGAAAAACATAGTCAAAATATTATATCTATATCTATATATAAAATACTAATATTTTAATTTAGTCTACCGTACCAAACCTTATATTTGATATATAATTGACAAAGATTGTATTTTGTGTTATAACAGTATATATATGAAAAATAGTAAAATGTCTGTAATGTGAAGATCATTTGACAGTGATAATGGATGGTGATGACTGTTTAATTGTTGGTAGTCAGTTTTTGACGAAGCTATCTTTGAACAATTGAATAAAACAAAGTCATTGTAATTATAACAAGCTGCAAGTTATATACTTCTAGGTGTATATAAATTTTAAAAATCGAAACAAAAAATAGATAAGAACTTTAAATTATTGAGCTAAATCTATAAAAAAAAAACACTTAAATTTGTCAATTCTGTAATAATGACACTATATTATTAAGGTTTACAAAATATAACCCTTCTAAGACAAAATAGCACAGAAGCAAAGCAAAATTCTGGGTCACCCAGATGTTATGGTTAGTGAGAAAGGATACTAAATAATATACTATCTTAATTGTGCTATAAACAGTTTAATTCTGCCTGCAAAATAATATTTTTTTTTCAGAACAAAAGCTTTAAATTAAGCTATAATTAGCATATAAGTAACTAAATAAAGTTCTCTTGAAACCTATCAGTCCAAAGAGTGTTGATGTAACTCTGCTTGTTTCTACATCCAACAGTTAGCAAGGGAGTCTTCCAACCAGCATGAAAAACAGAAATATTTACTTTTTTTTTTCCTGACAGAATTCCTATATAGTAGTATACCATTTTCAGCTGGATGGAATTGAGAAAATTCCAAAATTAAATCTCCCAGACTTCACAAAGGATAGAACAAAAGGTCTTTATTTCAACAGCTGAGTGACCCCCCCCCCTCACTCAGTCACATTGCATTAATGCTTTTTCAGGCTCTTAATTACCAGTCCACCTGTGAGTTAGTATTTGATACAATCCAGTTTACTAAGTAAACATTAATGTACAAAATTACATTTAGGAACTCACCTTGCAACTAGGAAATCAAAATGTAAATGTAAAAAAATATCCAGCGTTTCATTATAAGGTAAGAGATAACGAATCACACGCAGAGTTGCTGTACGGACTTGTTTGGCATCATTCAACAATCCAATACCTAAGCTGTAAAACAAGCAATGACATTTTCAGAATCAAGAATATAAAAACATTATTAGTTCATATAGTTACAATACTTTTAGCTTTCCTTTGAACAACTTACCATGACAAGATGTCAAGTATTGGTACTCCAAGATCAACGCTATAACCAGAATGTTTGATTAATTTCACAAAACTATTGAGGTAAGCTGTCTTTCTACTACTGGGCACTCCATTTTGAGAGACTAAATTCTTTAAAATTTCCTTCACATTCTCACAAGGCTCTACAAAAGATTAAATACAAATGTGAGAAAAAAATACTTTTATTCAATTATTGTACCAAAATGTAACTAGACTCTAGACAAAAGTAAAAGTATAGTCAGTATGACTATGACTATGAGTATACTACTAGTTACTACTACTCACTAGTACTAGATTGATCTAGTAAAAAAAGTATAGAAAATAGAACAGATTCAACAGATTAGATCTAGATTGTAGATACGGAACTCGAGATCAAAGAATCTAGATTCTGGATCTATTCTATTTTATAAATCTAGATCTAGATTCTAGATCTAAATCTAATTCATTCGTGAAATTTGAAATGATGAATTCATGATCATGCAAAAAAATATTAAAAAATCACCTTTGTTATGATCCAGTTTTATGACAACATCTTCAGCACTTTCATGTCGAACTGTCAAGAAAACATATTATTAATGTAAATGGTAGATTCTATATCAAAGTAGAATTTCGTAATCATAAAACGACAACTGTTATTTATGTTTTAAATACAATATTATGCATACCACGATATCGCCCAGCTTTAAGATTTCGGACCGGGCGAGTCGATCCGGTCGCCATTTTTTTCTGACTTTGAAGATATGTTTGTCGTAAAAGTTAGACTACCAAAATCTTTATAAATCTAGTCTAGCCTAAGCTTAGTAAGCCACCCCCACCCCTTTCCTTTTTTTTTTTTTAACACTTAATTAGACTCAATACACTGCTGACCAGGAAAAGTGAACGGATTTGGTTACTCAAATTGTCACATCTCCCCTACGACGAAAGTCTTATAAGGGACAGATGATTTCGATAAATCAACTCACAATAGTTGATTAACGACTCGGTGAAACTTTGCATCTAAATTTTGTCGATGTCTATATTTATATATAAACAAAATAGTGTAGATACTAATTGATCAAATTAAAAGACAAGAGACACAATGTCGATAAAGTCAAACTGTGGGTCAAGATTTACTTAGTGATCGTCACCTAATGCCTAATTAGTCTGAAATACAGTCGAGTCCCTTTGGAATTTCCATTTTAAAATCGTTTATTTCGCATGTTTTTTTTTAATAAAAAATAAATTTCACTTCCATGGTTGATCCTATTCATTTATCATCATATTACTCATGCCCCCCTTGCTCCCTAACCCTACCCAACTCCGCAACTCTACAACATCATACAACTCTTTTTTACGACATTAACTACATTAGCAGAATTAGCACCCTTGGTTTAAAATTCTTCCGAGTGCGACCGAAGGTAGGACCTGGATATGCGACAACTTTCACACTCACTGTCACTCAATCTGTATCCGTGTTCAAAGACCAGGACTTAGACCTAAGTCTTAGATCTAAATCTAGAGTAGTCTGATCTAGATCTATTATAAATAAAGAAATCGGTAAAACTTCCCATCGAAGGCCCCTTTTGAAGAATGTTACGCAAGTATTAGATCTAGAATCTAGATCTAGATTACTTTCAGCCTTACTAAAGACTTAAAAGAGTAAAGTTACTGTCCTTTACTAAGGCGACTAAGCCTTTAGCCTTTACTTAGTAATGTGTAAATGACACTATAATATAGTATTGACACTATGACAGTCTTAAACTTAAACGCTTCTCAAGTGAAGTGACAGTTAGTGAGGTAGTCACTCACACTAGTCACTCACTAGTGACTAGTTGCAGTGTCTTTAGTCATTAGTCTTACTAATTAAATATCTATTATAGATCTAAGTTTTAGCCTTTAGTTTAAAGTTACTTTGCTTAGAGTTTAGACTAGTCTAGTATTATTAAGTATAGACTTATACTTATAGTAGTTATAGTAGTATAGTACAGTAGTAACTATAAATAAGATGATTTCTAATTCTAGACTCTACTAGACAGATCTAGATCTAGATAGATGATAGATCTACAATCTGGATCTCATCTATGACTATGATCTAGATTCTAGATCTAGTTCTGTTTTTATATTTTATCTCAAAACTAATCTGACTAATCATACTACTAACTACATAGTACATTAGTATAATACTATAATATTACACATTGCATGATTTTTATTAGTCATGGAGTCATAGTATTAGTAACTCATAGAGTTAGAGTGATAGACTCATAACTCATACTACTACTTAAGTACTTACACTTACACATAATGACATTATAATGATTATATTATAGAATATATTCTTATACTATATTATAACTATAGATAGTCTAGTTCTACTTTAAGTTTAGTTACTTTAGTACAATCGTGTAAATAGTAGATTAACTAGATAATCAATCATAATCTGAGTCTGAGAGTCTACTTAAGTCAAGTCTACTGTCTTAGTCAACTTAGTCTGTGATTAGTATCTAATCTAGACTAGATCTGTCATCTAGAATAATCTCGATCGAGTTACTTAATTAAATAGGTTTACTGTAATTAGTGCAATAGATCTATTAGATTCTATATTATTATTTTACCGCCCATGCCCGATCAGGTTTTTTTCGGTTGTCCAATAGTCAATAGTAGTTACATAGTAGGCTTCTATAGGCTCATAAACCTGCACCCAAAAGCTGTACCATTGCAAATTATTATTAACACGAAAAAAAAACATTTTTTTTAGTTTTTATGATTTTAACTATTGTTGATAGTTTTTATGATTTTAACTATTGTTGATATGATTAGGTCGCACTTAAGTTACTAGATCTAGATTCTAGCACTAGCTCTCGATCGCTCTTCATAGCGTGAAGCTGTGAGTCTTGTAATATGAAGATTTGAAGCAAGAAGAATAGTTAGGATGAAAGAGCGCCGAACCAACAAAAAGCTGAGAAAAGAAGCATGCCTATCTGCAACTGACCAAACCCACTCATGCCACGTATGCAGCCGCTTTTTAAAACAAGAATTGGACTTTACAGTCACCTTCGAATCCATAGGAAATGAGAAATGTGCTCATCTTCGATCACGAAGGATGAGCTATATATAAATTATAGCCTTTATATAGCGCTACTTGCATGCTCAGAGCGCTATGGTCCAATCTCATTTGTGGATTTGTGGGGGAAGGGGGTATCTGGGAGAAGGTTTTCTGTGCTGCCTTTAGGCGCTCAGTTAATACAACTCAGCCCGAGTCTGGTGTCGACCCTTGAGACCCCTTCATAGGTAGCCAAACCAAGCCAAGTTCAAGCGTACTTAGCCTCTCGACCATGCTTCTCACTAGATCTAGATATATTATGGAGTATATCCTCAGTATATTTGGAGTATATTTATTTAATTATATATAGAATTCTAGATCTATGTCTATACATAAATTTATATTTTATAAATATATTGATCTACTATGACTATATATATATATTTTATACTAGTGAAGTCTAATCACTAATGAGTATAGGCTACTATCTAGCTATAGGCAGGGGCATAGCATGAATTATAGCTTTCTACCAGACTACACTCTTAGTTCTGGACTCTAGATCTAGATCATTCTAGATGAGATAAAAATCATAGGAAGACTCTAGTTCTAGTAAGTAGACTCAAGTGTCTCTAGACTAGACTCAAGTAATTAATCATCTAAAATTCTAATCTTCTCTCTAAATTTCAATTAGATAAAGATTGATTAAAAGATAATTAACTTGATCTCATATTTCTGAATTCTAGAGATCTAATAATAATAATAGGTCTAGATCTAGTATTCTAGTTTCTAGAATAGATAAAAAAATCAAGACTATACTGACTATCATTATAATAATCAAAGAATAGTGAGAATACTGAATGCTCAAATAAAAAAAAAATTATATTTACAGTATTAAAGAGTTTTATACTTAGAATCTTAGATATCTATAGATTTAAATTCTAGTTGAGTTCTAGATCTCTATAAAACTATTAATATATTATAACTTTTATTAATAAATATTACACAACTTTCAACTTCAATGTTTACTATTTACTAGTGTTTACATTAGTTTACAAGTGTAGAATCTATAGTCTTGTAGAAACACAAATGAAATTTATAATGATAATTAACCAATATTTATATAACTCATTAAAATACACATTTTTCTGTCATTTGTCTCTCACTTGTTCTCCCATTCTTCAACTTTCACACCCCTATTTATTAACTTGAACAGCTCATGGTTTCAGCAGAATCTGTTCAGCCTAAACAACATCAAAGTTTGCAGTCACCACTAATTTATTGTTCATTCGTTTAAATGACAGTACATATAATAATCTATAAATAAAACATTTCCCCCATCTATTTATTAGTCAAATAAGCCAGTCTTATATTGTTGATAAATCAGTGGACAAAAAAAGCATTTACCCCTGACCTTCTCTCCTTCTGGGGGAGGTGAAAAATTAAAATTTCTATATGTACTTTGACCTTAAGATCAACATTGTTGCTTTGAGAAAAACAAAAACAAAATATATCAGAAATGAGAAAAAAAAATGGAGCATGTACACTAGTTATGTAGTGGATATAATAATACTGAGAGATGTTCATGTGCTTACCTGTACTCCTAACAATTTTACTCTAGATCCTGCAATAGAACAGTGCACATTATAACCCCCTCCCCATATTTTGGCTCATAAATTCTAGATCAAGTAGGTCTTGAGAATAAAAACCTTTACTTTGTTCTTCCCATTTGACAGCCTCATTATAGGAACTAGGAACCCCATTTTACAGTCTTCTTTGGCCCATCAGTTGTAGCCTTTAAGTTAAAGCCTATTAATACTTTTTCTTTATAGTGACTTTTAAAAGCCATCCCTTTAATATGCATATATATATATATATGAATATATATATGAATGAACAATATATATACCAATTTCTTTTGTTCTTCTTTGGCTTATCGGTTGTAGCTCTTAAGTTTAAAGTCTATTAATGCTTTGCCTTCTTTGTATTGACTTTATAAACATTTCTTAAATATATATATGCAAATTTTTTTTTGGCTTGTAGTTGTATCTAAGATTTTAATCTTTTCTTAGTCTCCTCACTTGGAATAGTTTGAGAGAGCATGTCCCTTCCACATTCAACACTTTAGACCCTCATATACTTTTAGCCCCATCATATTTCTAATGATAAATACATCTGCTCTGCTGCTTCTGCTCCTCAGTTCAAGTATTTAAAAGATTTAACTGTTTGATTTGCTTTTTTTTTTTTTTAAGGTTTATTTTATAGTTTTATATAGTCTCTCTCCCCCCCCCCCCCAAACATAAGCACTGACATTTCTTTGGTTTGTCATTTCTAGATCTAGTCTTAGACTTAATGGGCAGTTTGAGAATAACATCTCCTTTCACTCTTCCCCCCCCCCTTCCCCCAACACATTTCTTTGTTTTGTCTTTTCTATTATATTTAGATTCCAGATACTTTATGTATAATTTATAAATGCACCCCTTATACAAACTCAGACTTCTTTGTCCTGTCAGTTGCATCCTATTTAGAAGGATAACTTAGATTTTCTACTCCATTGTCTTTCCCCCACCTCATACGTTAATACAAACAAACAAAATATCCACATATATACTTACTCACACAGCCTGACAGCTCTTTGGCTCCTCAGTTCTAGATATCATAAAAAAAACTTTGCTTTTAGCATACTGCATTCTTTCACAACTTAGTCTTACACACTCACTATTTCACAAATGTACAGGCCTAGCAGTGCTACTCTGTGTTTTTAAGTAATTAATGAAGATAATACTTTTTTTTTTAATTAGATTTTAAACCTTGAGAAGAAGAATGAAAACAAATGTTGTCTTGGGTAAGTTGAAGTTCTAATTGCATTTATATCCAACAAGAAAAATGCTTGGTATTTAAAAAGCTCATGGAAAGAAATATATATTTTATATAAAACAGTTAATGCTTTGGCTTTTATATGTATACTACTCACTAGCTGGTACTTGTACATAATAAATATTTTTGCCCCATAAATTCTAGTATACTTATACCTTACCTCCCCCTCCCCTCCCCCCACAGGCCCCATTTTGAAAAAGTAGTCCTATATACAGTTTCTGACTATTCTTAAACAGGTCAAGAGGAAACCCCCTTCCATATAGCCTCCCCCCTTTTTTTTCCTTCCCTCCAAAACACACACACATCATAATGAAATTTCTTAGGTGTGTCAGTTTTCTAGATTTAGCTCAAATTGCTTCCCTTCATTGTTTAGAGGGACATTTCTTAACGATAGATATATATTTATGGTATAATGGTATTATGGTATAATTTCTTTCTTCTATTAGGTGACTATTTGCCCCTGTTAACCTTAATCCTCAGTCCTGATTATCTTGTTAGCATTGATACCATAAAAAAAAAAAAAAAAAAAAAATGGGGAGGGGGGAATGTAATCAAGTTTGAAAGGCATTCTAGCATCACATTTTGTTGTAGCTAAACCCATTTTAATAAAAATATGCTAGACTATAAAAGATAGCATAAGATAAATTCATGTATTTAACTTCCTTGATAACCTAGACATTTTCTGTGTTAAAATATAAGTCTGTGCCTAAATATACCTAAAGGCAGAGCTATGTGTGGTGTGTCCCTCAATCATACATAGCTTCAATAGACTAAACTTTGTTATTTTTCTTGGCTGTGCATTTCAAGAAGCCAAGTTGTGCTAGCTAAATAACTTCCTGGTTGGAGTTATTTAAGCCAAAGTTTATTGCAGCCCTCTGACTGCTGTGTAAATCTTGTTTTGTGTTTGATGTCACACAACTGAGGACATAGATAACAGATTGTTCATATATCACAGTCAAATTTTAACTAAGTTAAATATTAACTTAAATAGTTTCACATGTTAAAAGTGGCCTAGTTCTAAGCCTGTGAAATTTAGATACATTCTAGTGTTGAAAAGCTTCTTCTAAGAATTTCATTATTATTCAAAAACACTTTTTAGTGTTCACTCAGTATACTCTTTATAACTAGATATTAATATTATAAAAGGATGTTTTGTTTTTCATTCTTCATTTAAAAAGTAAAAATTGGATTACTAAAACCATCTTGTCTGTTCTAGTTGTTAAGTAGTGCTTTACTTCAAAAATAGTAATCTATGATATTTAACTTAGAAGGCCTTTACAGGTATCTATACTTAAAATAACCTAGCCTTTGCATTTATGCTTTTTATTCTCTTTTGGGTTGTTAGAAATAACAATTATTAAATTATTTCAAAAACATTGTTTAAACATTAAACAGAAGAAACAGAAACAGAAGAATACTTTGTTAAAAAATGATAATCATGCTGAAAAGAATAGTCATATCTACCAAACATTCATAACATTGATTTACTTCAGAAATGAAAAGGATTAAAAACTTTGTTTCATATTATCTTAAAAAATAATTCCTGTTTTCTAATTTCAATATATTTCTTCTTTTTTTCACATTTGAAATAGTGTTTCTTTAATGTTTCTGTTTAATATTCCTTATCACTATTTTTCTTCTCTACAGATTATTATGAAGATTGACACATCAGATCCATTACATTTTGCTACTCATGGATCTATGATGAGATGAAGGAGATAAACAAGAACCACACAGTTATTATTGAAATAACTCCTTTGGCGCTGTTGAAGTAGTACAGTTTTCTTATACCGATAAATAGTTGACTCATTTAAGACTGCACCACCGATGTGCTAAAAAGTTATTTCCACTATGGGAAACAAAATCAGTGATGGATTTAGTAAAATCAGGACCAAAGCTAATAGGAAGCGCACATCTGAAACACCGTCCACAAATGTTATCCACAGTAGTGGAATTTCTTCTCCGAGTAGAGAGTTGCCTCCCATTCCAACACCAACATCAACAAAAGTAATAGGTGAGTTTTCTAACTTAAAAAAAAAAAGTTTTGATAAGCAATGATTCAATGTATTCCTTTTCTTTGCAGTTTTCAATGTTTGCAATTTTTTAAATTAATTTTCCTGCTTTGAAAACCATTCAGGTTTTTTTTTTTTTTAAAGTGTTCCAGATAATTGTTGGTCTTCCTTTATTTTCCCTAGAACCTTATGAGGATTAGCCTTAATGTTGCCTATTAGTTGACTATTTCCTCAAGGCTTGGCTCTGTTATGTTGATTTTTTTCTTTTTTTTAATTGATGTAATGAGATATACTCATAAATTTTTAAGGGTATAAAATAAACAATAGAAGAAAAAAATTGATCTAAAAAATACAAAAGATATGATTTCAGCTTTCACATAGTGTACTAAATTACAATTTAAAAATACCTACATTCTAGAAATATGTATGCTACATTATATATTAGTTACATCAATTCACATGTGCACCCAATAGGATGAAGTGTCAGACTATCAATGGACTGATTGTTTTCATTTCTTTAGAGTGTTTCAGTGGTTATTAGTAAAACATTCATTGGTATTGGTAGCCTGGGCAAGAGTTGAAGATCACTGTTAAATAGCGTAATTGCCAAATATACACTGAGGCTGCCATAGATAGGAAGAAAACTTTGTTATCTAAAACAGTTCATGCCTGAACTGTGGCAAAGTTTTTTTATTGGCCTGTTAAGTCACATCAGGTTGTGCAGACTCCAACATGCATCGTCTCTCGAGTGTGTATGTACGATGCCACCAACTGTAAAGGATGCGTGTAGGAAGGTCAATGTAAATAATATTAGTATATATTTAACTAATTACTAATGTAAATCTCTCATAAGTAAATTGCAATCTGCCTTGTATAGTGGTCGTATGTATGTGTTCATGTATTTCAGAGCAACAACTTGGTCAGATATACCTAGTGAGCCTACACATGTAGTGCTAGAGTAGTATGTATAGTTGTTTGTGTTAACCATCAAGCATTGTTTTTTCCTTGAGCATACGCACACAATAGAGTTGGGTGTCAGTCAAAAAAGATAACACATTGGCATGGTCAGTCAAGCATATAGATAAATTATACCCGTCCACTAGTTAGAGGTCAAGGGTTGTTTTTTTTTTATGCTCCAGCATATTGTTTCTTTGTTTGCTAGATCTAACTGCGGTGCTATTGTTCAATTTATTTTATGCGATTTTAAAATTTACTGTAAGGTTTTCCGTTATTTATTAAGTCAAAAGAATTAAACAATGAAATTAGCTTTCTTTGTAAAGATTTTAATACAAGGCAAAAATACACACAAGCAAACATGCACACCTTTGTTTTATTTTATTGTGCAAAGAACGTACGTAAGAAACATTAAATGCAAAGAACGTATGTTAGAAACATCTTTCTTAATTAATACTTATTAATTATTTTATTCGTGGTTTCAGTGACTGTTACAAAAGGGAACCATAGTAAGCCTATGGATGTCAGGTGTAAAAGTCGTCCTAGCCTGATACACACTGGCTAAGTACGCATCTTAAGTAAAACAAAATAGTAATAACAAGGAGTTAATTGACTGTCACAAATTATTAAGAATATTGTTATCAAATCAAGACACTTAACTGCAGAAGTAATATTCAAGTTAACATGTTAGAAAAATTATTTAACCGTAATATTTATTGACAGTGTAATATCCTTTGTTAGCATGTTGCGTTTTTTCATTCTGGCTTAAAAATGTCAATGTCTATCAATAAATTGGGTATCAAGGACCAAAGAAAAAAAAAAAGAGTAGGGGGTGTTTAGCTCTCCATTTAAAGATAGTCCTGGTCGTGTCTTCTACAAAATAATTAGTTACTGGCTTACTGGGCTATATAATCTCGCAGTTTGTGTTCTGTGTAGCTAAAGGTCACTCGCTTAGGTGCGTGTGATCTTTAGTTCAGCTTACTAATTGAGATTTATGTTCAAGTAAATCTGCACACTTGAAAAGGTGTGGCCTCTAGCCCAACCATGTGATTAAGATTTTTCTCCAAATACGCAAACTCTTTGTCCAGATACCCGTGTAGATGTTTGGCTTGAAGTCCAGTCCCCCCCTCCCAATTAAGATTAACTACTAAGTAAACAAATATAGTTCCCTCGTGTGACCTCTAGAGAGTGCTTACGTCCATCGTATCTGACTTGGGGTCACCTGTCAATCAATGAACTCAATGTGATGGACTAAACTAATAAAAGTTGTTCATCTGGAAATATACCTAGTTACCTTAGAGGTGTGGCTCTTGTAGTCCAGCCCCCCTAATAAAGATTAACTACTAAATAAACAAACTCAGTTCCCTCGAAAGGTGTGACCTCTAAAGAGTGTCAATACGCTGACATTAAACCTACGTCCATCGTATTTAACTTGTGGTCACCTGCCTATAAAAAAAAAAACTCAAATGTAATGGACTAAACAAATAAAAGGGGTGGGAGTTGTTCATCTCTACCTCTGGAGATATACCCGCACAGCTAGACAGACGTCTGGTCAGCATGACGTAGTCAAGGAATGTAGCATTTTAACATGTTAACTAACCTACTCAAAGGGCAAGACAAATTGAAAAAAGTGTCAGCCATAGCTGCTCTGTATGTAAAGCGCATTTATGATGTTAAGTTTCATTTCTATTTATATTAAGTTATTAACATTCCTTGTCTTTATAATAAACTATGTTTGGTGCATATTCATAATGGCTCTATTTTTAAGCACATTATTTTGTTTTAATATAAACATTAATACATTCTACAACAGACATTAATGGAACGAGGTCCACTTTATGCATATTAAATAGGTGTATTTTTTACTATCCGGTAGTGATATCCGACCGGAGCCGAATAGCACCGGATAGTAAAAAATGCCGGATATTCGGCAGAAGCCTGGGCCGGAGGGACTATCCGGTGCACCCCTAATATATATATATAATTTTTTTAAAAAGTATAATTCTAAACCTTTAGATCCAGAAATGTTGATCTTTATTTCACTGCCATCTGAACCTTTTGATTACTAAAATCATTGTGTTGTAGTTTTCTTTTAGAAACAATACAAATTTTGGATTTAGGAATTCTGTAAGATACTAATACTTTTCATAACTGCATTACCATGTATTTATTTTAGTTCGAGCCCTGTATGACTTTGCTGGTGTAAGTGATGATGATCTGTCTTTCAAAAAAGGTGATAAGCTAGAGATAGAACAATCAAAGTAAGTGCTAACATTTAGTTAACTTAAATAATTATTCTTAGAACAAAACCAAATTTAAAAAAAAAATTAAATTGAAATAGATAAATAAATGTTTAAATTAATAATTTCTTTCTATGTCAGAGTAATTGTATGTATTTTATTTGTTGTTTTTTTCTTTTAATTAGCATTACAGATCAAGAGGACTGGTGGCTAGCTAGACATACTAGAACCAATGCTACTGGATACATTCCAAGTAATTATGTTGTTAAAGCTGATGAATCTCCACAGAGCCAAGAGTAAGTACTTGTACTTTTTGTTGGGATATACTAGATCCCTGCCTTGTTTACAGTTCAGGTTTCTTTACATTCGTAAATTGGATATTAGTTTTTAGCCGCTGGGTAATAGAGCGTATAACTACTGATTTGAATATGTTACAAAATTTTGATATAGATGCGTACGATGTGTCAGCCAGAGTTGGTGGGAGTAAATGTGACTGGTTACTGATAGCTGATCTCAGGGCCTTTGTAGACTGTCTAGTTTACTTCAGTCTAATAGACTTTGGCTATAAGTCAAATTATAGGAAAATGTAAATGTTTTTGAGAGTGGTTTTTCTATTTCAGTTGTACTTAGCATCACAACAAAGATTAAGAAACACTAAGTGAAACACATGTTAGCAGGCTACATTTATTATATAATGAATGATATTCTATATCCACTAAAGAAATTACATCAAATCCCATAAATACAATGGATATCAAAAAGTCCACTCAGTAGGTAGCCCTAGTGACAACTGCCTGCCTTCTATCATAACCAACTAACCTCCCTCTATATACTCAATGGTTTTTCTTCTGCTTTTAACATGGATACCTGTTATTGACTAAAAATCACAACCTGTCACAATGAGTCTGTGACAATGTCTACAATGTTAATATTTGACACTATATTATAGATTGTACTGCTGATTTCAATCTTCTTTCATCCAAAATATAGTTTGAATTGAAATGTCTGTTGCCTCAATGATTTCCTAGAAATAGATCAATGTTTATTTTTTATCTATATTGTGTGGAACAAGTGACATCTTTTTCTCACTTAAAGTTTCAGCTTCTATCTTAAATTCTAGCATTTTGTGATGTAATTAATATCTGTTGTTGTTATTGTTGTTGTTTTTTATTTGGGGGGGGGGGGAAGGCTTGGTATAAACTCTTGTAGTAAATACAGTCTTAATATTACACACAATTCTTCAATCCATTTATATTTCATGCATTGTTATAACGCCCATAAAACTTAAGACCAGTAGATAAGGGTAATATGTTTTTCATTGAGTTGTACAAAAAATATGATGACATAATACAAATGCTATTTAGCTTTGCTTATGCTTGAATATTGTCTTTTAAAACAGCTGGTGGTATAACTTTGACAGACATGAAGCAGAGAGGAGGTTGCTCTTACCAGGACATAAAACTGGAACTTTTTTGATTCGTCCTGCTGGAGGTTTGTTAGCTATAAAGTTATTCTTTTTTTTTTTATTGTTTTATTTCTATATGCTTCCGTTTTCTATTCATTATAGCATTTTTTGCTTTGTTTTTATTTCAGACAATTTGTCTTATGTTCTCTCTGTCCTTGATCTTGGAACAACTAAAGGATGTGACCCAACTATTAAGCATTACCGTATCAAAACCATGGACAATGGGGACTTCTATATTAGCACAAACAGGCAGTTTAAAGATTTGGCAGCACTTATTACTTTCTATCAAAGCAGTAAGTAGATACAATTTCTATTTGGTACAGAGCTCATTGTTTTTGTAGAGCTCTAAATCTCTAATGTCTATATAAAACATGTGTCAAAATAGTTTTGAATTATTATAAAATAAATTTAAAGGAAAATGAGATCTCGCTTCCAGACATATCTGTAGGCTAGTCTTGGGCGTCCCTTGGGTCTGACTTCCTCAGCACGAGAATGTCCTTAAGAATTCTTCCATCTAGCATCCCTCGACATGTCCAAGCCAATGTATCGTCTCTGTGTCAAAAGAGGATTGATACTGTGTGTAGTGGCCTATTTAAAAACTTCCTCATAGGAGACACCATTCCTCCAGGAGATGCACATTATGAATTGCTGACAGCACACTGCACTTATGGCATGATTTCATTGGAATCAATAGTATTTTAAATGTTTGCTAATTTTGTTTTAAAACAGGTTTATTTTCTTTCCCTAGAGAACTCCACAGGTCTGTGTTGTCCCTTACATATACCATGCCCACGGATGAAACCTATTCCAATCTTTGATGAGCTGGAAGTGAAAAGAGATGCAGTTTTGCTGACCACTAAACTAGGTGCAGGCTGTTTTGGTGAAGTATGGAAAGGTAACTTGTGATTTGATTTGTTTTTAGATGAAATACTCTGGCCATCAAGACCCAAGAAGATTTAAATATTTAATGGTGGTTCAAAATAGTAATATGTAATGCTGATCCCTGCAACAATACAGAAGTGGACGAAAATGTGTCTAGTTTGTGTTTTCAAAGAACTTTTGAAGTTGTATTTTTATTTTGTTTGGTACAAACAGATACATGTTACACATCATTACTTTTTTTTTTTTTTTAGACATTATCAGTCCTTTAATTTCTGCTTTAATAAGGAAATATTATTTTTAACTTCTTTAGGGTATATAATATGAAAATAGCTCATCATTTAAAAAGAAAACAATTTCGTCACTTTTATTTTGAAAGGCTCAAATACCTGCTTCCAAACTTATCAAGGGACATAAATCTGCCCATTGATTTATTGGTTTAAAAAAAAAATTCTATCAGAAAACTGGAGATGTGGTGACTGAGTGGTACTTGGCTGGGGTCCTGTTCAAACCCTGGTGAAGACTGAGATTTTTACTTTTGGGATCTTTAAGGCACCTCTGAGTCCACCCAGCTCTAATGGGTACCTGACATTAGTTGGAGAAAAGTAAAGGCGGTTGGTCGTTCTACTGGCCACATGACACCCTCGTTAACCATGGGCCTTAGAAACAGATGACCTTTTTTTTACATAATCTGCCCCATAGATCACAAGGTCTGAAAGGGAAACTTTACTTTACTTTTATATCCTAGAAAACTAAAATTTTACAAAAGATTTTAGCAGTTTTCATTTTAAAGTTTTGTTTAACATTGTATAGTTCTATGGTTACATATTTTTTATTTATTTATTCAGGCAAACGTATCTAAGGTAGCTAAGGTAATATAGGATTCAGTTGTAATTTTATTATTTCAGGAAAACTTCATAAAGTATTAGATGTTGCTGTTAAACAGTTAAAGAAAGACTCCATGTCTTCTGAGGCCTTCCTTGATGAAGCCAGGATAATGCACAAACTCTACCATGACAGGATAGTGCGGGTTAGCTCTTTTTGTTTCTATAGCTCACTATTGAAATATTTATTATTATTATTATTATTGGTTTATTGATGTTTCCACCACTCCAACCCATCCAGATAGTATTTAGTGTCAACTAAAGGTTTCACTTTTGGAGGAAGAAATTTTCATGTAATGATAATGCCATCACCTTTGTGACATCTATTTTAAAAATGGAGAAATATGTTATATACTAATTGAATGGGTCGGAGAGGTGGGAGCATTGCTGTTATAAGTGCATAGATCTAAATGTAGATTATGTAGGAAATACAAATTAATTTGAAGAAAAAAAAATACATGTTTCATTGTTAGGAAACATTTCAGACCACCCTTGTATATATATAGGGAGAGAGACTGCTATACACATCATCATCATTATCATGATATTAGTCATTTAAAGCAAAGATTTTTAGTCTCAACATTGTCTTGGCCTTCTTTGCTATGTGAATGTTTACATTATATTAGCCATGTTGATAGAGCTACTTAATCTTTCAACAGTTACTGGGAGTTGTTTTGAATGCCGAGCCATTTTTAATCATCACAGAGCTGATGATTCATGGAGCCCTGCTAGATTTTCTACATTCTGAATCTGGAAAGAAACTAAAATTTTCTCATTTGATAAGCATGAATTCACAGGTTAGTGTTAAGCATGATATATGTTGCTTTAATCAGTTGTTGTTGTTTTTTGTAGTGTTTTTAAAAAGCATTGTTAGTAGTTTTAACTCTATAGCTTTAGCAGTTTATTTTATTTTAAGGAGTAGCACTTATTTCCTAAGAGTGCTGACGTACCAGTTTAGTTATTATACAAGTTCAATATTTAATATCACACTTATAAACATACTGGTCTAATTCCTTTTTCCTATTCAATAACAAGAAAAGCTATCTCAGCTAGATTTACACAGTGTTGGAACTTGTTTAAGATAAACAAATGTTGAAGCCTGGCATTATTTGCTTATGGTGCAATCATATAACCCTTAATAATAGTTTATGCTTAGACAAAACCTTTTTATGGGCCTCAATTAGTATTTACAGTTATCTCTTAATATCTAGTTGAATGCAATAGGAAGTGACCTCTGTTTAAAAGATCTTTGTAAAAAGAAATCTTGTTTTATTGACACAAGAAGTCCATGAGACCTGGCTTTTTTTTATTAATTTATTTCTTTTACAATACCTCTATTCAGCTCATATCTTCATGGAACCTGCCTTGAATCGAATCTTAAAAATGGCTCTGACAATTTTCCTAGAAATTTAACAGTGGATGTATATTGCTGAGAAAAGAATTACTAGCGCGTTGGACACACTGCAAAAACTCTAGTTTGACCATTATAATTTTTTCTAAGTAAAAAAAAAAAGAAAGAAATTTAAATTTGGTTAGAGAACGAGAAGATATTTATCTTGAAGGGACTATATGTCTTTAAGTATCTCCACATTCATTGAAGAGTTTAATAAATTAATGTTCAGGAACATTTTGTGCGTCATCTTCTAAGATCTAAAGGCCTATTATTGGAATATTATAAAAGTAGTAGATCTATAAATTCGCTTAACCAGGATTTTTTCTGGGGAGGGGGGTAAAAATGTTCCATTGGTTTTTAATCTAACATTCATTATTTATTAAGAGAAAAACAATCGCTCTATAAGTTATAAAAGGAGTTATTGTCTTTAAAAAAAAATATTTTTTTATGTTTTTCTTGTGTATGACAGTATTAGGGATATCTATTTTGTTTTTGTTACTAAATTATTATCATTGATTTTAAAATTAAGCAAAAATAAACAACTTAGAGATTGGAGGGTGACAAAAAAATCTGAAAGGTCAACCTGAAACCACAAATCTATATTACTTAGGGCAGAGTGATTACTACAGTTGGTCTCACAGTTTTAAGAAGCTTTGTAAAATCCTAACTCTTATTTTTACAATCATATTGGCTAGATCTTATTTTAAAAAATTCAGATAAGCCTTACTAGACCTTAGCACCCTGCTTATTTCCTTAACACTTAGGAATGCTTTATTTTGAGTTTTCTTAGTTAACAATCAAACCATGCTTTTGAAACTGGTGACTGCTTAACTTAGCTGTGGTCTTGTAATACTGCTCCAGATAACCTTTGGATTGGTCTGTATTTGACTCTTTCCACCTTTTGCTTTTGGCTTCTAGATCTTACTTTTAACTATTGGCTTGATGGCTTGACCACATTTTGTATGTTTCATAGCTTTCTCATTCTTGCCAAAGAATCTGTTTCAGTATCTCTGTTTGTCTGTTTACCAAATAATTTGTTTTAGACAATTTCTTTTGTGATCCTAAGTTTTTCTTTCTTGATTTCCACAGATTGCTGAAGGCATGGCATTTTTAGAGGTCAAAGGATACATTCACAGAGATCTCAGAGCAGCCAACATTCTTGTAGGAGAACAATACTGTGTCAAAATAGCAGATTTGGGCTTGGCAAGGTCATTAAAGGAGGATGTATATAATGCCCATCAAGGTAAATGGATGAGAATAGTTTATTTATATTTCAGTATTTGTTAGGCCCAAGCCTTACTTGACTAAATAGTTAATAGGAGAGAGTTACAATTATACATGTGAAGTATAGTGTCAAAATAAAACAAATAATAGTTTTGTTTAATACTTTATATTCAGTATTATGTCACATTGGGCCTACATAATATACACTCTTTTATAGAGAATGAATTTTTTAACTTGTCTCTAAAATTGCACGCTAGTAAACAAACTAGTTATACATTGGACATCATGTTTTCATTTTAAACATCAAAGAAGGGTTTAATACATTTGACTTTTTTTTATCACAACTGCTGGAATAAAGACTATGTCAGGGCAGGGGGTTGTATTTACAACAGGAAGGTCTGAACTGGTTACAAAATAGGATTAGCATTTTCAGTTTGTATAGATCTAATTTGTAGTGTGTTTAATAGGAAATTAGTTTATTCACAAGGATTTTTCATCTTTTCTTCACTATTTTCAAGCCCATTCATGTTGTAGATATCAAAATAAAATATATATACAATATAAAAAGAGTATACATTTGCACTTGAAACCATATTTCAAGCATGGGGAGAAATTGGTTTGCATTGAAGTTGTAGTTGGTTTTCTTTTGACTCAATTGTGTTTCTAACCACATGCAAGTGTCTTAAGCTATATAGACTTTACATATATTTAGTAGAGACACTTAATTCAACGAATAAGTTTCTATCCTATTATCCTGGTTTCACTCCTGATGCTTCCTTTGAATCCAATAAATGAAGAGTGTAGGAATTAGACTTCTCACTGTTGAAATCTTTTAAGTTAACTCTTTCTCACCTAACTGACAATACCAACGTTGATTCCACTATAATGTGGTGAATAATTATGGAGAGAAAGAGTTAACTTAATGTTTGTCTGTTCTATGTAGCACTTTTTTTTTTATATTGAAATTGCTTTTCAGTTTGTCTTTTTTTAAATTTATTAATCAGTTAAAGATAATGAGCAGTGGAAAACATTTGTCCTTTTGATATGACCAGTCCTACGTTACACTACATCATCATGTTTTATGAAATATGCCATACCAAATAATTTTTTTTTATAAATAGTTTGAGCTTTACTAAGTTTGTTTAATTCAATGCATGTCTTTTCTTTTCAGATGCTAAGTTTCCCATTAAATGGACAGCACCTGAAGCAGCTCATGAAAGAAAATTCACAACAAAATCAGATGTATGGTCCTTTGGTGTACTTATGTATGAAATTATTACTTTTGGGAAAGTGCCCTATCCAGGTTAGAACACAAAATTTATAATTTTTCTCTTTTTTGATAAATGTTATAAATGTTTTCAAAAATATTAAACTTCAAATGCTATAAAAGTGGTTAAAAAAAGAAAGTATTTACTATTATTTACAATGAAATGATGTTACAGCTTACAAGTCTCCTTGGTAGATGATGAGCGCACTCTAATTTTGTATAAAAATGAAAATAGTTGTGCAGTCCAATCTTTGCTTTGAAAAGTCAGTTTCTTTCAGAGCAGATATCTTGGGCTGCCTTGTATGTAATAGCTCTAAATTTCTGGGCTTATCTTTAAACATGTAAGTTTGTAAGTTGAGATTGTAACTTGCTAATTGAAAATCTTTAAAGTGAAGAAATTAGCTTCATGTCAATAGCACTTCCTCTCTCTTGGGGCCAAAAAGGGTCAAGACAGCTGGAGCTGGTTTGGGGTATAATGGTGGATCAGTGTGCTCATCATCCCCTTTGGTTTTCAGAACATTTCAAATTTGCTAGAACACCTGATTGCCCATGTAGTCCATTTTGACTGTTGCACCATGCAATCTAATCAACCTAACTTCTATACTCCAGAGGTACTACTCTTAATTTTGAGATCCATACACCCTATCTTACTTAATCCTATTCCTACTCATGTGTAGGAAACAAATTCTTAATAAGACATTTGAAACTCAATATGTCTCTTGACTCCTTGTTTCTAGAGATTACCTAGCAAACAAAACCATGTACTTTTTAACATTTCTGATTTATTTACTTTTCACCAGACATTACATATTTCAATTTGAGATAATTCAATATAAATTGCTTAATTCTCCAGGCATGAATGGTAGTGAGGTCTTGCGCATGATTGAACGAGGAGAACGTATGGCTATGCCAGCTCATAACCCCATTCCCATACCAGTACAGTACTATGAGTTGATGAAGAAGTGCTGGCATCAGAATCCAGATGACAGGCCAACATTTGAAAGTCTACATGATTTATTTGACAATTATACCATCAGCACTGAAGAGCAATATCTTTGAACGAGGCTTTTTTTTTTAACTTTAAAAATCTGCAAGGTTAAATAAGTTATTATGGCTTTAGTACTACTTGTAAATACTGTCTGAAACAACAACTGACATACTATATATATTGATTTTACTGTTGCTGGTACTATTACCCTAATAACAATCTGATTGTTGTGATCAACAAATACATAAATATAAGACACTCAGAGATAACACAAATATAATGTATCTTGTGAATGGAATTGACCTATGTATCATTTTAGTTCTCATGTTTATGTTTGTAATGTTATCACGGTGCCTTGAGCCTACATCATGTTTGTTAACAGCGCTCTATAATTTAAATTGTTATTATTATTATTATTTTTAAGTTATAACAAATACATTGTATTTTATTAATGGAAGTTGTGGTAAAGCCTTCATCTCCATATCATATATACTGACATAATGAAATTATGTTATATGCTTATTAAGATAAAATGTCTTCTCAATAATTAATATATACAATTTATATTGTGCCAAAAAAACAAAACAACAAAAGATCTTATCATGAAAGACACTAGAACAAAATTGAATGACATTCAATGTAATGATATCCTTCTTCAAGTTATAATTTTTACTTTTGATTTTGAAGAAGCTTTAATGTTAAAACTCATCTTCCTGTGTCTTTTGTACACGAAAATGTGACAAACTTGGGTATAAGTTCTTGACTGTATGTTGTGGAGTTTTCGTTTTAGAAACATTGAACTGTTTTCCCAGAATTAAAAAACAATTGTTAATAACATGTTTATGTTTTTTTGGTGCATAGTTGTTTTTGTTTTTTTAATGGAATCAAATAAAATCCCTTCATTTGAAGGCTGAGAACCCCTTGGAACAGTTTCTATGGTTAAAAATTGATAAATCAATTATTTCAATATACACAAGTTTTGCCTCTATCATCTATACATCAGACTCCCTTGAAACCTATAGCCTCTGAGACTTAGATTTAAAGATAAGTGGAGTCTGCAGAGTGCAGCTTGAAATAGTGTTTTTTTTAAAGTGATGTTAAATGTTTACTACCAACAAAGGTATAGTTGTATATTAATGATACTGGTAAAGTGTTGTGATTCCTTTTGATGATTTGTTTGCTGTAATCAAAAATGTCTTTCCATTTGTCAACAGACATATATGGCAATCTATTGTGTTTCCTTGAACATATTTAAAACATTTCAGTTGAAAAACATAATCCTAAACAAAAATTATGGGCCATTCTGGTTAATCAGGCCATCTGCTTTTTTGCAAATAATCAATAAATACCAAATTCATTTTGTAATCAGACCAACTGTTTATCCTGACAAGATAGCAGAACATAAAGGCATTGACATAAGGTTGTTCTTTCTTCTGTGATGTGTCTATCCACGTGCCATGATCAGAATTGTCATTTCCAATGTTACACTTTATTCCTTGTTGAAATTTCTACCATCAAACTGTGCCTTGTACAAATATTTGTTCTTATGAATTCATTGACTAATGTGTCACTTTTATTTCTAAAGGGATTATGTGACTCTCAATCTGTGCCTTATCCAAATGAATAGTACTGTGATTTCCTAGACCAATGTGTTAAGTACATATTCTCAGGTTGTACTCATGAAATTTTTATGATAACCCATTTTTAGTAAGACATTTATTTCTTCATTTAAACCACATCTTTTTTTTTTGCTGGCATTCAAATTTGGTTGTTTTTGTTGAGCTTTTTGTTGTGTGTAATGATAATTGTTGTGTCAGAATTTAAATATAATTAGAGAAATGTCTCACCTTATACACTTTATTCAAGCTATTTATTTGAATGAATAGTGCATATTAAATATTTAAGTTGTTAGTGAATATTCAGAGATGTATCAAATTTAGACTAGAAAAATTCATCTGAATTTTGATGTTTCTATACTTACATTGTGCTAGTTATTCACTCTGTATACAAATGTTTTGATATACTCCTTTACATTGCTAATTCATAATCTACTGATGGTATTTATAATTGTAGACTAAAATTTTATCAGATGAATTGATAATGTCAAATTTCAAGCAGTTTTGTGTTTTTGGCATTCAATTTTTTTGACCTTAAAAGTGCATATCACAGCATTTTATTGTATTTTTTGTTACTGTTTTTTTTTTTTTAACGTTTTTTTACTTCCTGCAAGTTAGAATAAACTGGCTTGTGCTAGGCCCAAGAAAATTAGATTTCAAACTTGCACATTATATACTGTCAATATTGTATGAATAAATAACTTGATAACTTGCTAGCATATCATGTTGGTATTGTACAAAATACATTGTACAAAATACATTGCTGGCATGTCAATACAAGAGTCTAATTATCTGACCATATTTTACTAGCATGTTAATACCATGAGTTATTTTATATAATTATATACCTGTCCACAATGTAATGCTCGCATCTGATTTCCTAGGAGACCTGAGGGGAACAGACTGGCAGGGATTAATAGTCATGTTAGAGGTGCAGTGTAGACATGGCAGCATACAATGGAGCACACCAAATGTACTTCTTGTGAAATCAAAATGTTTTCATCCTGATATTCCTTTTAGTGCGAAGTTATAATCATTAGTTTTTTTCATTTTCTTGGGTCCAGTATTGACAACCCTTGGCATAATCTGCTTATAAATAGACAGGTAGTGAAGATCCTCATTGTGTTATCTACCTTTGTGTCCAGCTCTCGATCAGCAAAGTTTTATTTTATAATCAGCTCAAAAAAAAATCAAAAGTTTAACTTTGTTGCCTGACAAATGTATGTATATGTAAATTTATGTACATTTCAAATGTGTTTCTGTGAGATGTATTAGAAGTGTACAAATGATGCACTTTGGATGTTTTTGTTTTTTTTAATCACTTACATCATTACTATTCTCTGTTGGACTTAAGTTTTGTTATTAGAACCTTCTTTTCCCTCCATTCTTAGTGGCAGGTCAATCTCCACCTGTTATTAAAGGGAGAACAAGTCAAAATAATCAAAAGAGTAGTTGCAATGGAGTGTTCAGTTGTTGTTTTTATATTGTGTACTATAATATTTGTTAAATTGTCTGCCCTTACATGTTTTTGCAACCATATAGTACTTCTTGTATTCTCGTTTGGATCTGTGAATGAAGTTTATATCAAGTTTACACCAGAATTGTGTGAGTGTGAGTATATTTTACTTGCATATATATTTAAATATATATATAGATAGATAGATATCTATATACATTTTATAATTGATATTTTTTCAAGTGCCTTATTGTCATTTTTTTTGTTTTTGTATGATGTGTAATTAATTAGTGTAGTGCTAGGTCTAATGTTGATCTGTAATGTACAGTGATGTTAGTGAAATGGAGCACACCAAATGTACTTCTTGTGAAATCAAAATGTTTTCATCCTGATATTCCTTTGAATGTGAATCATTAGTTTTTTTCATTTTCTTGGGTCCAGTATTGACAACCCTTGGCATAATCTGCTTATAAATAGACAGGTAGTGAAGATCCTCATTGTGTTATCTACCTTTGTGTCCAGCTCTTGATCAGCTGTATGATGTGTAATTAGTTATAATATTAGTGTAGTGCTAGGTCTAATGTTGATCTGTAATGTACAGTGATGTTAGTGAAATGTGCTCACATCACTCCCACCATTAGCTGTCCCCTACTTTAATAAGGATTGGATTGTATATTGTTTTTATTCTAATGAGAATCAACCAATTAAATAAAAAAAAAAACGTGAACTTAAAATTAATGTGTTGTTGTTTTTTTTTAATTACCTTCTTTTGTTGTTTGTCCAACATTTGATTGAAGGAATAAGATAGATATCAAACCAACACATCATTTATTACATTGCATTGCTTTCATTCAAGTCAAACGCTTTCATTCAGGACCTATGGGGCCAAGACAAATGTTTCATTCAAGTCAAACGTTTTCATTCAGGACCTATGGGGCCAAGACCAAGGTTTCATTCAAGTCAAACGTTTTCATTCAGGACCTATGGGGCCAAGACAAATGTTTCATTCAAGTCAAACGTTTTCATTCAGGACCTATGGGGCCAAGACCAAGGTTTCATTCAAGTCAAACGTTTTCATTCAGGACCTATGGGGCCAAGACAAATGTTTCATTCATTTCTGAAATCTGAGTTTAACATTACTCTATTCCCTGCGGCGTGCTCTGACGAGCACAATAAGTGTCTGAAGAACTTCACCTTGACGCCCAACAAACGTCGGCTGGGTAGACTTAAATCCTGGGTACAAATCTTTATTACTTTGATTTACAATCATGCAATGGATTTATTTGTACCAAATATTTGACATGATGCGAAACAAAACTAGGCATTCCATGATACATGACTAGAATACAATGTAGACATTCCATGATACATGACTAGAATACAATGTAGGCATTCCATGATACATGACGAATACAATGCAGACATTTAATGATACATGACAATAATGCAATGTAGACATTTCAAGATATGTGACAAGAATATCTTCTGATGTTAGGCCTACCTATGCTTCTATGATATATGTCCAGATTACTGTGTAGATATTTTATAATGCGATTAGGCCGAAATTATGGGCATGATACAAATATTTACCCTGGCATGTCAACTGACAGATATCGGCTTACTAGATCGTTAATAGATTTATTTTACAGCCTAAGTTTTATTTCAAGAAAATATCAATAAAATGTTTGGTCCACAAAATGCAACTTTAGAATCAAAGTCAAGAAACGATGTTGATGCGATTATAAGGCTTTTATTCCAGGTTTACATTATTACCGACTGTAGTTGCAGACATAGGCTACACACTAAAGTCACTCAGGCCGTTGTTGTTTAACTGGTCAATGACTTGTAGAATAACTTGTCTTATTGGTATTTCTATTGAAAACATCTAGTCGAAAAATATCTAAGCGAATAAACTAGATTTAGATGTACGTATGTGCAGTTATGTAAAAAGTCTTTTTAAAAATGTAAAATTTAAATACGAATTAAAATTTAGAAAATGTTGTGTCGAAATCAGTTGAAAGTAAAAACCAAAACTAGAGTTCAGACGATTGGTTTGTTCTTGGTTCAGCTAGCGGGACAATGATGTCATCTTTTTTCAGTTGCAGCACTGGAGCTAACTCTTCTTCTAAAGATTGCTTTCTTTTGAGCGCTCTAAGTTTGTAATTCAACAATGTGGGACTTCGAACTGTTGACAGACGAGAATCCCCATCTGTTAAAGAAAACAAAATAGAGAATAGGGGCTCTATTGCAATGTATAACTGGTTGATATAATGTTGGATAATATCTTTTTGTTTTTCCTACGAATATTTGTCAGAAATTAGAGAACCGATTAGATTTTATTTCTAGTGCCCCGCACCCCAACCGATTGGATCTTCAAAAATTCCCGCAGCCACCTGCCCCACCTCCCCTTTTTGTAGAGCTTAAATCAACTCACTCTGTCTGTCTGTCTATCTGTCTCTGTCTGATAAAAGGTTGGTACACATGATCCAATCTTGGATCAAGCTGAAATTTTGGCCAATTATTTCTTTTACCTGACAAAACAAGAATCAATTAAAAAAAAACAACAACTAGGTAATTAACTATATGTAATAAATTATTTTGTTTGGTATACCGAAGAAGGAAAAGAAATTGTACTTAACTGAAGTGTTAGTAAAAGCTGAATTATTCCCCTATATAGGTCGCCGCTTTAAAGTCAGTTTGAAACAAACAATACCTAACTATACAATATTCAGTTTTTCATAGGCACCTAGCAGGGTGGTTAGTATGTCGGCTTGAGCCCACACGTTTTTTTTTTAAATAAATTCTTTTAGAAAGCGATTACGGTAAAGTTCTTCCAGATATTGGATATCTCCTCCCCTTCCCCCATTTTCCTAACCGGTCCAGTGATAGGATCATAGCGTACGGAAGCATGAAATAGCGCTAGACAAAAACAATTGATAAACAATTTTTCTAATCACCCAGATTTATCGTTGTAGGTCTAAATCTGATCCAAAGTAATTGATACAATTACACTTTGTATAGGTGTTTCCCTAGAAGTAATTTCTTTGTTTTTGTTACTAAATAATTATTATAACAATCTTTATTATCCTTAAAGAAATGTTTCTTACGGTTGTGCATTTTACATAACAATACATTATTATAACGATAGCAAGGAAACGTAGGCCTACATTCATACCACAGTTTCACTGAAACATATTACTTATAACATATGACCTTAATATCGGAAAGTCGGAATGTATTCACAGATTTAATATTGCCAATGGAACAAAAAGTTCTTGTGCCTGTTTTTTGTGATCGGTGTCTATATCTTTTGTAACGGTAGAACGTTAAAACCGTGATTACCAATGGTGTTTTTATCTTTATAGTTTCTCTCTACTAGGTGTCCCAATGCGGGGTTGTTTGTTGTTGCCTATATGATACCGGTATAACTAGAAGCCTAATGATAATACTTATAAATAGTGAGGACTAATATAACAACAACACTTGTTCCGTCTACTCGGTGAATTTTTTTTAAAAAGTTGTCATAGTAAATTAATTGATTCATAGCTGGACACAGAGGGAAAACTAGATCAAACTAACCGATAAAACTAACAGATATTATTACCTCTGTTTGTATCACTTTGAATTGTTGTACCTATAAAGTACAAAATATTTGTAAAAAAAAATGTTATATACATTCTTCCATAAAGAAATTACCAAATATATAACTAATATTAATTTGAACAACCAAGAAACGTTATAAATAAACTGTAAAGAGAGTATATTTCTTCTCTCATATTAAAACTTGCTCACACGCCCACTCACAACTTTAAACAACTCACGATTCATTGCTTGATTGCATTTTATATTTAATTTAGTGTTCTATTATAACAGTATTATTATGCGTGTGTAAAGTAGGCCTACAGCTTGGGCGTAGCCGGATACTTCACATGGGCAGATTTCACTGGTTCAAATTTGAGCTTCCGGTACATATGTTGTCTCATTTTGAGTCGAAAGATTATACTTTGATTTTATCGGGATAGCTTATAATAGGCATCACCATTCTTGTGATTCAGATGAGAGCTTGTCCATTTCTCATTTATTTTGTTCACAAACGATGGGTTAGACAAGTAGTCCGTATGCCTGAAAAATCGCCTCTCCAAATGACATTTTTAATGGGGAGCTGTGGGCAGGAAGGCGCCCTCAGTGGGGAGAACACAGACGTTACAAAGACACCCTTTAGAACTCCTCAAGGAATGTGAGATTGCCGTTTACGCCAGCGAAACGCTAGCTCTTGATTGCTCCTCATGGCGTGAAGCCGTGAGTGTCTGAGTTTCAAGATGTAAGGCAAGGAGATCAGCCATCAGCAAAGAACGCATATGCTGAGAAAAGAGGAGGGCATATCTGCTGCAGCTCAAACCTACCAACACATGCCACGTATGCATTTAAAAAGCGATCACGGTAACATTTATATTGTTACGAATCTCACTATCCAGGCTCTCTGCAAACTGCACCATACACCACCAACTTAAAGAACTTGACAAGTCAGGGCTCCAAAATAACGTAAAGGTTTAATGTCCATAAATAACAGCCAATACTGTACAATTGGCAGCACGTAGAACAGTACAAATAGCTCTGCGATAACAAATATCTCTCCGATACCACCGTTCCGCCGTATCAAGTCTTGCACTGGCCTCTCCGTCTCGTTCCGGGCTTGCACTGGGTTCAACAGTTCGGGACTGACTTCACACACTTGGGCTCGTTGTGTCGGACTCGATCACAGACCAAGATCAAGACGCCGTTCGTCTCAACTGTACTTGACAGTACTCCGCACTGAACCGTCGTAATGCTCCGTACAGAACCACACCGTTGAACTGTGCTGTAGTCGACCGTGTTCTGAACTCCTGTCGTGAACCCGCTTTCTGAACCTTGCTGTATTGAGCCCCTTTTCTCGACCGTCTTGACTGCGCAACCTCCGCTCTTATATAGGGTCCCTACTGGCCTTCTCGAACCGGACAGAACGCCCCTCGACGTTTCTAGGTGGTCAGATGACTATAACTCTCGTGACGCTCCTGAGCTCTGTTCACATCGGCGATCCTTCCCGAACTGTCCTGTTGACCCTCGACTCGGCTGACAGTCGTAACTCGTCACGCTTGACCGCTCGTCTAGCGCTGGCCTGGGGCGATTTGCGTCGGCTGACTACACTTACACCACTACCCCCATCTGTGCCACCACCAGGTTTATAACAATATAGATACCCCTTATTTCTACACTCACACCCTTGACAACTGGTTCCTACAAGTGCTAGGGTCATAGCATATTGTGAAAACTAAAAGCATGAAATTGAACCAAAACAGTTGGTAAAGATATTTTTAATCGCACATATTTATTATTGTTAGTCTAGGTCTATTACAAATTTAAATAAATGACTGATCCAGACTAATGAATACAACAACTAATTAATTTTGTTTTATGCCTATCTAGCAGAAAGGAAGCTAAAACCTGTAATTTTCAGAATAAATGGCACCAATTAGCGGTTCTTTCCTTTAGAATAGCTTTGTTTTGAGAAAGTATTCTTTTTCCATTGCTTGTTTTTTCTTTTGAATTAAAATTAATTTTAACCTCTATGTCTCTCTGTGTCTCTCTCGGTCACTCTCTCTCTCTCTCTCTCTCTCTGTCACTCTCTCTCTCTCTCTCTCTCCAGCTGACCCCTCCATCACTTGCACTAATGAATAATACTTCAGCACCAACACATTAAAAACAACATACTAAGATAAAAGATGAAGAGAAGAGTGACACTCATCACCAAGGTTACCAAAACCAACAGGGCCACGTAGCCAGCATTCGAAGGCGAGATATTATTGCTCTGATCTGTGGGGGGAAAATAATGAAAAATATTTTTAAAGACACTTAAAGCTCTATAGCACCCTATATTGGCACACCACGCACACAAACACACAATCTTTTAAATTGAGATCCACATTCAAATGAAAGATGCTAAGACAAATTCAAACAAATGCACCTTCTTCCCTAGTGCCATTACAGAATGGGTTGCCTGAATTAGCCCGAAAAACCAACGACTTAGCAGAGTTTAAGTCACTGTCTGTCTAGTAAAAAGTTTCTACACGTCATTTCTACCATACCCAATCTCGGATCAAGCTGAAATTGTGCACACTTTTTTTTAAAGGACAAGACAAGAATCAATAAAAAAAAACAACCTATTAGTTAATTAACTATTGGTATTTAATTATTTTGTTTGATATCGAAAAAGGGAAAGAAATTGATGTGATGGTAGAAGTTGAGTTAGTCCCCTTTATAATTTGCTTTAAAGTTTGAATCTAGCAGTAGATCTAACATAAAACCTTCTAATTTTCATAAGCATTTTTCTGGTACAGTGGTTACTGTGTTAGCTTGTGGAGGCTTTGTTTTTTTTTTAAGTATTTTTAGCGACCCCCGAAAGGGAAAAGACGCTATTAGTTTTGTGTGGCATGTCTGTCCGTCCGTCCCGTTTAGATCTCAGAAACCAGAAGAGAAAATGAAAATCGGACATCATGATATTTTAGATCATTCAAAGTTCTGATGCAACGGCTATTTTTTTCTTTTCTGGAAGCAAAAAATCTAATTTTTTAAATCAATTATGCAAGCATTTTTTTTTATAAAAATACACCATTTTTACAACTTTCTAGTAAGGCTGGTAGCTCCATACCATTTTTTAAAACACATTTAAGCAAATGGTTGTAGATTTTTGGTCAAAATATATTTTTTTTACAGTTTTATTGTTAAGTTATGTAAGCTCTGTAATACTAATTACTACATTTACGAAAAAAAAATGTTAACTTTTTTTTTAATGAGAAAAAATCTATTTACTAGGCAAATAAGTCGGACATAATTTAAATACAATTAATAAGTAGTTTTTCATATTATCGCGTGAACTTTAGGGTCTGCTCTAGTGTCTCAAAACACAAATCTAAAGGAATTATCTTTTTTTTACATATTTTTTTTCCTTGAGGCTTTGAATAATAGACTGACCCTTTACAAAACAATTAGATCAATAAGTTACTCTTTATAAGACATCAGTTAGGCCAGGTTCACATCTAACCTCACATTCACTTTCACCTATCCCTTGGTGTGCTGGACCTTTGGGGCACCACACAAGATCTGTCAACCTTATTTCTCCATTCTTCTCTGTCATTTGCCTTTGATAGAATTTCATTATGATATTCTTTCTGACAATATTGATACCTGTCTTTTTACCTGCCTGGGTGGACCACTTCTGATAGAATTTAATACCGATATTCTTCTGAAAATATTGAAACCTGCTTCGGGGGCCGATTTTGAGTGTGTTTCCACACAAACTGTCTTTGTAACCTTGTTTTATATTTTCTTGTTATTGCTACGTCTCTGTCCTTTATTTCAGGGGAAGTAACACCCATCCACAGTTTTTTTAACTCACACAATCATGCGATCTAAATTTTCAGTGAAAGTGTTTTGAACTTGCCGTGATATTGGACAGATCCTCGAATTCCTAAAAGTGAAGAGTTTGCGTTGGTTTCGTTCGTATGCGCTAATGATCGAGATGGCCAACGTGCAGTATTCTGATCATCTGTAGAAAGATTTCTTTATTAATCACCAACCATCAATCAGTTCTTAGACCATCCCGTCCAGCGACCAACGTACATGGTCAAGCTTGCAGTGGTTCAGTAGACCTGCTTTACAGACCTGGAATTACTCCAGTCTCTACTATTCAATAACCACTCATTCAAGTCGCGCTAACAAATACCAATGCCTCTTTTCTGTGGGCGCTAAAAATGCTTCGCGCAGGCTGGATGCGTCAAATCTGGTCAGTGTTGTCACGTTCAATCTGGTCAGTGTTGTCACGTTCAATCTGATCAGTGTTGTCACGTTCAATCTTGTCAGTGTTGTCACGTTCAATCTGGTCAGTGTTGTCACGTTCAATCTGGTCAGTGTTGTCACGTTCAGGCTGGGGCGGATTTAAGTAAGCGGAGGCCCGGGGCAGGAGTTTTGTGGAGGCCCAGGGGAAGGAGTTTTGTGGAGGCCCAGGGGCAGGAGTTTTGTGGAGGCCCAGGGGCAGGAGTTTTGTGGAGGCCCATGGACAGGAGTTTTGTGGAGGCCCAGGGGCAGGAGTTTTGTGGAGGCCCAGGGGCAGGAGTTTTGTGGAGGCCCAGGGGCAGGATTTTTGTGGAGGCCAAGGGGAAGGAGTTTTGTGGAGGCCCCTACACATTTTGGAAAGTTTTAATAAAGATCCACTTATGAATGGTAATACCTATAGCCATGCCATGTTTTAAAGGAAAGAAGTAGAATTCGCCTATTAGTAAATTTCCTCTCATTTGCCTTCTTATTTAAATGACATTATTTAATATGTTTATTTTAGTCAAAAGATGTATATTTTAGAGTTTGTGAAGGTTAAGGCACTGGGTCACTCTTAAAGCAATCTGGAGCTCTAAGGCATTATCTCTACATATAAGATACGAATCTATAATGTTTAGTCAGTCCTTCAATAAGGTTAAGAGACATGTAGAGTAACTAAAACAAACATGGAAAAGCTTCAGACATTTGTTCACAGATGCCTACTCCGGATATTAGGAAAAAAGATGACTACTGTCAATTTGTGGGAGAGAACTAGACTAAAGCCCATAGCCCAAGATATCAAAAAGAGAAAGTGGAGCTGGATAGGACATACTCTGCGAAAACCAGCTACCAGCGGACAGTTCTAAACCACGACAGTACGATTTTATGTAGTGTCGGTAAAAATGCGAAACAAATTCTCGACATTTGAAAAATGTAAAAGCTGTTGTATATTTTGTTTAAAATCTATATTGTGGGGGACCCTCTCTTGTGGATTCCCCTGGGCAGTATCCACGCCTGTCCTCCCCCATATCCAACCCTGCGTATAGTACTGCACTATTCCTTAATTTTCGGACTCGACAACATAATCTATAAATGCAGTATGCGTTCTAGACAGTGATTCAATGGTCACCATGGTGTCAGGTTCGAAACCTGTAATTATCTTCAAATATGAAGAAACGTGTTTAACCATGTTTGAAAGCTGGTGTGGTCACATAGGCATTGTTTATTGCTCAACAAATAACCATGATTGAAAGCTGGTGTGGTCACTACATAGGCATTGTTTATTGCTCAACAGCTGCGATTGTTGGGCAACTCTTATGCCTTTGACGATAGTTTTTAACGATCTAAAAGGAGACAGAACTCCATCTTCCCTTTGTTGCCTTAGACTCTTAGACCATCTTAGACAACAGTTTGTCTGCACTGGCATAATGAAAAGCAGCAGGAGAACTAATAGTGAGGTAGTAGAACATTTGAGGCCCAAAGATGTGGAATGTGTGTCTGAGTGGCATAAACCGCTTGGCTACCTATCAAAGCAGCTGAGTTCAAATCCCGACTGAGGTAGACTCAGGGAAGTCACAAAATCCCGAAGCTCAAAACCCATTCTTCATCAGGACTCAAACTCGAGACTACCAGTTAAGAAGCCAGACTCTTTACCATTCGGTCTCCACTCCCCATATGTGAATCTATCTATCTATCTATCTATCTATCTATCTATCTATCTATCTATCTATCTATCTATCTATCTATCTATCTATCTACCTACCAACCTACCTACCTACATATCTATCTATCTATCTATCTATCTATCTATCTATCTATCTATCTATCTATCTATCTATCTATCTATCTATCCTCTCTGAGAGAGTGAGAAATATGGCTACCTATCAAAGCAGCTGAGTTCAAATCCCGACTGAGGTAGACTCAGGGAAGTCACAAAATCCCGAAGCTCAAAACCCATTCTTCATCAGGACTCAAACTCGAGACTACCAGTTAAGAAGCCAGACTCTTTACCATTCGGTCTCCACTCCCCATATGTGAATCTATCTATCTATCTATCTATCTATCTATCTATCTATCTATCTATCTATCTATCTATCTATCTATCTATCTATCTATCTACCTACCTACCTACCTACCTACATATCTATCTATCTATCTATCTATCTATCTATCTATCTATCTATCTATCTATCTATCTATCTATCTATCTATCTATCTATCTATCTATCTATCTATCTATCTATCCTCTCTGAGAGAGTGAGAAATATGGCTACCTATCAAAGCAGCTGAGTTCAAATCCCGACTGAGGTAGACTCAGGGAAGTCACAAAATCCCGAAGCTCAAAACCCATTCTTCATCAGGACTCAAACTCGAGACTACCAGTTAAGAAGCCAGACTCTTTACCATTCGGTCTCCACTCCCCATATGTGAATCTATCTATCTATCTATCTATCTATCTATCTATCTATCTATCTATCTATCTATCTATCTATCTATCTATCTATCTATCTATCTATCTACCTACCTACCTACCTACCTACATATCTATCTATCTATCTATCTATCTATCTATCTATCTATCTATTTATCTATCTATCTATCTATCTATCTATCTATCTATCCTCTCTGAGAGAGTGAGAAATATGGCTACCTATCAAAGCAGCTGAGTTCAAATCCCGACTGAGGTAGACTCAGGGAAGTCACAAAATCCCGAAGCTCAAAACCCATTCTTCATCAGGACTCAAACTCGAGACTACCAGTTAAGAAGCCAGACTCTTTACCATTCGGTCTCCACTCCCCATATGTGAATCTATCTATCTATCTATCTATCTATCTATCTATCTATCTATCTATCTATCTATCTATCTATCTATCTATCTATCTATCTATCTATCTATCTATCTATCTATCTACCTACCTACCTACCTACCTACCTACATATCTATCTATCTATCTATCTATCTATCTATCTATCTATCTATCTATCTATCTATCTATCTATCTATCTATCTATCTATCTATCTATCTATCTATCTATCTATCTATCCTCTCTGAGAGAGTGAGAAATATGGCTACCTATCAAAGCAGCTGAGTTCAAATCCCGACTGAGGTAGACTCAGGGAAGTCACAAAATCCCGAAGCTCAAAACCCATTCTTCATCAGGACTCAAACTCGAGACTACCAGTTAAGAAGCCAGACTCTTTACCATTCGGTCTCCACTCCCCATATGTGAATCTATCTATCTATCTATCTATCTATCTATCTATCTATCTATCTATCTATCTATCTATCTATCTATCTATCTATCTATCTATCTATCTATCTATCTATCTATCTACCTACCTACCTACCTACCTACATATCTATCTATCTATCTATCTATCTATCTATCTATCTATCTATCTATCTATCTATCTATCTATCTATCCTCTCTGAGAGAGTGAGAAATATGGCTACCTATCAAAGCAGCTGAGTTCAAATCCCGACTGAGGTAGACTCAGGGAAGTCACAAAATCCCGAAGCTCAAAACCCATTCTTCATCAGGACTCAAACTCGAGACTACCAGTTAAGAAGCCAGACTCTTTACCATTCGGTCTCCACTCCCCATATGTGAATCTATCTATCTATCTATCTATCTATCTATCTATCTATCTATCTATCTATCTATCTATCTATCTATCTATCTATCTATCTATCTATCTATCTACCTACCTACCTACCTACCTACCTACATATCTATCTATCTATCTATCTATCTATCTATCTATCTATCTATCTATCTATCTATCTATCTATCTATCTATCTATCTATCTATCTATCTATCTATCTATCTATCTATCCTCTCTGAGAGAGTGAGAAATATGGCTACCTATCAAAGCAGCTGAGTTCAAATCCCGACTGAGGTAGACTCAGGGAAGTCACAAAATCCCGAAGCTCAAAACCCATTCTTCATCAGGACTCAAACTCGAGACTACCAGTTAAGAAGCCAGACTCTTTACCATTCGGTCTCCACTCCCCATATGTGAATCTATCTATCTATCTATCTATCTATCTATCTATCTATCTATCTATCTATCTATCTATCTATCTATCTATCTATCTATCTATCTATCTATCTATCTATCTATCTATCTATCTATCTATCTATCTATCTATCTATCTATCTATCTATCTATCTATCTATCCTCTCTGAGAGAGTGAGAAATATGGCTACCTATCAAAGCAGCTGAGTTCAAATCCCGACTGAGGTAGACTCAGGGAAGTCACAAAATCCCGAAGCTCAAAACCCATTCTTCATCAGGACTCAAACTCGAGACTACCAGTTAAGAAGCCAGACTCTTTACCATTCGGTCTCCACTCCCCATATGTGAATCTATCTATCTATCTATCTATCTATCTATCTATCTATCTATCTATCTATCTATCTATCTATCTATCTATCTATCTATCTATCTATCTATCTATCTATCTATCTACCTACCTACCTACCTACCTACATATCTATCTATCTATCTATCTATCTATCTATCTATCTATCTATCTATCTATCTATCTATCTATCTATCTATCTATCTATCTATCTATCTATCTATCCTCTCTGAGAGAGTGAGAAATATGGCTACCTATCAAAGCAGCTGAGTTCAAATCCCGACTGAGGTAGACTCAGGGAAGTCACAAAATCCCGAAGCTCAAAACCCATTCTTCATCAGGACTCAAACTCGAGACTACCAGTTAAGAAGCCAGACTCTTTACCATTCGGTCTCCACTCCCCATATGTGAATCTATCTATCTATCTATCTATCTATCTATCTATCTATCTATCTATCTATCTATCTATCTATCTATCTATCTATCTATCTATCTATCTACCTACCTACCTACCTACCTACATATCTATCTATCTATCTATCTATCTATCTATCTATCTATCTATTTATCTATCTATCTATCTATCTATCTATCTATCTATCCTCTCTGAGAGAGTGAGAAATATGGCTACCTATCAAAGCAGCTGAGTTCAAATCCCGACTGAGGTAGACTCAGGGAAGTCACAAAATCCCGAAGCTCAAAACCCATTCTTCATCAGGACTCAAACTCGAGACTACCAGTTAAGAAGCCAGACTCTTTACCATTCGGTCTCCACTCCCCATATGTGAATCTATCTATCTATCTATCTATCTATCTATCTATCTATCTATCTATCTATCTATCTATCTATCTATCTATCTATCTATCTATCTATCTATCTACCTACCTACCTACCTACCTACCTACATATCTATCTATCTATCTATCTATCTATCTATCTATCTATCTATCTATCTATCTATCTATCTATCTATCTATCTATCTATCTATCTATCTATCTATCTATCTATCTATCCTCTCTGAGAGAGTGAGAAATATGGCTACCTATCAAAGCAGCTGAGTTCAAATCCCGACTGAGGTAGACTCAGGGAAGTCACAAAATCCCGAAGCTCAAAACCCATTCTTCATCAGGACTCAAACTCGAGACTACCAGTTAAGAAGCCAGACTCTTTACCATTCGGTCTCCACTCCCCATATGTGAATCTATCTATCTATCTATCTATCTATCTATCTATCTATCTATCTATCTATCTATCTATCTATCTATCTATCTATCTATCTATCTATCTATCTATCTATCTATCTACCTACCTACCTACCTACCTACATATCTATCTATCTATCTATCTATCTATCTATCTATCTATCTATCTATCTATCTATCTATCTATCTATCCTCTCTGAGAGAGTGAGAAATATGGCTACCTATCAAAGCAGCTGAGTTCAAATCCCGACTGAGGTAGACTCAGGGAAGTCACAAAATCCCGAAGCTCAAAACCCATTCTTCATCAGGACTCAAACTCGAGACTACCAGTTAAGAAGCCAGACTCTTTACCATTCGGTCTCCACTCCCCATATGTGAATCTATCTATCTATCTATCTATCTATCTATCTATCTATCTATCTATCTATCTATCTATCTATCTATCTATCTATCTATCTATCTATCTATCTATCTACCTACCTACCTACCTACCTACCTACATATCTATCTATCTATCTATCTATCTATCTATCTATCTATCTATCTATCTATCTATCTATCTATCTATCTATCTATCTATCTATCTATCTATCCTCTCTGAGAGAGTGAGAAATATGGCTACCTATCAAAGCAGCTGAGTTCAAATCCCGACTGAGGTAGACTCAGGGAAGTCACAAAATCCCGAAGCTCAAAACCCATTCTTCATCAGGACTCAAACTCGAGACTACCAGTTAAGAAGCCAGACTCTTTACCATTCGGTCTCCACTCCCCATATGTGAATCTATCTATCTATCTATCTATCTATCTATCTATCTATCTATCTATCTATCTATCTATCTATCTATCTATCTATCTATCTATCTATCTATCTATCTATCTATCTATCTATCTATCTATCCTCTCTGAGAGAGTGAGAAATATATATATATATATATATATATATATATATATATATATATATATATATATATATATATATATATATATATATATATATATATAATAAGGCCTGTCTTCGAGTCCGAAGATTAGTGAGGAATGCAGTATTTCCCGTGGCTGCGCAGCCCCAGCTGAGACCTACATATTTTGCGACATCCAGGGCAAACATAACCATTGTCCGCAGGTGGTCGATTTAGATTTTCTTTTCGCCGTCTGCGTTTGTCCTCGTCAGCAGATTTTCTATTGGTCTCAAATGTGTATCCCGCGGCCTTCGTGAGTGACCTCCAGCTGTCTCGTTCTGAGGCCGCATGCAACCAGGTGCTCTCTTCTATGTCAGCCAAGGCAAGTTGACGCCTAAGCTGGTCTTTGAAGCTCACCAAAAAAGACTGCCTTTGGCATACGTTCGTCTCCGATACGGGATACGTGCTATACCCAGCGTAACTGTTGGACCAATAGAAGTCCCTCTATATTGTCCATACCGGCGTTCGTAAGGACATCGCAGTTTGTAGTGCGGTCTTGCCACCGTATGTCCATGATGGTGAAAGCGCTCAAGAAGTCTCTCTCTATATATATGCTAAAGTATTGAAGCCGATTCATATATTAAGATGAAATCAAGAAAACGCACCTTGGCCTTGGCAGATAATATGATTGGTTGTGTAGACTACTGTCACAGCATAACAATAGGGTGGTGTCAAATAAATCAACATCTGCAGTCAAAACATAACTGAATGAACATATTGCAGAGCTGGATTTATGTCATCTTTTCAGACCAAATAGAGAGATTCACTGTGAGAGAGACAATTACCTTTTTTTCAATTATCATATAAAACACATTACTATACATATCATTGAAACAATTAAACCTTAGTTTAATATGTGCATATAATTTTTAAAAATATACTTAGTTACTTATAAATATATGTTTTAAATATCAATACACGTATGATTTGAATATAAATATACAATAAGACATATCATAATACATAATATTTTAAATATCATTTAATAATACAAACAAACCTATACAAATCTTAACATTGTTATGAAATGTGTGTGTATATTACTATGGTGACTGGGGGAAGAGGTTAGCAATGCAATGTGAATGATCCAAGATCAGCCGCATTGTCGTCAGCGGTTTTACATAGGACACACGACTCCAGACCGCCAGAATGAAAAGACGTGTTTTTGTAATGAGTTAGATTTTGTTTAGAATGCCATTTTTTATATTATTACTAAAGTCTACTACAAATATTTCAAGTTGATTTTGAATATACTGTAATAAAAGTTATATTTAGTATTATTTACAAAGAAGTTATTCATGTTATTTCAAGATTTATAATTTAATGCAGTGACGGAGCAAGACCTAATTTTGATTGATGCAGGCAAGATATAATTTGCGAGGCTCTCTATATGCACAAAAGATGGTTATTAATAATTATTATATCATAATAAACAACATAAACTGTCAAATAGTTATTAATAAAAATGCCATTAAAAAAGAATTACAGAAACAGATATGTCCTGCTTCAAGCCTAATCCTAACTCCTCTATAATCGTTAGGTTGTAAGTTACTGTTCTCACTCTCTCAGCCTGGGATTAACATTTTATATTTGAGCGTTAACTCCACCTTAAGCGCCTCCCATCTTTGCATCATTGTAGTCACTTGGGACTTTGGCCACGACAGTTTTGAATATAAAAGCCATTAAAGGCATTGTATTCAACCTTTGTGTTTGTTATATATTTTCCAGTCATCTCAGTGACAACTTGTGGAAACCCGATATATAATGTACTTACATCAATAACTAGACTACCAAACTTTAAAATTCAAACATTTTATAATAAGATCTATGTAGGCTACATTAAGCTATAAATGGGGAACTAAAAAAGTCAACAAACCACTCTTGAGAAGTTCATCGTGCGATTGTCTGAGCTCTTGATAACATTGGCCATCTTGAATTCCCGAAAGATTCGTCTGTGCAGTGCTTAAAATCTCTGCACCATCGTTTTCACGCCATAAATCTTCGTCTTTCTATTGGAGATTTTCATTTATGGAGGAAAACTAAGGAATAGCATGATTTTTGGTGTATCCGTTTTACAATATAAAGGAAGTGTTGTTAATCTATGGTTTTTAATAAGCAACATGTTTTTTTTCCATGCACATTTTACCACTACAGAATCAAAGTTTTTAAGCGTTTCTCGTTGTAATTTTTATTTATTTGGCAAGTTCAATTTGTCCTTGACATTGTTTAGTTTACCATGAAAATCTCCGATACACGATCAAAGCAGACATCTTATTACCCATTACTTTTAGCATACAAAATTGGAGTCTAAAATATTTAATTTGATCAACTAGGTGTTCAGTCAACTTAATCCCCTGATCACTTACAGCAGTCACTAATTCCCTGTAATATAAGCCATTGCACCTTTTTTTCTCGCTAGGCTTGTATTCGAGTCCGAAGATTAATGAGGAATGCAGTATTTCCCATTTCTACGCAGCCCCAGCTGTGACCTACATATTTTGACACCCAGCGCATACATAACCATTGTCCGCCGATGGTCGATTTAAATTTTCTTTTCGTCTTCTATGTCTTTTCTTGGCAGCGGACTTTCTTTTGGCCTCAAATGTATATCCCGCGGCCTTCGTGAGTGATCTCCGGCTGTCTCGTTCTGAAGCCGCCTGCAGCCAGGTGCTCTCCTCTATGTCAATTAAAGCAAGCTGGCGCCGAATCTGGTCTTTAAGCGTTTATGGTGCGACAGCTACGCTGGGCAGGGCACGTATATCGTATGCCAAAAGCAGTCTTTTTTTTTTTGTAACCTTATAGATGGTCGCTATTCCTTAAACATTAATAAATAAAAAAGAATTTAATTATTTTTTTTACATTTTCATGACACATATTTTAATTTAATGTAATGTTATTCTTAAAATTGTTATTGAACAAAATTCTTATTATTGCAAGAAGAACTTCAACATGACTTCAGACTCTTCTTGATATAAATTGTTTCTGAAAGTTGTATATCAATGCGAGAAGTAAGCTAACGATCGTAGGTACAGAAGACGATCCCTTGTTACAAAGCTTATAACAACTAACTCTGATAAAAAGTTTGTTGAACATTTTTTTTCTCCCACTTCCCATTTCGGAACAAGTTGAAACCTTGTAGGCCTACATGTATTCAATGTACCTGGCAAGACCTGAATCAATCAAAAAATTTAGCAATTAGTTAATTATTGGTGATTAATTACTTTGATATCGAAATAAGGGGAATAAATGCTAAGTAATGAGAGATGTGAATGTATATATGGATTTAATCCCCTTTTTACGCTATGTCACCTTTTTTTCTCCTAATTCCCATTCTCGGATCAAGTTGAAATGTTGCGTAATTATTCAATAGTTGATGACAATACACCAAGCAATCCGAAAATTGGCCAATTAGTTAGTACTACTTCATTAATTTTGTTTTATATAGCAGAAAAGGACTAAACTCTGCGATTTTCAGAAAAAAGGCAGTAATTAGCGGCTTGTTTGTTTTTTTACCTTAGATAACCTTTGTTTTTAAAAAGTATTCTTTTTGCTTTTGCTTGTTCACGTTGTAATGTTGATGTTTCTTTTGGCTAATGTTGCGAATGTTCATAAAAGAATGTCCACACAATTGGAGGATGACAAGAAGAGAGGCTGGCGTTTAGGGTTACCTCCACGCTGTTATGATTAGGAATTAATTAGTTATTTGTTTCATAAATAGGGGACGTTTGGACTTAGAAGACAATGACGCGACTAATATAAACAAGACTAGGATTTGAGGAAGAATAGCGAAATGTAAACAGACTACTTTGGACGGTCTTAGAGAGAGGCAGCGTTCTATGAACGTAGAGATTTAGCTTGACGACATTCGTGTTTTGTTTTAACTTCTTGTTCGACATTCACTATTAGCGTCGACTTGCTGGTATTGTTGGCCTTTCGCTTGTTTTATAGGATTTCGTTATTTGAGCGCCTAACAATGCGTAAAGGGGGACAGAGAGGAAGGGAACGTCTTATAAAGGAGTCAACACGAAACAAAGATTAAAATATAAATAAAGCTGACAATTTAATTGAACTACCGCTACTATATTTCATATTATACTTCCGGGTCATCATTACATTTTCATCTGATCTCAATTTGTTTCTTAACTATTAGAAGAGATTACCTTTAAGGTTTTTGACTCAAGGTAACTGGCTGGTTAGCATGAGAGAAAAGACCCAACTTTACTAAAGCCAGCCCCACTTACTGAAGATTTAGAACAAAAAATAGTTTTAAAAAATGTATCCCAGTCGTAATTAGGAGAAGGTTATTGCGTGGCTGTCTTCATGCTGAGACATAACAATAATCAATCTAAAAATTAACCAATTAGTTAACCAATTAGTACTAATTAATTAATTATGGACGTTTTCTTCCGAGGATGCCCATCCATATATAATACATTTCTTGATGTGTCTGGTGTACAGAACTATTGATAAGCCAACAAATTATTTTAATAAATCCTATACGGTTGTACTTTCCAGTATTGTGGAATCACATTACATTCTGTTTCACTTGCAACACAAATACATTTGTATTAATTAAGTGGCAACAGTGATCTTCATTATATCACCACTACATTTCATTATATTCCTTTGTTTTCTTTTTTCTCTTCGTGAATTATATCGCCTAAGAACGTAAATGAAGTCTTATAAATTAAAGTGTAAGATATTTGTGATTTAAATTTGTATAGTGAACATTCCCTGTACAACAACGATTTTATTGATTTAAAACACAATTATCAAAATAGGTATATATGTATAATTAGTTTTTCTTTGTGGGCTTTTTTTTTATGCAGCTTGTGCGTCAGGCTTGATGATAGATACCAGCCCTTTAATTTTGAGTTGTCAGGTATTCTCGTGAGTTATGGTTCTTTCTAGTTGACAATTATCAATTCAAAACTTGGACAAAGGGGAGTTCCTTTTCAAAACGTTACATCCAAAAAGAAAAAAAAGCACATTGAGTATTTCCTGCAAAAAACGTGAACATAAATATTTAGATTATGTACTATTTCAAATGAATGTTATAAAATTAGCTTATATACAAGACTGCAAAATTCTTCAGGGTCCAACTGATCATATGGGCATTTGGGCAAATGTCTGGTGGGCTGGCACCCAAGGCGTGTCTCACGTCCAATGTGCCTAGTGGAATTACAGTAAGGCCAGTTATTCACAAAGACTAAGATGGCTGAGTGGTCGTGCGGTATGCGCGCTGGACATTCGTTCAGCCGACTCGAAGTTTCCGTGGTTCATACACTTCCCGCTACCATCCCCCGTTGTACTGAGAAAAGTTTGTACTAGGAAGTAGATTATCTTCAACCTTGATTAAACACCCGAAACATGTCAAACATTGTTCAGACATTTTACAGAGAGTTTTTTGTTTTTCGAACGTCAGTTAGCTATTAATTATGGTAGTAAATGGCTTGAATACATTGATTACATATTACATACCAGTCTACATAAAAATTTTAAGAAAACTATCACATGATAATTTGAAATGCATACTGTTAAAATCTCAATCTCTTTGCACTATGTATATTTATTCTTTTAACTTTTTAACACTTACAGCAAAAGGGAAATAACTCTGGTGTATTGGTCCTGTAGCAGACAGAGCTATGCAGAACAGATTGATACACCAGGTTGTAGCCCATCCCATGACACTGTCCAGTATCGCAAGGTGTGCACTGGTCCTGTTGCAAGGAGTCCTGGTCAGGACAGAGGTACGTCGGCCACCCGCAGACATGATTGACGGACTGCATGAAGAGCTGCGTTGCTCTCATATGTGAGCAGCCCAGAGCGGTTCTCATTGAATCAAAACCAGAACCTGCAACAAAACATTTCAGGGCGCAAGTTTATAAACAAGTCTCGCGCATTTTGCTTTTTAAAAAAATATAATTTTTCAATTTCATGAATTTCTTAGGGTTTAGTTTGAATTTTAACGGGAGGGGGAAAAACGTAACCATTACGAATAGCGGAGGTATTCTGTATCTGCTTTTTGTCTGCTTTCAGTCGTAGAACAAATACGACTCTTCTCGTGGAGCACTTCTTGTGGCTATTTAGTCTTAGATCAGACACATTTTAACTACCACATAAAATCAGAGAAAACCTGGCGCCTGTCTATGGGTTCATTAACTCTTTTTTTTTTCTTCGACAGCTGAAATTAGCGCAGCCCCGAAAACTGATCACTGCTCTCTACATTGTGCGGTCTAGAGCTATGTCTTCTATGCCCACTACTTTAAGATCACGTTTAATTACATCTAATAAAACGGAGATGAGCCTGACCTAAACAGTTTATATCTATTTTACCGATTGTAGATGGTAACTAGTGAGGTATCGCTGGTTGAACCATACAGAACTGAGAAGCCGATTGAACTATTGGGAAGCTGGTTGAACTATTGAGAAGCTGGTAGAACTATACAGAAGCTGGTTGAACTATAGAGAAATTGGTTGAACAATTGAAAAATATATGTTTGGATTCTCACTTAAATAACGATCTAACATACACAGAACGATATTAAAATACATAGTTATTAATTATTTTCCATCTTATCATGCTTAAACAATATTGAAAAGAAGAAAGAAAGAAAGAGCAAGACGATGCAGTCTGTGTTTTAGTTTGTGTGCACGTGGAAATGAAACAAAACAACTTGACTTACCTAGTGTGTTAAAGAAAGCAGAGACTCTACCTATCACACTGTTAGCACAGCTTGGCTGGTCTTCTCCGCCGTTGACGTAGAAGTCTACAGTTCCCATGGGTACCAATGTTCCTTGGGATACAGTGAACAGAACTTGTAGCATTTATATAACAATTTTATAAAAGTATATTGAAAACCAAATATATTTGATCTAAACCTTACAGCAAGTAATCTGACAGTAAAATTTAAATAAAACTAAAAAAAAAATTAAAGCCAAATAACAAGCACACGTTGGCTAAGGCTAATAGCTATAAATAAATGTCTACTATAGTATAAGACAAAAAGAAGTCTGTAATAAAAATAAAAACTTGTAACGTGTAATATGAAAATCATAAGGCCATATTTAAAGCAGTGCGCAGTGTGTACGGTTCCCTAGGGCCTCATTCTTTTAGAAACTATCGAAATGATTATAAATAAGTCTATTTCTTCAAGTATATAAAAACGGCGCGGGGAGGGAATCTAAAAACATAAGTAACTAAATCGTTTATATTTAAATTATTTCTTCTTAATTTTTTTTTATCTCAGACTCAGTGGCGTAGCAGGATACCAGTTGGCCCGGGTTCAAGAATATATTGGTGGGCCCCAATAAGACAAATACAATGTATGACAAAACAATTGAGTAATCTGAATGTATCGGTACACTGACCAAAAGACATTCCAATGCAAGAAGAGTAGCTTTTTAATCATCTTATTACCAATTGACTCTGTTAGAAGTGTCCAACACGAATTCAAAGTCAATGTTTGTTAAACAGAATGAAACCAGTAAACGGAGTTTCAAATATATAAAGAAATGATTTATGAGTTCTAGTTCCCGTTCTACACAATAACATTCCTAAAACACTTCTAGGTGTAAAACTTTGAAGCATTGATACAAGCTTTTATCTAGTTCTACGTCCATTATTTAACAGTAAATAGATCGAATATTTATTTACTAACATTTTTTTCTGCCCAAAGTAAGAAACCAGTGCATCTATTTCTAAATGCGCGAGCGGCGGCTTCTGATGAAACAATGCCCAAATGCCATTGTAGTATCCAGTCATGTTGGAAGCACCATCATAGCTTAAGCCTTGCAGTTTAAGGATAAATGGGGATGTTTTAAATTACTTGGAGCATTGGTTCAGCGAATTCTGCGGACGTCAGATTCTAACAAATATGAAAACCTAGAAATGACTAATTTCTTTTTCTTTGGATGTTCCGTCATCGGAGATCACTAGCAGCATCTCAAAAAAAAAAAAAAAAATACGAATTTGGTATCAACTTCTTATGTCTTAAGTGCTGCCACTGATGAAAGAGACAAATGGTACAGAATGGATGTCCTAAAGTACCAGTATGTTAGCAAGACACCGAGAGGTCCTGAAGTTCTGTTAGAATCACCAGAGACCGAAAAGACGTCAGTCTTAGTTTTGTAATTCAGAAACCATAAGTAAATCATGAGTACAAAAAGATGACTTTACATACTTTAAATACAAAACAAAAAAAAAATAAGCTTTGAAAAAATGAATAATTTGCAGCTGTATCGAAATTTTAATTAGTGACACTATACTACCCATAAGTGTTTAACTATAAACAGACAAGAAAAAAAAAGAATGGGCCGATATGTAAACGTTTGTCACCTCTAACGCACGATTAAGGGTTAGCCACCATTACAATTCACAAAATCTGATGGAAATCAAATCTTTACTTTAAAGCTTAAAACACTTGTTTTTAAATTCATATAAATTTTGGGACAAAGTTTAGGATATTTTGAGGGAGCTTTTTAAATTCTATTTTTTATCGGTTTTTACAAAAGTGCATTTATTTTTTCACTTTGGTGTCACCCCAAAGTTCTCAACTAGTCAAGAGTCATGGGCCCAGGCGCAGTGGGCCCCTAACGGTCGTGGGCCGGGTTCATTGAACCCCTTCGAGCCATAGATGCTACGCCACTGCTCAGACCTATTGACTTCAATTAGCTGATCAAAAATTTTGCTTTTGTCAAATCTTGTCAAATAGACCTATCTAGTTTATAAGTACACAATCATTTACACATACAAGAATACAACATTTTAGCAATGATGTAATTGAACATAATAGACAATGATGATATTGACCGACTAGTTCCTACACTATCAAATACACATCCAAGAACACAACAATATACCTAATTGAATTGAAGCAATGATGTCTAAATGTCTCGGTATTTATCCGATACAATTGGACATATTATTAGGTGGTATGACCAATACATAAGCTTGTAAAATATTCTTTTAAAATAAAAATGGATATATTCTATTTATTTTCTTTCAAAATAGGTGTCAATTGATGTTGATCTACGTTTTGCCTGTAGTGTTGTAATACCTCTTCTGGTATCATTAGGATGTCTGTTGTATTGATTAAATAGTTTTCTTCACACCACATTTGTTGTTGCGCATGTCTACTAGATTTACTGAGTACTATTCACCACAAACACGTAGATATATAAATAATTCCATCGTAGCAGACGTCATACTTTATTACCCATGAATAACAATCCATAAGATATTGACAACTTCAGCCATCATTAAATCACAAGTATTAGTTCACAGAAATCATATTATCCAATGAGAAATATTAAATACATAACTAGTAAGGTTATCTACTCTAGACATAATACGCCTATCTGCTTATCAAATCCTGGCGTCGACTGACTTCTGACCATGTGATCAACTCCCAAGAACGTGATTTCTTACCCACAATGCAACTGTAGCCCCTTGATTTACCCGTGCAACATGATACTCTCCATAAACAAGTGTATCTCGTGCTCCACAACCAATACATGTCACTGACTATCAAACAATGATGCGACAACATGCTTATATATCTCTTTTGTAAAATATTATTGACAGAAGCCAGAAGAACCCACAAAGATTTTGTTTGTCTAGGGCTTCTACTTACCTAAATCAGGCCCTGCAAACAATTTAATGCACACACAAACAAAATGACAGTAAAAAAATAATAATTACCCATGCCTATACCAAGAGTGCTGTCTGTGTGAATGACATCAACAAAAAGCGCATCTGAAGGATCAAGTCGCACTTCAGGTGGCGCATCTTCGAAACTTGGGCCTGCTGGATCTAATCCTGTTAAAATGAACATTCACATAGCCTATCTTAGTGGAAAGACAAAATCTCAAAACAAAAGACATCAAGACATGATATTCAAACTAAATAAAAGGAGGATGGGGAAGGGTTGTAGGTCGTTTGAGGACGGAAGTTCTGATTTCTATCGGGTCTCTGCACTAAGCTGGCAATGTGTTAGTAAGATGAACTTCAGGGAAGAGAAATATTTTTGTAGTTTAACGTTTCTTAGTTGTTGTTTTTTTAGATGAAGCGAAATATTATGACATTCTGTATTATTTGCTAAGGGTAAACGTATTATTTGTCCACTATTTATTTCTCGTGTCCACTAAGGGCCCACAAGCTCCTTGGATCGTTTTGACCCTTATTAATGCTAACAAGACTCTATTATTTATAAGAAAACTCAATATTAATTGAGCGTAGGCTCAATGACAAACTACCACGTGATGTCTTTGTATATAAATAGACCGATACTTACAAAATGACTTGATTCGTATGTTGTTGTTTTTTTGTCACATTCAATCTTCTAGTTTCTTGGGCCGCGGCCATTATCCATTTTTTTTAAAACCCTGGCCCACAGGTATAACCTGTCAGTGCCTTAGCAACCATGTCGCAAAAGGTTTGATTACGTCCGGGCCCAGGACTAATAGTTGGCTTATGTAGGCCTACAACGTTGAGTGTTACGATATAACTACTTGTAATTGGCCGTTTATACGGCAAGCATCGGTCTATGTGACTCTTGGATAGTTTCGCTCTTTATTAATATTTATACCATTATCACTTGAAAAGAATATAAAAGTTTTAAGGACACCATTACTTGTGGAAGCTGGTACATGCACGGAAATGTAAGTAGACCGATATATATATATATAATGACTATATTTTTTTTCAAATTCAATTTTCTAGTCTCTTGGAGGAGTGCAGGGCTCATTGTCATATTTTTAAATTCTGACTCGAATCATTATCCGCCCCTTCCCCTGGATCCTCCAATGCTTGTATGAGTATTCTTGAATAACAAATTCTGCTCGAATATCTCTTATGATGAGTGGTACACATATCGTTTTAGTTTTGTTTTGTGGCAAAGCAACATTTTACGGTAAGGGGATACGTTTAATATGCAGCTAAAACAAACAAAACACATTAGTACATTTAAATATCTATTACTCCTAAGTAGATATTCTAACAACTAATAGACGATAGGGGGATTTATTTTGGGGGGTACTCCTTTTATAAATCTAATCTAGTCGTTCTCGGATTTGTAGTCAATATGTGACATCCCCCAGACATAAAAAAGATAAGTTCACACTCCCTTAGCCAGGATTTTCTGTTTCCTGAACTGAAATGCATTCTCATGGCGACAAGAGCGCACTAGTTCTATATATCATAGGTTTTTTTTTTTTTTAAAAAGGCGCATGTCAACTTTAGTTAAAGAAAGAAGGAGGCGGCACTGGCCAATACTAAAATACGATGTGCAAATAGCGCATATAGCTCTGCGTCTGTAATGGGCCTGATAGTAGTAAGCAAGATGTCATATACCAGGTTCTAGTCCGCTAATGCTGGGGCGTAGCTAGGAATTTTCCATCGTTTGGGGACCGGGGGGGGGGGCTTGACCTCTCTGCATTTTGCGTACTATTTAATTTTTAATGTAGAAAACTCATTTGGGGACCCCTTACAAGTGGGGGCCCGGGGGATTTTCAAATTCTCCCCCCCTCCTCCCTCCACCCTAACTACGCCACTGCGCTAAAGTCGTCACTAGAACAATGTACGCCAATCAGGAGAAATTCCAAAGTTCTGACAAGAAAAAGTCGTGGAAATAGCAGAATCGCGTAAGTAAGAAAGTTTTAAAATTTAAAAAAAAATTAATAATAATTCCCGAACGTGAAAACGATGTATGAGTCTACCTGTTATCTTGAAAACGATGTATGAGTCTACCTGTTATCTTGAAAACGATGTATGAGTCTACCTGTTATCTTGAAAACGATGTATGAGTCTACCTGTTATCTTGAAAACGATGTATGAGTCTACCTGTTATCTTGAAAACGATCTATGAGTCTACCTGTTATCTTGAAAACGATGTATGAGTCTACCTGTTATCCGTCCGATTCCACCAAGACGACTTCCTGCAAAACCAGCGACGTGGGCCCCAAGGCTGAAACCTACCAGGTGAAAGGACGACGGCTGAGATCCGAGGGAAATCAGTTCCTTAATAAATGAATCTTTCATAAATGTCGATGTATAAATATTTCAAGTTATATAAAACACAAAAGTGAGTATCGTCTGTATTTTTTTGTGTTCAATGCATAAAATGTCAAGTTGTAGAGTAAATCTCAACTATTAAAATAGTTTGTCTTGACTGTAAGGGCCCAATAGGAAATACTGAAATGTCAAGGCTGTAGTCTGTAGGGTAGCCTAAATCTAAATACTAAAACCTAAATACTAACATGAGATATCAATTCTCTAACTCTTGGGTCAATCTGAACTAATGAAAGGAAAGGTTAAGGCTGTATGTAGGATCAATAACACTAAAAAGAAACCTTATTAGACCCTCTAGGTTTCAAATTGGTTTTTAATTAGCTTCATCTAATAAAAGATAATTTAATCTTTTGAATCATTCGAACAAATCCATTTCATGCATGAAATGTGTACAAATCTATTAACCATAAGCCAGAGATTAATCTTAGGCGTCTAAAGTAGCTAATATATAGAATCATATTATAATGTTAAATGTCTTTTATCCAAGGATCTACAAAAAAAAAACAGGTTTACTAGATCTCGATGTTTCAACACTGACCTGTACAAATAAAGCAAGCACAGCTCCAACAACTCTTGCGTTGGCGACACTTTGGTAGTAAAAGAAACTGTTGGCGCCTTGATACCAATCTACAGTTATAATATTCACGTCGTTCTGGGGACAATGTGAACACTAAAGATACCAATCTACAGTTATAATATTCACGTCGTTCTGGGGACAATGTGAACACTAAAGATACCAATCTACAGTTATAATATTCACGTCGTTCTGAGGACAATGTGAACACTAAAGATACCAATCTACAGTTATAATATTCACGTCGTTCTGGGGACAATGTGAACACTAAAGATACCAATCTACAGTTATAACATTCACGTCGTTCTGAGGACAATGTGAACACTAAAGAGTTTGACATTGTTAGATGCATCACATCAAAAGTGACATTTAGCATTCACCTAGAAAGTGACATTTACATTCGTATCAACAAAGACATTAAACATTCACCAATTATATTTTTTTCAGATCTTCACAGTTAAACCATGTTTATTGTTCATTTTCTCTCCCAATGTGGAAATGGATAAGACTTTTAATGTACTTTGCATCGTATTATGATCTCTTTCTATGGCCTCCTTCAGTCGTGAGGTGACTATGGATCATCTCATACAAATGAGCTGTAAGGGAGATAATATTAAAGCTTTAGTTGAAAAATTTTCGCTAGAGTTGTCTAAGCGTTACCTTAATAAGCAGCTCTCTGATCAAATCTTTGATCCAAATTTCATCTTGTCTTTCCAAGTAGCCGTGAATGATCAGCACAGTGTTTCGAGATACGTTATAATTGTTGAGTAGATTCTGTAGCAACAAAACAAAATATGTCATAATAGTTAAGTAGATTCTGTAGCAACAAAACAAAATATGTCGTAACTGTTGAGTAAATAATTCTGTAGCAACAAACCATAACATGAATATGTCAAAAAGTCATAAAATTTTATTAACATAAATTTATTTTTACCTATAATAATGAAACTAAAAGCCCGAAGTGATCATATTACAAATCAAGAAAGTTTCTACGTAAGCGCTAATAATTACAGTGGGCAACTTTTGTTTTGAGGTTTTCCATATTGATTGAACATACTGTTTCAGTGTTTGTCTTCACTGCAGCATGGTCATTTTCAACTAGAAATATCTATTACATAAGCCTACTAGTTGTTTTTAATATTTTTTAACCTTGCTAGTACTTTAAATGTGGAACAATTCAAAGAGTAAAGTCATATGTTTGGACCGACCCGTACATTTCAAGAGTAACAAAAGAGGAAAGATAAAAAAAAAAATCAAATGCGAGGAACAATAATTGCAACTGATTGAAAGTACATTGTATATTCAACACATAGACCTAGAAATATAAAGATTGGACAACGAGACAATTTCCCTTTGATTATTTATTAATCTACTTACATTGACGCGTAATCATCTTCTTTTTTTGAAGTAATGTCTGTATTATATAAAATATGATAAAATGGTTTAAAAATGTAACTAAGGATTCTTTAAATTCGCTATTTTTTTTACAAAGAAAATGTGTGATGTTAAGTTAAAAGATAATCTCAAAACAAAATAACAAAATAATTCCAATATTCCGAACATTTTGTCCATGTATATTAAAAAGAAGCACCCATGACATCTAATTTTGTTTATTATTATGGTGAAAGGATGAAATAATTTGAAATGTTATGTCAAGACTGTGTGTGGGTCAAGTTAAAATACGTTACTTCATATTTGTATATATAGATAGTTAGAAAACAGACAAACTGACTGACAGACAGACAGACAGACGGACGTACGGACGGACGGGCGGGCGGACAGATAGACAGACAGACAGACAGACAGATAGATAGACAGATAGACAGATAGACAGATAGATAGATAGATAGATAGATAGATAGATAGATAGATAGATAGATAGATAGATAGATAGATAGATAGATAGATAGATAGATGTTTGAAATTTGTTAAACTTTGTCAAATCTGAACGTCCTTTTTTAATGTCACAACTTGTTCTTTAGACAAATACTAAAATACAGGTTTTATGCAGCCAGAAATAAACTAATGAAGAGTACTAGGCTCTATGTTTCCGAGACTCTTCTGGAAGCGGGGTCTTGAGAGGCCACTTTTTAAAATATCTACCCTCACCGCTTCTGCGTGTTCGTTTATTTTTGGAATATCATCTACAATTCATACTTTAAATTCCTATACACACAAAAATAAAATAAGTACAATATGTCAGCGATTGATGCACACTCACACACATAGATCTCTCAGTGAGTGGCATCTCATTTATTATACAACCTATTCAAACAACCTGTTGTACATCCTCTAAGGTTACAGTTATATTGTGTCGTCTGCTGTACACGTGAAACTGGATGTTCATCGATTCTGGGCTCTGTGGGTAGAAGCCTGCGGAGTTGTTGAATGGGTAACTTAAAGGGAAGCAACCTAGATCTATAGGTGGATTGTTGAAACAAGGTGTCCACCATCCAGATAATATCCAACCTGTAGAAAAAAAAATTACAAAAACATACAAAAAAAGAAATGAATATTACCAGGTCAATGCATAACGTATGCAAGAACATGAACGGAAAAATTGCGAACATTTTACCCGATTTAAAAAAAAAAAATTACTCTAGACTCTCTGACGATAGCGAGTGTCGTTCCTCTAGCTAGACTCTAGCTAGACTCTAGATTAAATTCTAAATATCTGACCTGACTACCATTGTGACACATTACACTATTAGAGGAATCAGAAACAATGAAAAGAAAAATATTTAATATTGTTGTTATAAAAGGCAAAAATTGATCCCCATGAAAATGGAATATAGGCCTACATTTTACTCCAAAGTTTAAGATGTAGAATAGCCACCTCCCGTTCCCCTTCTGTTGTAAATAAAAATGTGTAGACTCGGTAAGTAACGGATCTTGTCGGTAGCTTGAGAATATTTTTCAACGCTCATGCGGTTGACACTCTGAGGTTATCAAACACTGAAACTGAAGGACAACTAGTTATCACTTACGTAGTATTGTTAGATACAAATACTGCACAAGATTTTCATTTAGTATTCATTATATGCAAAACCATAGACAGTAACGTCAATGACAAAAATATTTTTCTGAACTTACACGCATCAATGTATAGCACTATGGCCACTCTAATAAGATACACCTGAAGACTACTTTTCTACTTTACTGTGTGTTTGTTATATCTGGAAACTACGTTTCTACTTTACTGTGTGTTTGTTACATCTGGTAACCACTTTTCTACTTTACTGTGTGTTTGTCCCATCTGGTAACCACTTTTCTACTTTACTGTGTGTTTGTTACATCTGGAAACCACTTTTCTACTTTACTGTGTGTTTGTCCCATCTGGTAACCACTTTTCTACTTTACTGTGTGTTTGTTACATCTGGAAACCACTTTTCTACTTTACTGTGTGTTTGTTACATCTGGAAACCACTTTTCCACTTTACTGTGTGTTGTTTATGAATATCTTGCCGCGGGAGTTAATTAAATACAATTCGCGGTAACAATGAAAAGTGAAATGAACTGCGTCGTATTCTCACCGTAGCAACATCCAGAGCCTAACGCAATCACTGCCAATAACACAAGGGCAAAGGACTGTGCCATTTTGTCACATCTAGATCTACGTCACATGACCTCCAGTTGTAAAGAACCTATGCTGGAAAAGGTGAAGATCGCTTCAGAATTTGGTCTTCGTTAAACGAAAAAAAAGTAATAGAACACACTTAAACAGCAACACATTCTATTAAAGCATTAAAAAATAATATAATAATAATAATAATAATAATCTTTATTGTTCGTGTGGAAATTTGTCTTACAATTTGTGCATTACACCAAACAAAAAACATTATAACTATAAGAAACCAAAAGGTACATTCACACCAGACTCACTCATAATTTACATGTGACAAAGTTTATATCAGATTGTTCCTATTTAATTATTTGATTGCCAGGGGAACAAAAGAGTGTTTGTGTCTGTTTGTCTTTGATATCTTTGCTATATACACAACAATCTACAGTGATAATAATATACACATCAATATATAGAGATTACAACATAATTTCACCTTGATTTGCTACAATGAGCGTTCGCAGTATTTGTGTGTGTGTGTGTGGGGGGGGGAGTATTGTTTCGATCTTTTCTTTCGACACGGCAAAGTAGTTCACGATTCTTCATCGAAGAATTTTATGAAGAAAAAAAAAAAAGCTCAGGTGCGCACCTATTGGAAACCTTGGAAGAGGACAACTGTGAGACAAGAAAGCCTATACATACAGAAATCATGTTGCTTAAAATGTACTAGTGTCAAGTCTAGAATCATAGTTGGACTACAAATATACTACGTCTATATATAAACATAAGAGTCTACTAACTTGATATTTGCTTTGTATAGCTAACATCTTCATAAGTAAGTATTAAGGTACTAATTTGTTACTAAAAGAGAATGGTGCCTTTATGCCTAATACAATCTTATCCTTGACTCTTCCATCATTAAATGGACATTTTGTTTTGTTTTTTTTTTTTTGCTAGTTTTTAAATTTAAAAAAGGAACAGATCAGGAGAGAGTAAATGCTAAATAAGGAGTGGATATCAATGATTTGAACTGAAATCTGTGGAAGCTTTGTCTCGACATTCACGTAAGCAATAACTCCTTAACTTTTCGGGGGAAAAAATAATAAAATAGGCGATTACTATTTTTGTTTTCATTGTTTTGAGACATCAATATTTATAACTGAAAACTGCTCTTATCATTACTATAGTTTAGGAGATGATGGCATGATAATTTTAGAATATGAAGATCATAAGATAGTATAATGGTAAGCTATAGAAATGGTTTTTACAATGTTTTACGTGTTTCGGGGGTTGCTTCAGAGTTGAAGGTAGGCCCTACGTCTTGGTGACCTGACAGAATAGCGACGACAAAATAGCGCCGACAAAAAAGTGTGAAATTTCCCAACAAAATAGCGCTGACTTCTTTATAATGTATTTAAAAGTACCGAATTTATTAAGTCAAAGTTCTTGGGCAGCATTTTGGTTGCGATCTCTGTCTTCTTCAATTCTCCTAAAAATATCATGATTTTTAAATGTGGTAACCCTGTTCAAGGGTTAGGTATGATGATCTGTGTGTTACACATGTGTGCCATAGTGTAATTAGAAATCTTGATTATCTGCGACATCTCTCTTTGACAAAACCAGGGCGAACTTAGGCGTGTCAGGATTAGTTCAGCTGGCGGTCACTTATCTCGCCAAATGTAAATACTTCGAATATATAGATAACCCTTGGCCAGATGTTGTATGGAATTTGTATAACTATTGGGAGGACAACTATATTGGTCGCCAGAGAAGAAACCGCAAAGTGACTCTAAGATTTCTGATAGCATTGTGGAATATTAGAGATCCTGAACAGGACAATCTACCACGAACAAACAATTCAGTGGAGGGATGGCACCATGCATTTTAGCTATTGACGGTCATCACCCTAAGTTATAAGTTAATCTCTTACTTCCTCAGAGAACAGGCTCTATAGTTGTTAGTTCATTCACTTTGCCTAGGGTATCCAATTATCTAAGGCCGGCCCATCCTATGGTATGGAGAAGGTATGATAGTACACATCCATATTATCTGCTCCTATGAGGCTTTATATAATATAGATCATGTGAGTTGTATTTGTCCATATTACACACCCTAACTAATATCGAAGTTGTTGAAATGCCTTAAGTTAAGCTTAGACGTTCATCATCGGGGGCAGAGGAGTCTGTCCGTAAAAAAAGGGGGAGATAATTTTTAATATTATAAGAAGATTGTCGCCTAATTTATAACAAAGAATTAAAACAAGAAAATCTTATACAAAAATAGGTTTTAAAAAAATGACAAATTACTTGGTTTTGTTCCACTGTTGTCAAGAGGTAACCAGCTAACAATATATTTTGTCTCAAGGCAAATTTCATTTGATTAAAATACTAGAGCATTAGTTCTCAGCCTTTTGAAGGCTGCGACCCTTTTCACAAATCCCAACTATGAGGCAACTCTCAACAATGTACACTCATAAGCCTAAATAAACGAAACAATAGATCCAAGTATTTATATTTTCTGTAATGTACATCTGTATTTCTGACATTTCTGCTTATATTTAAATTGCAAAAAGATAAAATTGCATTTTTAAAACTTACAATAATTTACTTTTCTATCACGTTTTCATGCATGACAGAAAAACTAAAAAATAGCAAGATATTTGGTGTATCCGGTGTACAAATAAAGCGGTGCTGATAAGTCTGTAGTTTGTAGCACACAATAATTGCAATATGAAGAAAGCATTAGACTTTCACTATATGTCTTGTAACTTATTTAAAAACTAACTAGCGGTAATGAAAGAAATTTAAAACAAAGATCAATTGCGACGAATAGAGAGAATGTTAAAATTATGGTTGAAATCTTTTTAATTTAGTTGGCAACAGTATAGTTTAATTGACCGTCCTTGACATTGTTTAGTTTAGCGTTATTACCTCCAATACTTGTTGCATACTTATATGACAATTTTAAAAATACTAGGCGGAACAGTGATGACAGTTTGTGTAGTTGTAAACAAGATTCTTCATTGCCACAGAATTGTAGCGACAGTTTGTGCAGACAAGTCATGAAGTCATCATCAATGCAAAGGCTGAGCTTATTTCTGTTTTACCAGATCTGGAATTCTCGAGGAAGTCTTCAAAAAAGAAAAACAAATGTCATCTTCTCCGTCGTCTATTTCAGTTTTTAGACTTGATAACTAACAGGCCTGTTTCGCAAAGATATTCTGCTGGAAATGAAAGAAGATACACCATAATCTCAGTCAGAACGGGGTGTAACTTCAAACATGTGATCCAGATTTAGGTAAATGACATTGAAGAGAAATCATTTTTTGCTGCATTGTAAAAAAAATAGTATCTACCAATAGAAAAACTTAGTTACACGTTAGAATAGACAAAAAGCTCAATATTTCCGATTTCCGATGGTTTTAAGCGAACTCTGACCTGACAAATCATTTGACCCCCAAGGGATGCGCTGAACCGCTGCACTAGAAGTTAATGGGTGGGAAAGGTACAGCACAGAAAAGCTTTGGGTATCAATGGGAAATAACAAAACAGAAAATGACAAACAAAGAGTTGCTGGTCATGGGAAATCTACAAAGAGAAAACACGCCAAATATCTGAAGGATATAAATTCCTAGAACTAGATCTAGTGGTGGCGCTTCTCTGTGCTACGTATTCTTTTGGGATTATACAAAATGGTAAAAATGAAAAAAAAAAAGCATATGCACTGTGCTTGTAGTGGTGATGATCCAACAAAATGAATATGAAATGCGTGCACTATTAACCTAACTATAGCTCACCCTTATTCATGAGTTCTAACAATCCAAATATATCCGCTCGATGAATACCTACACCTTATATAACATGCATTACGATACAATAATATTCGTATCTATCAGTAGCCATACATAACTACTATTATTACTCATTCCTTTTTTGCTGTGGGTTGTATCTTTCCAATTGCTATCTTCAATAAAGTTATGTTATCATGACCTTTTCCTAGATGACCCAGGTAACATCTATCTGTAGGCCTACACAGTAACACAGATAACTAAACAATTAAAGTGCGTTTCTATAGGCCTTAAATCTGTCATTGAAAGGCCTTGGATTTAATCTTCTGATTATGAGCCAGCATTAAAATACATTTTCCTTTAATTAACATTCGTTGTTTTTTTTTTCATATATATTTTTTTCCAGTTTGACGTATGCCTAAAGCTAGGATAAAATGGAAACACATCGAAGCATGGAGCAACTTACAAAAAATGCTTCCACCGGATCAAGCAACAAACAGGAAAAATTCATATCATATGGCTTTTAGAGATCTTCATATATGGAGAAAAAACAACAAAAATATAGCAACCTTTCTGGTGTATCCGGTGTATAAAATAAAGGAAGTGTTGATAAGCTATGTTTTTTTTAAATTTACATGATAATTTCTTTGCACATTTTAGCATTGCTGAATCACATTTTTTTTTAAGCTTTACTGTTTGTGACTTTTATTTATTTGGCAATTTTAAAGTTCAACTTAGTATCTCCCTTTTCATATAATATTTAATTATCACTAAGAAAACAAAAGCTGTTTAGACAACGTAAAAGAATAAACCAACATCTCTCTTTATATCTTGCTGAGAATGGCTGCTGACCAGTTGAGAAATTTGGTCTTGGAACTGTCACAGCACCCTTACCACGAAAGTCAAGGGACAGATGATAGTGATGGTGATGATGATGATGATGAATTAATTAACTACTTGTTTAAGTTTTTTTCATTGATTCAGTTGTTGTCATCTTCAATGAATAATTGTGCAAAGTTTCAACTTGATCCGAGAATGGAAAGTGGGAGAAATATTGTGTACAAGATTCTGGCCAAACAGAGTGAGTTGATATAAGCTTTGTAAATAGGATTAAATGTGCAGATATAAGATAGGGACAGTTTCATTTTTTTAAATTACCATCAATTTTGGAAAAAAATTGTATGGTCTGCACCCACGATAGCGGTATAGTATAGTCGAATCAGTCCAAACCTTATCCACCGTTATTCAGTAGCAGCCTACGAAGACTCCATTAAACTAAAACACTTATCTTCTACTCTATGGACCTATTAGGTCTTTTGTGTATTATGTTGTTTTTTTTTTCACAACTTTGAAGACAAAATATAATTTATTACACGCTGTATGCATAGGTGTCTTTCAAAAAAGTATCGAAATTTAATTAAAATTAATTAAAATAAAAAAGGAGGGGGGTAACCTAGCTTTCAGAAGGCCAGTTGAGGAAACCGTTGCCTGAAGTCGAGTAACCTACCATGGTACAAGCCACGAGAGATGTTGATTTCAATTATTTTTTTATTAGCGCTTATTGTCTAGTTTTAGCGATCTAAATGGGAAAAACACATATATCACGATACTAAAAGCGCCCCCCCCCAACAAGTGTCGCTAAAACTAAACAAAATTGTATGGGTTTGTATAGACTAAATCAGTGTTTACGATAATGATATATTATGTCTAGATCTACAAGAGCCATAGGGCAGATGCGTAGTGGGCACGACGTGCGCCCGGGGCAAGGTACTTTAAAATTATTGGCGCCCCCCTCCTCCATTTTCCATGAACGTAACATAGAAATATAGGCTGAAGGTGGCATCCAGGAATCGTGCCCTCCCCCCTTCCCAACTCACCACGCCTTTGACAAGAGGTATCTGTTTTATTTACTGTTTCTACGCGATGTATAAGGAATTATATTTGCGGTCTAGACTCTAGAGGCAGACTGGGCTCCATTGCCTTGGTCTGCAGCCAGTCTTATAGGAGAATCAAAGGATTTCAAAACTCCAAAATAAAACCTACAAGCATCAGCTGTCCACAGCCTTCTCAGACTACTGAGCCACTGTGGTCAACATTTGGCCCAAAGAGTACCGTGGTTATGGTCTGCACTATCTACATTCCACTTACAAATACCTAGCGCAGGCTATATAATATATATAAGATCTATTTTCACAATTAAAAAAGTAATGTAATGTATTGTTCTATTAAAACAACTTTTGTGTTTGTTGAAATAGGATTGGCTAGTTGCTACTACTGATTTGTAAAATTAAAAAATAGACTGTAGATCTAGACCTAGACGTAAACCGTGTGTATCTTTATCAGTATGTATTACAAATTGATTGAAATAGAATATTTCGATCTATTTATTATAAGTTATTTCTATTCTGCAAAATTATTTCTAGTAGTTGTAGATCTACTTAGAATTTCATGTGTAACATAGATCTACTTTACATAGACATACAGTACACATATTTTTGTTTCCGGGTGACCTAAATACCATTTTCGTTATTTTGTCATCTGTCGCCTTTTAGTAGTGTGTTATGTGTATTAAAATCCTTATAAGGCTGGGTCGAGTGATTCACTCCCTGGCAGCCAGTGTGTCGGAAGCTGAGCTAAATAGAGTCTAGATCTCTAAGACAAATCGGTGAAACAAATATTTAAGACCTAATAACATAATATGATCTAGATCTAGTTTTTAGAATCTAATTAATATTAAATTTTATTAATTAGTGATTTAGACAATTTAGTCTTTAGAATTAGAAATATTAGTAATATCTATCATGTAAAATGATATATTGATATAATTATAATAATATTATTATTATTATATTATTATTTATTATATATGTCTGTGTAAAACTACTGTGTAAAAATAATGTACATGTAATATTAAATATAATATAATATATAAAATATAGATTATAGATCTAGAATCTAGATTGATCTAATTCTAATTAAATCTAAAATTGTCAAGAATCTATATAATCTATATATATTATATTATTATTTTAAATGTATTAGTTAGTCTTATACTAATAGAAGTAGTTTAGAGATATAAACTTATATACCATCTGAGACTGAGATCTATTGACTATTATATAAAGTAAAGTATTTTATAAATTAAGTCAGTTAGCTGTCAGTAACAGTGTATATTAAACGTATAGTTATAGTATAAATTTATTATTTTTTGGTTTAGATCAAGGTCTAGACTTTAGACTAAAATTTAGAATCCGGTTTTATTGCTTTCTTTAGAATCTAGGACTAGATCTATATTTTTTCAACATCAACTGTAGTTGTGATATAAAACTTTCTACTGCTAGCTACTAGCTAGATCATCTCTAGAGAGTAATTATGTTTATAGTGATATCAGATCATATCATATAGCTATAGATGATAAATCTAGAAAAAAGTCTTCATAAATACTTTATTATCATCCTCATGGAACATAGGGCCTCTCCAAAGTCTCTTGCTAGTTTTTTTAATGGCTTCACAGCTTTTTCCTTCCTCTCTGCTTCATCTAGTACACTGTGTCACTATGTTCATTTTTTGTCTTCCTCAGCGTTTTGTGCCCTGGGGATTGTACTCTAAGACCTGTATAGCTCTGTTGTAGGTATCTTTTCTAAGGGTTTGATCCATCCATCTCCACTTTCTCTCTAAGGTCTGCACTTCTATATTTCTTTATACTTCATAGATATCGATAAAATATAATTTATAACTGTTTTACTTTACTTATATAAATCTTTATTTAGTCTAATACTTTTATCTTAGTCTTAACGTTTCGAGTCAAGGGCGCTATAGTCGGTCGTCTCTCTATAATGACTATTAGATTGTGTAACAAACTTTTAATTACAAATGATTCTTCTTTCAGGTGAATAGTTATACTACATATCAAAATGTCTAGTAGAAAGACTAAGGGAAAGACAACCAAGAAGCGTGCTCAGCGAGCAACTTCAAATGTCTTTGCTATGTTTGATCAAGCTCAGATACAGGAGTTTAAGGAGGCATTCAATATGATTGATCAGAACAGAGATGGCTTCATTGATAAGGAAGATCTTCATGATATGCTTGCTTCATTAGGTAAATAGTAATATTGAAGTAATAAGTTTTTTTTTATTTGTCACAATTCTTATGTAACATATATGTATATTTAAAAAAATAGACCACACATTGCTATTGTGTGAATATTTCATGAATGGGTCTCTTTGTTGACTGGCCTAAAAAAAAAAAGCTTTTACTGCCTGTATTTCTAAAACTGTTGATCTGTTCGTTTAACAACCAAATATTTTGATCTGCTACATTTAAAAGGTAAGGATCCAGCAGATGCCTATCTAGATGAAATGATGAGTGCAGCCCCTGGTCCTATTAATTTCACCATGTTCCTGACAATGTTTGGTGACAAACTGAATGGAACAGACCCTGAGGATGTAATTAGAAATGCCTTCGCTTGCTTTGATGAAGAAGGAACTGGTGAGTGGATGAATATCTTTTGCTTTTTTCATAGTCTATAATCAGTTTCAAGTTTTCATTTAGGTTTAAAAAGAGAAAGTGAATTTCAATGAATAGTTTTACTTCGTTGTTCAACGATGGAATAGGTTTTCTGTCCATTCAAATTGTCAACTCTTAGATGGCAGAATAGCTAGAAGTGTTAACAGAAAATGGCTCATAAAAATATTATTGAGTCCTCTGCAAATTTATTATTATTTATTATTATTATTTCTTTTTAGGATCTATTCCAGAAGAGAGGTTAAGAGAACTACTGACAACGATGGGAGACAGGTTTACAGATGATGAGGTACTTATATGATGCTGTTATTATTTTTTTATTGTGCACAAATATCATACCTGAGACTTTAGAAGCATGGTTGAGAGGCTAAGTACTCTTGAACTTGGCTTGGCTTGGGTATCTATGAATGGGGCCTTAAGGTTCGACACCCGAATCAAGCAGAGTTGTGTTTACTGAGCGCCTAAAGGCAGCGCTGTAAACCTTCTTCCACCCCCCACCCCCCCCCCCCTTAAAAAAAAATTAGATTGTACCATAGCTCTCTGAGCATGCTAAATAAGCATGAAAGTAGCTCTATATAAAAGCTATAATTTATTACTCTGTAATCACATTTTTTAAAGCTTAATTTACTATTATTATTTTTTTTGGTAAAAGTAGAAAAGTTAAAATTGTAATGTCTCTCCCCTCTTCCCATTTAAAACATAATTTTGTATTGTTACAGCAAGAATCTAGTAGATAGTCCAGTTATATATCATTGGCATAGACTGCGCCTGAAGTAAATAGTTTTAGCTAATAAGCTTGATTTTACTTAGTACATAAATTATCAATCATCTAGAACTCCCAAAGTGGTCTTAGAATATATCATGTAAAATAAATGTCTGTTTAATCATTATTGAATAAGTTAAGTGTTATTCAACTTATCTTTTCCTATAACCTATAACCACAAATCTACTTACCTAGCCTATAACCTGATTGCCACAAATCTACTGACCTAGCCTATAACCCAATTGCCACAAATCTACTGACCTAGCCTATAATATGATTGCCACAAATCTACTGACCTAGCCTATAACCTGATTGTGGCGATTGCCACAAATCTACTAACCTTCTTTAAGTTTTCTATGACCTCCATTTTCTTTTCACTTTGTATGTTCATCCCTAAGCAGTTTTCTTGTTATATACTTCTACATGTTATGTCTTTATTCACAAAGATAATATATGGGATGATGTTTTTTTTTTCAACTTGT